>NC_067402.1:138542219-138865552 GCF_016432865.1 Antechinus flavipes | reverse complement strand
TTCTTTCTTCTTCCTTTCTTCCTTTGTTTCTCTCATTACTTCTTTTTATTCCTTTCCTTTCTTTTTTCTTTTGTTCATTTTCTCTTTTCTTCCTTACTTCCTTCATTTCTTCCTTCCTTCTCTCCTTACTTTTTTTCTTCATTGCAATATCTGAATTGTAGTCAAGACATAGAAATATCTGTCCTCTTTTTATACATTTGCTCAAAAAGAGTCTGAAGTTCACTAAAATTATTGACATCCACCACCACCTAATATGACATGTTAATAAACATATTAGAATATTATATAATATTAATAATAATATTAATTATATTCTAACAGCTTGTATATATGAAGGAAAAATAATTTGTGGTGTATGAATGTTATGGAATATTATTGTTTTATAAGAAATGACCAGGATCAATACAGAGAGGACTGGAGAGTCTTACATGAACTGATGCTGAGTGAAATGAGCAACCAGGAGATCATTATATACTTCAACAACGATACTGTATGAGGATGTATTCTGATGGAAGTGGATTTCTTCGACAAAGAGATCTAACACAGTTTCAATTGACCAAGGATGGACAGAAGCAGCTACACCCAAAGAAAGAACACTGGAAAATGAATATAAACTGCTTGCATTTTTGTTTTTCTTCCCGGGTTATTTATACCTTCTGAATCCAATTCTCTCTGTGCAACAAGAGAACTGTTTGGTTCTGCACACATATATTGTATCTAGGATATACTGTAACCTATTTAACATGTATAGGACTGCTTGTCATCTGGGGGAGGGGGTGGAGGGAGGTAGGGGAAAAATCGGAACAGAAGTGAGTGCAAGGGATAATGTTATAAAAAAATTACCCTGGCATGGGTTCTGTCAATAAAAAGTTATTTAAAAAAAAGAAAGAAAGAAAAATAATCATGAAAATCTCAAATCCTCTTTAATCCATCTATGAATACAAAAATAAGAAAGTCGTTAATTTTTTAAAAATTTTATAACATTAACTATTCTAAGGCACTCCATTACATGTTTTAGATGTATTATTCTTATTTCCCTCAAACAATTATACTATTCTTGTTTTGTTTTGTTTTGTTTTTTGCTGAGAAATGGAAAGGGAAAATAATATCAGTTGAAAGAATTAACAGAGGCAGTGTTGCATAGTGGGTTGAGGAAATGACCTTGTAGTTAAAAAATATGAGTTTAAGTTCTTTTTAAGGAAACAATAATTGTGTTACCATGGACAAAGCAATTAGGCTTTTGTGAACCTGGTAATTCAAGACTTTGTTTGTTAGAAATATTTCCTAATGATCATCCAAATCGTGATTTTTCCATCTTTACAATGATGAAACTGGAAATATAACCACTATCTAAGAATTCAAACAAATGGATGCAGAAACAAATAAAGGCAGTGCTATCACTTGTTCATAAAGAAAGAAAGATTATCAAATGTTGAGGGTTGATAGTGACAGAAAACTGGTGAGATGCAGAGCAAACAATGATAAAGATATACACACATACATATAGATGTATGTGTGGTGTATATATATTCCTGCAAATACAAACACCCCAAATCAATCATGTCCTAACTCTGACATCTCTTTTAATATCTGTTGAACATGCAGTAAAGAATCCAGCCTTTAAAAAAGAATTCCAATAACAGAAAACACATTTTCTTCAAAGTGAGACCATTTACTCAAAAAGTTATCAAATTGTGCATACCCTTTGACCCAACAGATTCACTATTGGGCTTATATACCAAAGAGATTTTAAAGAAGGGAAAGAAACCCATATGTGAAAAAATGTTTGTAGTATTCCTTTTCATAGTAGCCAGAAACTGGAAATTGAATGGATGTCCATCAATTGGAGAATGGCTGAATAAATTATGGTATATGAATGTTATGGAATATTATTGTTCTATAAGAAATGACCAGCAGGATGAATACAGAAAAACTTGGAGAGACATACATGAACTGATGCTTAGTGAAATGAGCAGAACCAGGAGATCATTATACACTCCAACAACAATACTATACAAAGATCAATCCTGATAGACGTGGCTCTTTTCAACAATGAGAGGATCTAAATCACTTCCAGTTGATCTGTAATGAACAGAACCAGCTACACCCAGAGAAAGAACACTGGAAAATGAGTATGGACCAAAACCTAACATTTCCAGTCTTTCTGTTATTATTTGCTTGCATTTTTCTTTTTTCTTCTCAGGTTATTTTTTTTACCTTTTTTCTAAATCTTATCTTTCTTGTGCAGCAAGATAAGTATATGGATATGTAGACATATATTGTATTTAACATATAGCTTAACATATTTAACATGAATGGGACTACCTGCCATCTAGGGAAGGAGTAGAGGGAAGGTGAGGAAAAGTTGAAACAGAAGTTTTTGCAAGGGTCAAGGTTGAAAACTTACCCATTCATATGCTGTATATATTAAAAAAAACTATAATTAAAAAAAAACTGAGACCATTTTATATTTAATGAGCTATAATAATTAGAATATTTTTGACTCAAAATTTAAATCTTATTAAATTGTTAAATAAGAATAATATTGTTTGCTATATTGATTGGGTTATTTTGATGGAGAAAAATGTGAATTACATCATTGAATAGATAACTACATTCAATCTGTATCATTACAAATATACTTCCTATTCTTTATAATATTAATTTTTATCTACTATGTTAAACTAGTGTTGAAAGTTAGAAAAATCATTTATTCATTGCTGTGAATTTTAGATGAGAAGTTTTTTGCAGTATTCGAGGCTCCAAAGAAAGATATTTTATATAACAAAACAATATTTCTATACGTTATTATATCTACTGTCAAATTTCATCTTCTTAAAAAAATCTATTCTCATTTATCAAGATTTTTAAAATCCTAATAGAGTTTCAATGTGCTACAAGTATCTTTTAGTTTTGTGTTATCTCCAAATTTGATAAGCATACAATTTTCTGAATGACTTTGCCCAAGAATGAATCAAAATTTAAGCAATATGAAATCAACCATTAATTATTAGGACATCATATAGATATATCTTTATTAAACGTTCTTCACTATTCTTTGTTTCTTGTTATTCCACAAATGCTGAATCCCCCTTACTGTACTAGCTCATATATCTTTATGTTTTATATAAGATAGCAAAAAAAAAAAAATTTTGTCAAAAGTGTAACTCTGCCTGACTTATTTTCCTGATCTGATGATTTAATAACTTGGTGAAAAAAAGAAGTAAGATTAGTCATGGATGACTTGTTCTTAGAAAAGATAGTGGTCTTTTTATCTCAACCATCCACTTCTATCAGTTCTTTCAATGCAAGAATATGAAATTTATCTTGGCAGTTGACTTAAATTCATTAATAACAATTAAGTGCTTTCCTACTGTCTCCCTATTTATCTTTGAGCTCAATTTCATATTAGTCATTTTGTTTTGTTATTCTATTCCAAAGATATTCTGGCAAAGAAAAACTCACAAAATTTAGAAGAAGCCAAATAAAAAGAAAATGTCTTTGTTTTTTTTTTTTCATCCATTATTATAAGACATGAACTCCTAGAGAAGGAATTGTTTATCTTTTTTGATTTTTCTCTGTAGAGGGCCACAGATAGTGGGGAACCTTGGATGAGGTATAAGATCCTTAGTCCAGTAAAAGGAAACCTGCTAACGGTGTCTAGTTTGGCTTTCCATCTTCCCCTTTCCCCAAGGGCTCTTGGCCTTCCTGAGAAGTCAGGTGGTATGACAATCTATGGTGTAATTAAAGTTATACTAAGTGGCAAAGAGACATCTACACACAATAGCAAGTTGTTTGTGTGGTCCCACATGGGCAGTATATAGTTAGCACCTGCATAGCATGCTATAGTTATGCAAGAATATTAGGGTATTTAAGGCTGAGAGAATTTGGAATAAATAGATTCCATGTTTGACCATCCATATCCTTTTCATTTTCTCCTAAGATTAAGGATCCTACAGTGAGGTAGTCCAGATATTACATTTCCCTTCCCCCCAGTGAAGTTAAAAAAATGAATACAATTCACCCACTCACTCCTCAGGGGAAAAATCTCTTTTAATGTTTTCTTTAGTTTTCATTACCATTCATAACTCATTCTGATCTTTAGAGGGCCTGTTATAGTTCTCCTGGAAATACTATTTTTTATTATTCATGCATTGTTATTTATCTTTGCTTTTTTAAAAAAATTCCATATTTTTCTATATTTTCCATCCTTATTGGGTAGTGAGTTATCTATGTTAAAAAACAGTGATTTTCTTTCATCCAACTTTCTTCTTATTATAACTAAAGAACAGAGGGAGAAAAATAAATTTCCCAAGTTACATGTTTAGTTAATGGAAGATCTGGGAATATTACTAAGGCTTTCTAGTCATGTAAGATGCTAGAATCCTTGAACATCCTTGTGTATGTTGTACTTTTTATCACATCAAACATATGTATATTCTATGTCCTAGTATTGCCAAGCTATTTCTTTCACTGAAGGTATGCAATAATAATTAGTGAATGTTCAAATAGTCCGCTATATCTAGTGTGCGCCAGACCCTGTACCAAACTTCACCCTAGCCATCTTACAGTCATGATGATCCATTAACATTAACTACCTCTTCTCTCTTGCTCTGGGAAATTCATTAATTCTATACTATCATTTCTTCTATATAAAGTGTGCCTAGTCATTATTCTATGGTTCTACTCAGCTGGTTCTTACTTTCCAAGTCAAAACCTTTTTTTCATTATAGCCACCACTTACTTGTGAATTGTCTTTCCCTAATTACATATAAGTGCTTTGAGGGAAGGGAAGGTGTTTCCTTTGGATTTGTAACCCTTTACCTGCACACAATGTCCAGAATTTAATAAATATTTCTTTCATTTTTTTCAAGGTCACTGAAAACTTTTTTTCTTAGGTATTATTTGTCAATCATTTTGTTACTTTTGAGAAAGAAATCATTTTTTTCCACTCCATGTCCATGTGCAGGTGATATGGTAAAAAAAAAAAAATTCATAGTTTCTCCCTCCACAATTAGTTTCATTAAAATTTATTTTCTATCTCTATTGAAAACTCAGAATTCCATCTCTGCACAGTACTTATGTACAAATTTTATCTCCTACCTGAAAAGTAATTACTTTTGTAGCTTAGAATGAGCTTCTTCCAATACTGAACTCAAGTGACTACAGGGAGTCTTTTTGACAGAAAGTCTTCCTTGATCCTCAAGGAGTTAGAGTTCTTTCCCTTTTTTTTCTTATTTAAATACTAATCTATTTACATATTTAAAAGGTATACTAATATATTAAATATTAATATATGTATATATGCATGTGTCTATATGATTTTAGTCATCTTTGATTATGAAGAACAATTACTCCCATTACACATCTATACATATCTATAATATGTATATATATATATATATATATATATATATATATATATATATATAACATATATATGTACACACACATACAAATATAGATACACATATACAAATATAGATACACAGAGATCAATAATAGATTGGATAGGTAGGTAGATAGAGAGATAGATAGAAAGACAGATAAGTTTTCTCTCCCACTTTTTTCTCTTTACATAAGGTAATTCTGGATTTGCCAGAATCTCCATACACTGGTGAATCTGGGTATGATAATGCCACTGTTCAGATTAACACTTTCATCTGCAACTATTCTTAAGAGACAAAGTAAAACTTTGCATATTTTAGGGTTATAGGTTAAATGAAAACTGTGATAATATCTGTTTGACAGGACCAAAATAGTCATACTTCTCCCTATTTTGGGACCATGAGAAGGCAAGATACAATGACCTCCACCAGAAATTCCAGTATCCTATGTTATGGAAATGTTTGCCAATAAAGTAGGCAAATTGTGAGTTTTCGTGAAATGAACTAAACACAATCTGAATTCTAGCATTAGTCAATCCTATGTCACAGCAAAAATGAAAACATCTTTCTAATTATAAGCAATGGCTTCATACTCCTTGTTTTCAATAGTACATTAAGATTTAATCCAATTAACATATTGCAGACCAAGGCAGAGATAACTTCTTCTTTAAGTCAACATTTTATGAAGTAATAGGAGAAATTTAGTATGTAATAAAATCTAAAGATCAAAAAGTTAGAGAACATAAAAGTACTTGAAAAACTTCAATTTAACGCAAATCCAGCATTTTACTTTATTCAAACATGGATGATGCATATAATATATTTGAAATTATTTTGAAGAGGGGGTGGACTTTTAGTAGTATTTCATAAAATCCATTTTTGGCCAGATGATATGATTCTAACTTCTGTGCATCGATAATTAGAACAATAAAAACTGTTAGGCTTACCATAACAATATTACAATTTTATTATCCAATAATTTCTGACAAAAAAAGTATGAAAATATGTCAGCACCTAGGTACAATACTGTTTTGTTGTAGTCATTGTCACAGGAAGAAAATCTTGAAAAAGTATAGATTCTATCAATATCTTTCTGGAATGTATTTTTTTAATGACCAATATAATACTCAATTAAAGGCAATATTCAAAGAATACAAAAAATAAAAGTATATTACAAATTATGGGGATCACTACATGCATCAGCGCAGATTCTTGCAGGTAGCTGCCCTCTCTCCAGCTTCTAGACCATCACCTGCATTGCTGTGGCTCTGGGGAAGTGCAGGAGCACCCTTGTGGTACCTCAGTGTATTCTCATTATCATTATTAGGACCCCAACTCAGAATAAGGTGAAGTGCAACACCTTTATAGCATCCAAAAATGCCAGCTATCCTCCATGTCAACCCTCATCAGCAAGGTACTGGACATGAGTATTCCCCATGAGCCATAGGACAGCATCAATGCAGCATCAGGTAAACAGTAAGTCACTATCACAAGAAGCATGAGACAGTACTTCTACCTTGGGAGCAGAACTCAAATTTCAAAGAAAAGGAGAAGGAAAGAGAGAGAAAGATGGAGACAGACAGACAGAGAAAGACACAAAGATAAAGGCAGACAGAAAGAGACAGAAAGAGAGTGATAGAGGTCAAGCCATAGAGATAAACAAACAACAATGACAACAACAAAAATCTGACCATAAAAAAGTTATAATGATGACAGGCAAGACCAAGATATTAACTCAAAAGCAGATAGCAATGTGAAATCACATGAGAGTGGTGCAAGAGTATTATGGAGGGAAGGGAGGGAAGAGACAACTGCTTGGAAAATTGCTTAAAAAGTCAAAATGGCCAAATAAAAAAGAACATACAAAAATCCATTGAAGAAAATAACTTAAAAGTGCAGTTGGCTAAATAGAAAAAAGTGCAAGACCTAACTGAGGAAAATGATATTTTAGAATTGGGCAAGTGAAAATGAAATATTTTATGAGAAATAAAGAATCAATCAAACAACTTCAAAAGAATGAAAAAAATGGAGGAAAATGCAAAATACCTCATGAGAAAAACAACTGACCTGGAAAATAGATCCAGGAGAGAAATCATCAGAATCATTGGACTACTTGAAAGTCATAATCAAAAGGTAGATTTAAACAGCATCTTTTAAGCAATTATTAAATTATTAAATTTCCAAAACTGCCCTGATGTTTTAGAATCAGAAGACAAAATAGGCATTGAAATCTCATCTCAGGAAAGAAATATCAAAATGAAAACTTTAAGGGCCATATAGTCCCTTATTTCAGAACAGGTTAGGGGAAAAAAATACTACATGTAGCCAAAAAGGAACAATTCAAATATTGGGGAGTCACAATCAGAATTACATAGATATCAATCATGATCTCAAAGTAAAAGAAAAAAATAAACCTAATTAAAAGAGGAAATTCCATCTTGCTAAAAGTTACCATATACAATGAAACAATATCAATACTAAACACATATACATCAAGTAGTATACCAACCAAATTCTTCTTTTAAGTGGTATTTTTTCTGAGCATATGCAAAAATAATTTTTAGCATTCATCTATGCAAAATCTTGTGTTTCAAATGTTTCTCCCTCTCTCCTTACTCTCCAAGACCACAAGCAAGCCAATGCAGATTAAACATGTACAATTCTTCTAAGTACATTTCCATATTCATCATGCTGCACAAGAAAAATCAGGTCAAAAGGAAAAAAATAAAGACACAAGAAAGCAAAATAAAAAACAAACAACAACAACAAAAAAGGTGAAAATATTATGCTTTGATCTACATTCAGTTTCCACTGACGTGGATGTGGATGGTACTTTTCATCACAAGTCTGTTGGAATTGCCTTGAATCACCTTATTGTTGAAAAAAGCCAAGTCCATCACAATTTATCATCACACAATGTTATTGTTACTGTGGACAATTCTTTCCAGGCTTTTCTGAAATCAGCCTACTCATCAATTCTTAAAGAGCAAATATATTACATTATATTCTGTTATGAGTTCAAATGTTGGAGTTCTTGTTCTTCTCAAAACACAGCCGGTTTAGCTTAGGGCCCTCTGAATATCTCCAAATCCAAAGGTTCTGTCCTTCAGCCTCTGCCTCTGCTTTCTTCAGCCTCCAGCCAGCTCCACTCTTCATGTCATCCAGTGAAATCTCGACTTGTAGCTTCTTCACTCTGAAGAACTTCTTTGACTGGCCCATTGAAGCTCTATTTATGCTCCTTCAAGAGAGGGATTGTGGGTTTTTTCCCTTAGTGCTCTCTGGCCCAAAGAGCTTCAAGGGAGGTGTGAACTCATTGAACTCCAATGAGTAAAGGTGTGAACACAAGCCTTGTATTAATTAGTACTACTTAGTACCTTGTTTCAGGTTCTGCCCAAAACATCTTCTTGTAAGATTAGATCAACTCTAATTAGTTAGCAGTTAGTAAGGATTCCAACAATATTCATATATCATAACTTATTCAGCCATTTCCAAACGGATGGGCATCCTCTCAATTTCTAGTTCCTTGCCACTACAAAAATGGTTAGCTACAAACAGTTTTGAATGAATCTTTTTTCCTCTTTTATGATCTCTTTTGGATATGGATTCAATAGAGGCACTGCTATGTACAGCCTGTACTGCTATGTACATTTTTATACCCTTTTGGGCATACTTACAAAATGTTATTCAGAATGATTGGATAAATTCACAACTTTATCAACAATACATCAGCATCCCAGTTTTCCCTCATCAGCTTTGTAGTTATCTTGCATCATTGCACTATTGAAATGATTAATAACTCAATAGTTATGTAACAGGAAGTGAGAAACACTAGTTTCTCTGAAAAACTTAAATGTTATTAGGGCTGTATAATCATTGGCTTGAAATTTTAATGTGGTACATTAACATGGCACTTTTTTAGTAGCCTGTCAACTGCAAATTAATCCCATTCATCCTAACTGAAGACATTATTTGTGTACTCCCAAAAGATAAGGTTACAAATGACTCCTCAAAATGTAGTGTTTATGTTTTTATGTATTTTATATTAAGCATTCATAGCTTATATTATTTAACAAATCTAGAAACACATATATTGGCTATGTAGCAAAAATGATTTGCCAAAAATTTCTGAGGACAGAAAGAAAAACTTATTGAGTTAGTGATTGAAATTTAAATAGCAAAAGTTCCAGAACATTTATATATATATATTTTATATTTTATTTTATTTTATAATAACTTTATATTGACAGAATCCATGCCAGGGTAATTTTTTTTACAACATTATCCCTTGCAGTCGCTTATGTTCTGATTTTTCACCTCCCTCCCTCCATCCCCTCCCCTAGATGGCAAGCAGTCCTATATATGTTAGATATGTTGAGGTATATCCTAGACACAATATATGTTTGCAGAACCAAACAGTTCTCTTGTTGCACAGGGAGAATTGGATTCAGAAGGTAAAAATAACCCGGGAAGAAAAACAAAAATGCAAATAGTTCACATTCATTTCCCAGTGCTCTTTCTTTGGGTATAGTTGCTTCTGTCCATCATTTATCAATTGAAACTCAGTTAGGTCTCTTTGTCAAAGAAATCCACTTCCATCAGAATACATCCTCATACAATATTGTTGTCGAAGTATATAATGATCTCCTGGTTCTGCTCATTTCACTTAGCATCAGTTCATGTAAGTCTCTCCAAGCCTCTCTGTATTCATCCTGCTGGTCATTTCTTACAGAACAGTAATATTCCATAACATTCATATACCACAATTTACCCAGCCATTCTCCAATTGATAGGCATCCATTCAATTTCCAGTTTCTAGCCACTACAAACAGGGCTGCCACAAACATTTTGGCACATACAGGTCCCTTTCCCTTCTTTAGTATTAGAAAATTTATATTGCCTTTATTCTTATTGTAAAAACCTATGATTCAGTTTTACACACCTGGCTTATTCATGTGCTATCAATATGCCAAACAGATCTAAGTGAAGAGACTGCTAGAGTATTTAATAGCCTAATGAACAACTGTTGTCTCTTTAAAATATGTCATAAACACAGTAATGTCTAGGACATTTGTTAGAATATTGGTATAAAACCTTGCATCATTAAAGGCAATAGTTTAGCATTCTATAGAGCTTTAAACAAATTATCAACTTCCTTAAAAGTCTATAAATATGGTCACCAAAATGAAAAGCGACTTGTACCAAAATGTGTTATTAATCACTTGATAGACATCAAATTATAATTCCACTGAAAATACAATTAAATAGCTTTTCCATTTTATTAAATCTTTCTCCAGTGATAAATATAATTTAGAATCAATAAGTATGATATTCAGTGTAATATTCTTTGTATATTCTACTGAGAGTAAAAACTAAGGTCTTGAATCTTGAAACTGGAGGTCAAATTTAACAAATCTTTAGAAATGGTTAGAGATTCCTTGGTCTTTCATAGGTAAGATATGACAAGTATATAATTGTAAGAAAACTGACTATAAATTAAGAGACATATTGATATCTAGTAATCAAATATTAAGATGAAGAACATGTTTAAAACAATTAAGATCTCTGCAATTCCATGTTATCTTCCTTTCATAAACCAATTCCTCTTATTAATTTTATTTTGATTTTCAATTTCAAATTGTCTCCATTCTTTCACCTTCTACTCCCATTCATTGCAATGACAGGAAATATGATATCCATTATGCATATAAAGTCATGTAAAGCATATTTCTACAGAAGTTATATTAACAAAAAAGTGAGAGAAATAATGTACAGCAAATATACTTTAATCTATACTCTAAGTTTATCAATTCTCTATCTGAAGGTGGATAATATTTTACATCATGAGTTCTTTGTATTTTTTGGTAGATCATGTTATTGAATATATACCTGTGAAACTGATGGATGTACAACAAATGATTTTGAATGTATCCTAAATAAAACCTATTCAAGATATTTATAAACGTTATTAACAATATATTAACAAGACACAATTCAGAGTCACATAACAACTTTAGAAAAGATTAACATTTTGCCATTAGAAAGGAAGAGTTAGTACATCTGTTAGTACAAAGAGCACATGATAATACAGAAATATGAGCAGATAGCATTTCATCAAGTAGTAGTGAAAGTTGACTATACTGTATTTTTGAGCTATTGTTTTTGTTTGTTTCCCCCTAATCAAATGTGGCTTGATTCCATATGATCCTATGAAACATATAATCTCCTAGGTTAGAATAGAAATGTCTTCAACTGAAGGCATCCATATGAACTTAATTGATAAAAACTTGACAAACTAGTGCTGAATATATAAATATGTAATGAGCTGAGGCTTGAGTTGATGCACTGAGGTCCCAAGCATGTGAGGCTAAATAGTAATTGGACCATACTCTATTAATATATAAGTTTGGAGAAAGAATGGCTCCCTCCCACTCTTTGTGCAAGTCCTGATGTGTTGTATAGGAAATGATGATTTTGGTGGGTGGAGGCAGGGGACTGGAAAGGGAAGCAGAAAGAGAGACTGCTGGCTGGCGTCTTGTCACAGCTGCTCAAATTGCTATCATGACCCCCCTTCACTTCTGATCCCCTTCTGCTAGCTGGCTTCCTGTCGCAGCTGCCTATATTGCTATTGCAATCCTTCTTCACCTCTACTGAGAATAAAGATTGAAGATTTTCCCCTTAACCTGAATTCCTGACTCTGGCTGAATTTAAATACACAGTTATCATAAATGAGTTATGGTGTTTATACAAAAAGTTGGTTTTGATGACAGTTTAGGACCAGGTTCATTACCACAAAAATCACAAACCAATTTTCTTTAAAGATCCAAAACTTATTGATCATACTAGATTATGGTGTTGAAATTGTGTAATCAATTATGTCAGCCTGTACAAGGTTGGTATAGTTGGAATATTTAACAGGACATAGCCTACTTGCTAAAATTATTCATTTGGGGACAGTGCCAAAATGGCAACCCAGCCTAACTTTGCAAACATTCTCCTCCAAACAACAATAAAATGTATCAAATCTCCTTCTGGAGTTATATGGTCAATAACAAGTCAAGATGAGACTTATTTTGCCAGCCCAAGACAATTTAAGGAGTCAGAAGTCTGTGAAACCACAGTGGAAGCAAGCATGGAATGCATGTAGCAATACCACCACTAGTACATCTTAGAGGCTAGACCAGTAGTATTAGGAACTTTGGGATCTGTCAATGCAAAAAAAAAAAAAAAGGCATTGGACAAAGGATCAGAGAGAAATTACAGGGAATTTTTTTTTCTGGTATTGGGCACTGGACCTGGCTGTGTTTGGCAACTTCATTTCCCTTATACAGTTCTGGGTAGGAGTTTTAGGGAAAAATGATTAAGGTCAGTCATGAGTAAATAAGGGTCCTGATCACAGAGTCAAAGAGAAGAGCACTAGAACTTGCCCTTTTGTGAGACCAGGAAATTTTCCCTCTGAGCCTCTTTCAATGTGAATAAATTACCCCATTCTCACTATTATTTCCCACTTCATCCAAATCAAAATTATAAACCACTTTTCACATAAAGAATTTCTTATAGGCAGGTGAATAAGAAATCTCCTTATTAGTAGTAAGTTCATTTCAAATCATTATAAGGACGTGACTTTCCCCATATGAACCTAATTCCCATGTAAACCATGAGAACCCAATCGAGGAAGAACATAACTCCCCCTGTGAGGACTTGACTACTCTCTCACTCCAAGAGCATATATTTTAACTCCTTCTCCTATGAAAACCTGACCGTTCCTTGACCCATAAGAACATATATTTCAACTCTTTCCTTTTTAATCTATAAGACAGGCATGTACCACCAGTGTTTTAGCTCCAATTATATGATTCCAGGAACTCGCCACTCCTTGGAACTGTTGCTGTTGATAAGGACTGGCCCCCTTATCAATGCAACATTTGATTATAACCACCTGGAGCCCTAGTTGGTGCATCCTTGTCTTAGATGAGGTCTTCATTTGGCCCAAAGCCTTCTTTGTTTGGACCCCTATAAAGAGTGGGCAAAGCTTTCTCCACTTTGAAGCCTCACCTATGGAGATGACGATCTGCCTAGGACTTTCCCGATCGAGACTCACAGGCTGAAATATCGGGGCCTTCCCAGCCGTCCAATTAGAGTTGAAGCTCCCTCGATGGTACTGAGTAATGTATTCTCTCTCTCTGCTATTCTAATCATAATCCTTATTATTCTTTGCCTCTTGTGTATTATTTGCTGTATGTGTTGTTATTGCAAGCATTCTATCCCTTGCATTGTATAATTAAATTTTACCTTTACTTTAACTGAGCCTGAGAGCGTCATTTATGAAAGCGGATTCGAACTTCTCTTAAAAATCATATAACATTAATAGAACAGCAGGTCAGTTTAATATAATAAAAATTACAATTTTAATTTATTTATCATTAAATATTATTTTTCCAATAAGTGATTTATTGATTTACTTCACCAGTATTATACCAATCAAACTACCAAAATATTATTTTGTAGATTTAGAAAAAAATAATGACAAAATTCATCTAGAAGAACAAAACATCAAGAATATCAAAGTAATCTATAAAAAATCTTGAAAAAAGTCAACCTACTGGTGCTAGATTTCAAATCATCTTCATGATTAATCATAAATCATTAGTCATAAAAAACAAACTGTTAATTTTTAAGAAATAAAGTAGTGGGTCAGTGGAATAGAATGGGTACAAAATATTCAGTAGTATATGACCATAGTAATCTAGAATTTGATAAAACCAAAGATCCAAGCTTGGGGGCAGAAACCTAACATTTGACAAAAATTGCTGGGAAAACTGGAAAACAATTTAGTAGAGATAAGCTATGTACTCATACTATATGTTAAAATATTATCAAAATGGAGACATGACTTAGATATAAATGGTAATATCAGAAGCAAATTAGAGAAGTCTGCAAAATTTTACCAGTCAGACTTAGGGATAGTGGGAGGGTTTGTAACCAAAGAAGAGGTAGAGATCATAGAGATTACAACTGCTAAGTTTTATTGCATGAAATTTTAAGTATTTGTGCACAAAATAATCATTAAAGCCAAAATTAGAAGGAAAACAGGAAAGTTGGATTGGATTTTTCCAGCAAATTTTTCTGATAAAGGTTTTCTCAAATATATAGGGAACTGAGATAAGTTTATAAAAATAGTAACAATTCCTCAATTGCTAAAAGGTCATAGTTTATGAATAGAGAGTTTTACAAAGAAGGAAACACAATCATGTATAGTCATATTAAAAATGCTCAAAATCACTATTGCTTAGAGAAATTCAAATTAAAACAATTCTAAGACATTACCTTGTAACTATCAGATTAGCAAACACAATAGAAAAGGACAAAGGCAAATGTAAAGTGGGATGTGGAAGAATTCAGATACTAATGTATATTGGCAAAATTGTAAACTAATTAATCCAATCATTCTGAAGAAAAATTTGGAACTGTCCAAAACGCTATAAAATTGTGCATACCTTCTGACACTGCAATGCAACTATATGTGTATATCAAAGAAATGGAAAAGAACCTATTTGTAGGAAAATAATTATAGCAGATCTTTTTGTGGTGAAAAAATGGAAAAATGGAGATGCCAATCCAATATGATTTGATAGAATAAATTCTTGCACATAATTGTAAATAAATATACTGTATTATAAGAAATTATGAGAAAGATGGTTTAAGGAGAGGGGAAAAAAAACCTAAACGGAACATACCAAGATAGATCCAGAGTGAAGTGAGCATAATCAAAACAACTGTGAAGAACTTACTTACGATGATCAAGACAACAGTTAAAGACAATCCTAAAGACTTATATTTTTAATGTGCTATACACTTCAATAGAGAGAATTTATGATCTCTGAGTACAAACTGAAGTATATATTTTTCATTTTTTTCAACATGATTAATAGGGAAATAATTCTGGTATAATTGATGGCAGATTGCTTACCTCTTCAAAGGGTTGGAAAGGCAGTGAAGAGCAGAAGTAAAATTTGATTTCCACTTAAAAAATTCCAAAACAAATCATATAATTTTAAAATAAAATGATACAGTTTATAGACTAATATATTCAAAATTGCCATAATATAAACATAAATCAGAAAATGTTCTTAAGAAGGAAATATATAAACCAAAACTGAAAATAAGATTACTCTCACAGTCAGTACTAAAGATAACAGCACAGATGTAATGCTAATACAACTGTTCAAAAGAAAAAATAAATCAGAGACTATGAAATGGATCCTTTGCTTCACTGAAGAAAATGTATCTAAACATTAACAAATTTAAGTATTGTGAGAAAATTGCAAAATGTAAAATAAATATAAAGACAGAAAGGAAACTCAGTGATGTACTTACCAAATTCCAATTCTAGCAAACTTAATGCTAGTTGATTTAAAACAAACAAACAGAAAAGAAAAACAAAAAAACAAAAACAAATTAATGTTTTATATACCTGGAGGGAGAATTTTTAGCATAACAAATATTTTTAAATATTCCTGTCTTTAGTTTCATAAAACTTTACTATGAAAAATCTCAGACTACTACCACTGTTTTAAGTAACAGAAGTGATAGATGAGAAAAGTATTTTAATTTATATTATAAAATCCTTGTTTTAATAAAAATTCACTAAATAGTGGAAATATTTTTAAATTACAAAATAAACAATACCATTTTAATAGCGTTTGAAATAAAGCTATCTATAAGTGACATGGAACAAAAAACTTCTATGATATTCATATTTAACATGAGAATTTAAATTCATGTCTGAACAAGATGAATTGCATGTTATCTCAATGACCTACTCTCCTATTTGAGAATCTTAAAAATTATTTCAGTGATCCCACAGAGTATTACCATGTAATTATGGACACAATATAAGTGTATGTTTGTACATATGTGAGTGAGTGGATAAAAATCAACCATTTTATCCATCTGCTCAGTTGTTAATATTCATATATAAGATAGAGTAAAATTCTTAGTATCATAAGTTACTGTAGCATAAAAGTATGCTAAAAGTTTTTGGCCATTTTGTTTATTAGGACATTGATTTGCCAAGTGCTATTCCGACCTAATATATTACAAAGTATAATCATAATAATTTCATAGTTATTTCCCAATACTTATATGATTATTAAGCAATAAAATCAACCATTTTATCCATCTGCTCAGTTGTTAAAAACACTAAATATAAAGGAAAACAAGATATTGACTTGTCCAAAGGTTTCCTCTTGTCTATTTTCCATCAAAAAAGGATACAAACAAGATAATGATAACTGATATTTATATGTAAAATATATGTTTTCTAAACATTTTATTTAAATTACTTTTTTTGATCCCCACAATTCTATCAGGTAAGTGCTGTTATTATCTTAATTTCATGGATGAGTATACACAGGCTCAGAAAAATTATAATAAAAATCAAACAAAATAAATTTCTTTTCTAGGCATTTCTTGTCAAATTGCTGTTGATGATGTATAAATATTAACAGTAAAGCATACTGATGCTACTTACTGTATAACATCTTTCTCTTTACATCCTAAATCTCTGTTTCTAGTGTGTCTTCATTCAGTTTTTGAATTATATAGCTAGACTGCTAACAGAGGTAATAAAATTACTTTGTGAGATTGTATGAAATGCTGAAAAATGATGAGCTGCAGACTGTATAAAAAAAGAAGAAAACTCAAAATTCCAACTACTGGGTTGCTAGATCTCTTAAGCTCATGAGTTCCAAGCTGTAATGGATGGAGTCAAGTGAATATCTAAACTAAGTTAAGGATCTATATAGTGATTTACCTATAGTGAAAGTCCTTCTGGATTTCTATGAAATAATCAGCCCAAGTTTAAAATAAAGTAAACCAAAACTGTGTAGATTAGAGTGAACTGTGTGTATTAGTAGCACTAAATCATATAGACTAGTTATAGAAAGAAAAACAATAAGGAGGGAAAGGAAGTGATAAGTTTCAAAACAGCAGATGTTTGGAAAGAAAAATGGAAAAACACTTGGCCTCCATATAAATATTCCATTAGGGATTCCTAAGAAATTAAAGTAAGGTTAAGTGACATGGAAATGCTAGTTTTTGATTTATCACTAGACAAATAAAACTGACAGATTCCTAAGAGGATTCCAAGTGAAGATGAGGGTATTCATGAATAAAATATTGCTCCTAAAATAGCTTGATTATAGCTTGGAGTCAATATTGAAGGGAAATTTATTTCCTCTTGAAACCACATAAAAAATGGAGTTTAAAGTATCAAACAACGGTGTTGAAAAGAAGTTTATAATTATAATTCTAACTTTTCAAATGACCTTTGGAATGACTTCAATTCAATTTATTTAAACTCCTTGGAGCTCAGTTTTCCTTTTAAATAAATGTATATGTGTGTATGTTGTTTTTAAGATAGAAAATATTATCTATAAAAGCCAATTATTAATTTTAACAAACAATATTCTTTTTATTAAACTTTCTCCTTTAAAATTGAATAAAATGTCCACCTATGTCACTTTCCCCCAAAGTTGTTACAATTAATTGGTAAGCTCAGGGTGCAAAGAGACAGGGAACATTTAAGTGTTAATAAATTGCAGTGGTAGGTGGCATACCTACCATTTCCAAATACCCAGAATTTTTTTTTGTATGATTTGCTTTTTCAGAAAGGATGGAACTTTAATTGTGTTTTAAAATGAGATCTAAAGTTGCAATAAAAAGAAAAAGGTAAATAAAAAATTTAGAAAGATATAAGGGAAAAATCACATCATGATTTGTGAGTATGTTTTGATAGATAGCTTTATGATATAAGCATTAAAAACAAGTTCAGAGACACAGGAAGGATACTTGAATTTTTTTTTATTTTATTTTATTCGTTAATAAGGTACACATTCCTAAAAAAAAAAAAAAAAAAAAAAAAAAAAAGATTGTATTTCCTAGTTGTATTCCAGCAATCCTCCTCTATATTTTCCACTTAGTTTATTTTAAAACACAGAAAAGGAAAGTTTCTCTCTCTCTTTTTTTTTTTTGATAGTTTCCCTTTATGTCAATTAATTCAATTCAGAGACACTTCTACAATAGAAAGAAAAGGGAAAAAGTAAACAACTTTAAATATTTTTCAAGTGGAAGAGGAAGGAACTAACTTCAAAATATTTACTGTTCCAATACTATTTACATTAAGGCACAGGTAGAATTTTCTACTACTTTTGATTGAGTGTTCAATTGATAAAAGTGATCTAAATAACTGGATTGAATTTTCCTCCTGTTAATACCCAATCATCTTTTTTTTTTTAATTTAAATTTTATTTTATTTAATAATAACTTTGTATTGACAGAATCCATGCCAGGATAATTTTTTTACATTATCCCTTGCACTCGCTTATGTTTCGTTTTTTCCCCTCTCTCCCTCCCCCCCCCCCAAGATGGCAAGCAGTCCTATATATGTTAAATATGTTGTAGTATATCCTAGATACAATACATATTTGCAGAACCGAACAGTTCTCCCGCTGCACAGGGAGAATTGGATTCAGAAGGTAAAAATAACTCGGGAAGAAAATCAAAAATGCAAATAGTTCACATTCATTTCCCAGTGTTCCTTCTTTGGGTGTAGCTGTTTCTGTCCATTATTTATCCATTGAAACTCAGTTAAGTCTCTTTGTCATAGAAATCCACTTCCATCAGAATACATCCTCATACAATATCGTTGTCGAAGTGTATAATGATCTCCTGGTTCTGCTCATCTCACTTAGCATCAGTCCAGGTAGGTCTCTCCAAGCCTCTCTGTATTCATCCTGCTGGTCATTCCTTACAGAGCAATAATATTCCATAACATTCATATACCACAATTTACCCAGCCATTCTCCAATTGATGGGCATCCATTCATTTTCCAGTTTCTAGCCACTACAAACAGGGCTGCTACAAACATTTTGGCACATACAGGTCCCTTTCCCTTTTTTAGTATCTCTTTGGGGTATAAGCCCAATAGAAACACTGCTGGATCAAAGGGTATGCACAGTTTGATAACTTTTTGGGCATAATTCCAGATTGCTCTCCAGAATGGCTGGATTTGTTCACAACTCCACCAACAATGCATCAGTATCCCCGTTTTCCCCCATCTCCTCCAAAATTCATCATTATTTTTTCCTGTCATCTTAGCCAAGCTGACAGGTGTGTAGTGATATCTCAGAGTTGTCTTAATTTGCATTTATCTGATCAATAGTGATTTGGAACACTCTTTCATGTGAGTGGTAATAGTTTCAATTTCTTCATCTGAAAATTGTCTGTTCATAACCTTTGACCATTTATCGATTGGAGAATGGCTTGATTTTTTATAAATTTGAGTCAGTTGTCTATATATTTTGGAAATGAGGCCTTTATCAGAATCTTTAATTGTAAAGATGTTTTCCCAGTTTGTTGCTTCCCGACTAATCTTGTTTGCATTCATTCTGTTTGTACAAAGGCTTTTTAATTTGATATAATCAAAATTTTCTATTTTGTGATCAGTAATGGTCTCTAGTTCATCTTTGGTCACAAATTTCTTTCTCCTCCACAAGTCTGAGAGATAAACTATTCTATGTTCCTCTAATTTATTTATAGTCTCGTTCTTTATGCCTAGGTCATGGACCCATTTTGATCTTATCTTGGTATATGGTGTTAAGTGTGGGTCCTTGCCTAATTTCTGCCATACTAATTTCCAGTTATCCCAGCAGTTTTTATCAAATAATGAAATCTTATCCCAAAAGTTAGAATATTTGGGTTTGTCAAATACTAGATTGCTATAGTTGACTATTCTGTCTTGTGAACCTAACCTTTTCCACTGATCAACTAATCTATTTCGTATCCAATACCAAATGGTTTTGGTGACTGCTGCTTTATAATATAATTTTAGATCAGGTACAGCTAGACCACCTTCATTTGATTTTTTTTCATTAATTCCCTTGAGATTCTCGACTTTTTATTGTTCCATATGAATTTTGTTGTTATTTTTTTCTAAATCATTAAAATATTTTCTTGGAAGTCTGATTGGTATAGCACTAAATAAATAGATTAGTTTAGGGAGTATTGTCATCTTTATTATATTCTCTTGGCCTATCCAAGAGCACTTAATATTTTTACAATTATTTAAGTCTGACTTTATTTGTGTGGAAACTTTTTTGTAATTTTGCTCAAATAATTCCTGACTTTCCTTTGGTAGGTAGATTCCCAAATATTTTATGCTATCAACAGTTATTTTGAATGGAATTTCTCTTTGTATCTCTTGCTCTTGGATTTTGTTGGTGGTGTATAAAAATGTTGAGGATTTATGGGGATTTATTTTGTATCCTGCTACTTTGCTAAAATTATGAATTATTTCTAATAGCTTTTTAGTAGAATCTCTGGGGTTTTCTAGGTATACCATCATATCATCTGCAAAGAGTGATAGTTTGGTTTCCTCATTGCCTACTCTAATTCCTTCAATCTCTTTCTCGACTCTTATTGCAGAGGCTAGTGTTTCTAATACAATATTGAATAATAATGGTGATAGTGGGCAACCTTGCTTCACTCCAGATCTTACTGGGAAAGGTTCCAGTTTTTCCCCATTGCATATGATGCTTACTGAAGGTTTTAAATATATGCTCCTAACTATTTTAAGGAAAAGTCCTTTTATTCCTATGCTCTCAAGTGTTTTTATTAGGAATGGCTGTTGGATTTTATCAAATGCTTTTTCTGCATCTATTGAGATGATCATATGGTTTTTTTTGGTTGGTTGTTGATATAGTCAATTATGTTAATAGTTTTCCTAATATTGAACCAGCCCTGCTTTCTTGGTATAAATCCTACTTGGTCATAGTGTATTATCCTGGGGATGATTTTCTGTAATCTTTTTGCTAATATTTTATTTAAGATTTTAGCATCAATATTCATTAGGGAGATTGGTCTATAATTTTCTTTCTCTGTTTTCAGCCTACCTGGTTTAGGTATCAGTACCATATCTGTGTCATAAAAGGAGTTTGGTAGGACTCCTTCAATCCCTACTTTTTCAAATAGTTTATTTAGCATTGGAGTTAATTGATCTTTAAATGTTTGATAGAATTCAGATGTAAATCCATCTGGTCCTGGGGATTTTTTCTTAGGGAGTTGATTGATAGTTTGTTCTATTTCTTTTTCTGAGATAGGAGTGTTTATGATATTTACTTCTTCCTCTGTTAGTTTAGGCAAGCTATATTTTTGGAGGTATTCTTCTATTTCATTTAAGTTGTTGAATTTATTGGCGTAAAGTTGGGCAAAGTAACTCCTAATTATTGCTCTAATTTCCTCTTCATTAGTAGCGAGTTCTCCCTTTTCATTTTTAAGACTAACAATTTGATTTTCCTCTTTCCTTTTTTTAATCAGATTTACTAAGGGTTTGTCTATTTTGTTGGTTTTTTCATAGAACCAACTCTTAGTTTTATTAATTAATTCAATAGTTTTTTTACTTTAAATTTTATTGATCTCTCCTTTTATTTTTTGAATTTCAAGTTTAGTGTTTGACTGAGGGTTTTTAATTTGTTCCTTTTCTAGCATTTTTAGTTGCAAGCCCAATTCATTGACCTTCTCTTTCTCTATTTTATACAAATAGGTCTCTAGAGATATGAGATTTCCCCTTATTACCGCTTTGGCTGCATCCCATACATTTTGGTATGATGTCTCATTATTATCGTTTTCTTGGGTGAAGTTATTAATTATGTCTATAATTTGCTGTTTCACCCAATCATTCTTTAGTATGAGATTATTTAGTTTCCAATTATTTTTTGGTCTACTTTCCCCCTGTCTTTTTATTGAATGTAATTTTCAATACATCGTGGTCTGAAAAGGATGCATTCACTATTTCTGCCTTACTGCATTTGAGTTTGAGGTTTTTAATGTCCTAATATATGGTCAATTTTTGTATAAGTTCCATGAACTGCTGAAAAGAAGGTGTACTCCTTTCTGTCCCCATTACATTTTCTCCAGAGATCTATCATATCTAATTTTTCTAATACTCTATTTATCTCTTTGACTTCTTTCTTATTTATTTTGGGGTTTGATTTATCTAATTCTGAGAGTGCAAAGTTGAGATCTTCCACTATTATAGTTTTACTGTCTATTTCTTCTTGCAGCTCTCTTAATTTCTCTTTTAAGAATTTAGATGCTACACTACTTGGTGCATATATGTTTAATATAGATACTGCTTCATTATTCATTCTACCCTTTAGCAAGATATAGTGCCCTTCCTTATCTCTTTTGATTAGATCAATTTTTGCTTTAGCTTGATCTGAGATCAGGATGGCTACCCCCACTTTTTTGACTTCACCTGAAGCATAGTAGATTTTGCTCCAACCTTTTACCTTTAACCTGCATGTATCATCCCGCTTCAGGTGTGTTTCCTGTAAACAACATATTGTAGGATTCTGGCTTTTAATCCATTCTGCTAACCGCTTCCTCTTTATAGAGGAGTTTACCCCGTTCACATTTATGGTTAAAATGACCAATTCTGTATTACTTGCCATCTTGTTAACCCCAGTTTATGCTTTTCTCCCTTCTTATTCCCTTACCCCCCTTCCCAGTATTAAGCTTGTGAGCACCACTTGCTTCTCACAGCCCTCCCTTTTTTAGTATCCCTCCCCACTTAGAGTTCCTCCCCCTAACTTACCCCTTTCCCTCCCAGTTACCGTATTCCCTTCCACTTAGCTTATTCCTTCCCTTTTCACTTTTCCCTTCTCACTTTTCAATGAGGTGGGAGAAGTTTCACCATAGATTGAATATGTCTAAAATTTTTCTCTTAATGCCAATTCTGAAAGCAGTAAAATACTCACTATATTCATCCCTCTCTGTTATGAGTTCAAATGTTGGAGTTCTTGTTCTTCTCAAAGCACAGCCGATTTAGAGGCTTGGAGCCCTTTGGATGTCTCCAAATCCAAAGGTTCTGTCCTTCAGCCTCTGCCTCTGCTTTCTTCTGCCTCCAACCAAGACAGAGATGGAATTCTCTCTTATCTCCTTCTGGGGAGCCCAGCCACCAACTTGCCACGAAGAGAGGGCTTCTGGCGTAGCTCCACTGAAATCCGTCAAAGGGTTCTCTGCACCAGAGTCGCTCCTCTTGAGTCCAGGGCGATCAGCCAGCCAACAGGAAAAAATGTATTCTGCCATAGATCTCTCATCGCTGGCCTTTTATCTGCCTCTTCTGAGAGAATGGGATTATGGGTTTTCTCCCATAGTGCTCTCTGGCCCAATGAGCTTTAAGGGAGGTGTGGACTCCCTTGAAGTTAGAAAGTGTACTTTGTGAAGCTAGCATACTTGTGGACTCCAATGAGTAAAGGTGGGAACACAAGCCTTGTCTTAATTAGTTTTACTTAGTACCTTGTTTCAGGTTCTGGCCAAAACATCTTCTAGTAAGATTAGATCAACTCTAATTAGTTAGCAGTTAGTAAGGATTCCAACACCTCTCCATTCTTTCTCTCAGATATAATAGGTTTTCTTTGCCTCTTCATGAAATGTAGTACCCCCACTTTCCTCTTTTTCTGGTACAATGTCCTTTCCACATCTAGTTTCTAGAACAAGGTATACATGTATTCTTTATACAACTTTATAGCTGAAATATAGTTCCCAAGATTAATCTTTACCTTTTTAGATTTCTCTTGAGTTCTGTACTTGTAGATCAAATTTTTTGTTAAGTTCTGGCTTTTTCATCAAAAATAGGTGAAATTCGCTTACTTCATTGAATGTCCATTGTCTTCCCTGGAAAAAGATGCTCATTCTCGCTGGGTAAGTTATTTTTGGTTGCATACCAAGTTCCTTAGCCTTTTGGAATATTATATTCCAGGCCCTTCGATCTTTTAATGTGGATGCTGCCAGATCCTGGGTGATCCTTATTGTGGCTCCTTGATACTTGAATTGGGTTTTTCTAGCCGCTTGCAATATTTTTTCTTTCATCTGAGGGTTCTGGCATTTGGCCACTATATTTCTTGGTGTTTTGATTTTAGGATCCCTTTCAGTAGGGGATCGATGAATTCTTTCAATGTCTATTTTACTCTCTGTTTCTATGACATCTGGGCAGTTCTCTTTGATAATTTCCTGGAAACTATTGTCCAGGCTCTTTTTTTCATCATACTTTTCTGGGAGTCCGATGATTCTCAGGTTGTCTCTCCTGGATCTGTTTTCCAGGTCTGTTGTCTTCCCTAGAAGGTATTTCACATTCTTTTCCATTGTTTGTTTTTTTGGGTTTGCTTGACTGATTCTTCTTGTCTCCTTGAGTCATTCAATTCCATTTGTTCGACCCTGATTTTCAGTGAAGTATTTTCTTCACTCACTTTTTTAAGATCTTTTTCTAATTGTCCAATTGAGTTCTTTTGTTCTGTGGAATTTTTTTCCATTTCGCCAATTTTGTTTTCCAATTCACCAATCCTATTTTTCAAGGATTTGATTTCTTTATCCACTCTCTCTTTAACTGAGTGGGATGACTTCTCTAGACTCTTTTGCCAAGCCTCCCTCTCCTTTTGCCAAGTCTCCCTCTCCTTTTGCAAAGCCTCACTCTGCTTTTGCCAAGTCTCCCTCTCCTTTTGCAAAGCCTCCCTCTCCTTTTCCCATTTTTCTTCTAGCTCTCTTGTGAGAGCCTTTTTAATTTCCTCCATGAGATTCATCTGTGCTGAGGAACAGATGATCTCCTCCTTTGGGGATTCACCTGGGGACTGTTTGTTTTTAGTCTCCTCAGGATTTGGAGTCTGCTCTCTATCTGTATAGAAGCTGTCAAGGGTTAAAATCTTTTTCAGTTTCTTGCTCATTCTGTCTAATAATTAAAGACAAACTATCAAAGAAACAGAAGAAAAAAAAAAAAACTCTTGAATGGAGGCTGCTTTCTTTGGGGGAGGGGCTAGGTGGTGTTACCGAGCTTCCTCTACAGACTGCAGGGGCAGCAGTGAGGCCCTAACAGGACAGTGATGGCTGTGCTGCGCCTGCGCTCTGAGATCCGAGAGTGTGCTGAGACTCTGTGGGGGAGGGGTGGCCAAGTCCCGAAAGACTCCAGCTGTTTGGGGTTGTATTCTTCACCCTCGGTGTTTTTAGCTTCTGTGCTGGGCTGCTGACTTGCTGCCGGAGCAAAGTATCTAATCCTGTAGCAAAGCTCTCCCCGCAGAGACAGCTGCGATCACCCCCCACCCCTTCTCCGCTCTGCTCGGCTCTGAGCTGCCTTCCCTGCTCTCGCTGCCGCTGCTGCCCCCAGGCTGCTTCCAATCTAATAACCATCCCCGCCCTCGCACAAAAACAGACCTTTCTTGACGAGTCTCAAGGATGGTTTCTCTTGGTAAGTAATTGTATGTTTTTTTTTTTTTTTTCAGTCGAGCATTAATTCAGAGGCATGAAATGAAATGGATAGTGAGAGAAAAACGTGGAGGTTACATAGCAGTGTGCCTCCTCTCCGCCATCTTGGCCGGAAGTGATACCCAATCATCTTGATGTGGGCTGTGTTGACCTCAGGACATGGCATTTTATGGAACAGAGAAAAAAATCAATGACTCTAAACCTTGACAAAAATCCAAATATCTAGCAATTAAACAGATAATTAAAGTACAAGTAAAGATTTAGATGACTGGATTTAAGATGTGATTGAACTATTTTAGCTTACAGCTCTTTAAGAGATCTGGAGATTCTAACCTAAGAAAGTGTTAGCATTTCTATTATTATATCCATATGAGGTACCTGACCATTATAACCAGGGTCTTGTGGTGTATTGATTATCAATATATTTTACTTCTAATGTTCTAACTGGAAAGGTAAATCTTTGAATGTTAAAAGTGTTATAGAAAAAGAGATGCACTTAGAAACTCTAGAAGGGTCAAAGAAGAAAGTACAGATAAAATAAAAGAAAAAAGCAAACATCTTTAGATAGTGTTTTGTGAAGTAGAAAGAAAGTCAGAATTCAGTAGCTGACATTCACTAATTCTTACATATTGCATTGAGCATACTTATCTGAACAATCATAAGAATGCATTCTTCTTGCTGTTATTTTAATGTTAATGAGCAAAGCCATAAAAGAATTTCTAGCCCTTCATTCCTGCTACTTTAACACAGATTTTGTACAGTTGCCCAGTGGACACATGTCTTTATTGGTGTGAATGGTATATTCACATATTATTTAGGACAATTACACATTTTCTTATTCTTTTTCTTCTATTTCTGAATTATTGGCCTCCCACTTTTTATAGATTAAGTAATGTTGGTTTTATGTGGCTTATTCTATATGTCATGATTGACAATATGATACAAGTTATTTTAATTGTTTAATATTTATTTAACGCACCATTGCTTTCAAATTATTTGTCATTCTACAATCTGAATTTAGAAATACAAAATCAAGTTTATAGTGATGCATTAATGGAGTTAAATAATGAAAGAGACAGAAGGAGACACACAGAGAAAGTGAGTGAGGGAGGAGAGAATGAAAAAAGAAATGATGGAAGGAGGCAGGAAGGGACACAAAGAGGAAAGGAGGAAGAGAGAAAGTGAGAGAGGAAGGAAGAAATAAAAAAAGAAACAAAGAAAGAAACAAAGGAACAAAGAAAGAGAAAGACAAGGAAAAAAAGAGGAAATATTTCTTGCCAAAATATATGGAAAAATATTTGGTGGTTAATAAGCAATCTGAACTTATGTAATACTCTCATTTCTTACCTAATAAATAATGATTTTATTTATTTTTATATGAAACACAAAATGTTTAGTGAGTTGGTGAAGAAAGAACTAAGTTTAAGTCTTGCCTCTGACATACAGTATATGTGAACATAGATAAATCTACTCCTTAGAACTCCACAAAACTATATAAGACACATAGGCCCATATGTAAATAATTCGTAATGTATGATTTTATTTTGTGTGTATACAATCTCAAGAGATAATTTTTTTATCAGGAAAGAAGAAAGTTAATAAGGTAACTAAAAGGAATTATGTAAAAGAGAGTTGCATATTAAAAATATGAAAATAGAATAATTGATTTGGGGTCTAGAATTAAGAAATAGATTAGGAAAGATATTGAGGAAATAATAGATTTCTGGGTGAATGAAAAAAATACATGATGGCACTCAAGAGGAAAAATCTTCATGCCCAACTTTCTATTATGCAGAAGTATTTGCCAGCAGCTTGATCTGCTCAGTACTTCTTTACTAAGAGCTCCCCCATATATCATATGATTGTGAGCAGATAGCACAGATGATTTCCAGATCACATCCTGATGACTTGAGAAACTATGCAATTTCTAATCATCACCCATATCCTTCAGAAATCATTTGGGTTTTTTTTTTTTGGGGGGAAAGAGCCATGATATTTATTTAATATTCAAGAATGATAAATATTAAAAAAAAAAAAAAGCATTTGTGATTAAGGTTAATTATCAAGAAGAAAAAAAAAGGGGGGCATTTTCTAACTTAAAAGAATTCCTTTTTATGAGAGACATAAGGCTCTTTGTTGTGTAAGAATATAAATACTTACAATTAAGCAATAACATTTTAAAAGGTCAAAGATAATTAAAAATGAATATCATTACTTTATAATGGATATGTTTAAAACTACAAAGGGAATGTTAAAATAATAGCAAATAGCAGAGGCAATTAATAATTTGTGCACTAATACCATATTCATAGTTTTTCATTATAATCAAAAATATATTTAATGCTGAGAAAATAAGGCATTTTAGTTTATAGAAAAAATCTATATGTTTATTTTAATATCATTCTGAAGCATTTTTTGATTCTATCTTGTAAGAAAAATCTGGCCTTAATGAAAATCTTCTACAGCTACAATTGATCACCCAATAAAAAATAACTAATATGCTCATAGAAATATATTAGTTAAAATGCAGTGAAATTGGACAATTTTTGTAGAATCCTATTGTTATAAATTTTCATATACATAACATATTTACAAAATATACAAATCTATATTATTGTGAAGGACTGGGAGAAAAAAAAATTACCTAGAAATATCTAGAATAAGAAAGCTAAAACATTCTGATGTTAATGATCCCCTTGAACATGTTCCCTTTGGAAGAATTATTTAATATATAAAATAAAATACATAGAATTACAAAGGGAACCAAATACAATGAGGCACATTGTCCACATGATAACAAATTTGCAGGGAAACCAATTTATTCAGTCAATTACCATATGTTTCCATACTTTAGAATATTTGTTGTTTTAATAAGTACCATATTTCAAATTATATTATAACTTGAATCATTTATAGATATATAGATATAAATGTATATCTTCAAGTTGCATAGTATTTAGAGATAACTTATTATATTGACAAATCTTGGTTTCCAACAAGTGGTAGACTTTTAATCAGAGATGTTGCTAGGGAAAAAAAAAAAAAAAAAAACCTGTTTTTTTAATTCAAGACATAATTCAAGACATAAATGTGGAATTTCATTGTTCAGGAAACTCAGTATCCCAATACATTTCTCCCATACAGATTAATAACCCACCTGTAATTTATAGCCTTCAGGGTTGCTTGAGAGATTAAGTGATTCAACCAATCTTTGTCAGAGGATAGCCTTAAGTTTATGTCTTCTTGAATCCAAAGAGGTGATATTGATTATTAAACAGTTCCACAACTAGATTTTGAGGTTAGAAATTTTGCTGCTTATGCATCTTTGAAGATATTACAATACTTTATAAAATTCAGGTGGAAATAAATATGTGTTTATTCATAAAATTCTTGTCGGTGTGAACATAGAAGGATTCAAATTAGGGAGGGTTTCATTTTTGGCATCCTAAGAAGCTGAAAAGAATTATATTATTATAATGGCTACAAATGATGAATTTAGAATTGAAAAGACCTGGGATTGGATCCTGACTCATATATACTAGTTGTTTGACTATGGAATGCTTCAATTCTTGGTGCTGCAGGAAGTACTCCAGATTATATTACAAATGAACTGCTGATCTACAGTGGTAAAGGGATTTACCATACTAGAAATCATTGAATTGATTATCATAAGTAAAAAAAATAAAAATTAAAATAAAAGCAGCAAAAAAAAAAGGGGGGGAGTAAAGGAAAAAGAAATGAGATAAGAAAAGGCCTATGGTATGATGCAAAAATGCCATTTGTTCAGAAATTTGCAAAGGTCCTTACTTTAAAAATCGACTTTAAAATATCCATAAATAGATAACGTCAATATAATTATTCAACATTCTTTTTCATTGACAACTATTTTTTTCCAATTTAAATAAATTGTAGGAGTGAAAATAATCTTACTGCTGACAAATTGAACATTCCTTTTCTATGCCTTTATCTTTCTAATGTCATACAGCCAGATGTGTCTTCATGTGGCAGGTAACATTCCTTTTATCTCTTATTCTTATAGTACATATACCATCTGTTCATTGGACCATTTTCACAATCAAGAGCCATTATTAGCCATGAATCAATTTGTCAGCAATCTGCTTCAATTATGAGGGTAGTTGTAATGAATATAGCAAAATTATTTAGTCAGGGCAAAAGAATTTGAGGTGACATTTGATTATAAAAATAGAAGAAATGGTTACTTTGTTGAAATTATTAAAAACTATGTTTAACCAATTTAAGTATTTCTATCTACAGATATTTTCAGGACTTGGATTATAATGAAATTAGACAAATTAAATTACATGTGCTATATCTCTCTATGCCTATAGTTACATTTAGGTATATATTACCTGTATATATCCAGTTAAATGATCACTTAATGATATAATCTTAAAATGGAACATAATGATATATCTTAAAGAATATTAACATATTGACAGTATGGTATCAAGTATAAAGGAAAAAGGTTGTAATAGGAATAGGGGAAAATTGATTTAAAGGAAGTAGAAGTATATATATTTTTAAATCCTATGAACTTTACAAAGTGGAATTTAAATTTTCAACCTGATTTTTATCTTCACATTTAGTAAAATTTTATTATTCTAATAGTTATGCTGATTACTTCTATGAATCACTGAATTAAGATAGTGGGATAAATATATATATATATATATATATATATATATATATATATATATATATATATATATTTATATATAATATACAGTGATACAATAGATACAGTACTGGGCCTAGAGTCAGGAAGACTCATCTCCCTTAGTTCAAATCCAGTCTTAGACATTTGCTAACTATATGATCCTGGACAAGTTATTTAACTCTATTTATCTCAGTTTCCTTTTTGGTAAAATGAACTGGAGAAATCAAAGATAAATCACTAGTATACTGGTCAAGAAAACCCTCAAAACGGGGTCACAAAGAGTTCAAACATGATTGAAAATGACAACAAAATAGATATGAAACTTTTGCAAATATCGCTGCATAAACATTAGGACATCATTAACTCTCTTCAATTTATTAGAGAGAAACCCATAAAAGTTTCTCAAGTCTTTTGCTTCTTGTTCATCCTTTCCCATAAATCTTATATAGGAAAATTAACATGAGGTAGATGTAACAGTGCCCTAGACTTTTTTTTTTTATGCTCTAGATTCCAGAAGGAATCTATTCTACTTCATTTTCTAATCAGAAATGTCCATAATGATTGCACAGAAGTTATTCTTCTCATCAGGATTGACTTAAAGAAGAAATAACAGATACTCAATTGGGGATAAAAATTTGTCTTTTCCTACAGGAAAGTAGGAGGGGAAGGTGATAAGAGAAAAGGGTGTGATAGAAGGGAGGGTAGATAGAGGGAAGAAAGTCAGAAGTAAAACACTTTTAAAGAGCAAGATGATTAAAGGAAAGAGAAAGTAAAATAAACAGGGGGAAATACAGTCATCAACAGTAATTGTGGAAAAAATATGAAACAAGTTTTCTGATAAAGATCTCAATTCTCAAACACATAGAGAGCTGAGTCATTTTTTCCCCATATTTGACCATGTGCTTTATATCTCTTACTTAAAAAATCCCTGCCTTTTTACTGAAAAAAAAAAATCTTATTTTTTTTTTCTTTTTCCTTCTGAGTTAAGCACATTGTAAGAGTACTTATAGCTAGCTTCAGCACAGAAGACAGAAATAAATAAGTAATGTCAGAATGTTCTAGTTTGCTGTCAGAAAGTCTAGATGAAAAATAAAGCTCAGCTATATAATTAGTGCCATTGTAAAATACAAGACAACTGATCAATGCAAAGCCACACTATATTAAGTAATCAGGTCTAGGAAGTTCTGAGACTATAAATTTTCCCCCCAAAGAACTAAGGACCCTAAAATAAGTTATTACCATCACTTAACTGCAATTCTTTTCTTTCTTTCTTTCTTTTTTTTTTAACTGGGAAAAAATCTTTATAATCATTTTTCAAATACAAGTCATTTCTTTTTCTTTTTTTGATTAAAGTTTTTTTTTTTAATTTTCAAAACATTTGCATAGATAATTTTCAACATTCACCTTTGAAAAACCTTGTGTTCCCATTTTTTTTCCTTCCTTTCCCCCATTCTCTTCTATAGACTGCAAATAATCCAATGTGTTAAGCATGTGCAATTCTTCTACATATTTCCACAATTATGATGCTGCACAAGAAAAATCAGACGCAAAAGGAAAAAAAAAATGAAAATAAAATTCAAGCAAGCCACAACAATAAGAGTGGGAATACTATTTTGTGATCCACACTTAGTCCCCATAGTCCTCTCTCTCGGTGCAGATGGCTCTCTTCATAAAACCACTGAAACTGGCCTGGAATAATCTTGCTGTTGAAAAGAGCAACTTTTGCTGTGTACAATATTCTCCTGGTTCTACTCACTTCACTTAGCATTGGTTCATGTAAATCTCTCCAGGCCTTTCTGAAATCATGCTGCTGATTGTTTCTTATAAAACAATATTTTATAACATTCATATAACATAATTCTCCAATTGATGGGCATCTACTCATTTTCCAATTTCTTCACATTTCAAAAAAGGCTGCTATAAACATTTTTTCACACATAGGTTTTTTTTTCACTTTTTTATGATCTCTGTGGGATATAGACCTAGTAGAGACATTGTTGGATCAAAGAGTATGCACAGTGTGATAGCCCTTTGAGCATAGTTCCAAATTACTGGATCAAATTAAAAAAAAAAAACTATTCCCCAATTGATGAATGATGAAAAAATATGAAGAATTTTCAGATGATGTAATTATAGTTATCTATAGCCATATGAAAAAAATGATCTATTGATTGAAGAAATGAAAATTAAAATAGCTCTGAAGGATTACCACATACCTATGAGATTGACAATAGTATAGAAAAAGAAAATGACAAATGATATAAGAAAAGTGAGGCATTATAGCATGATTGGTGGAGTTTTGAACAAATTTAACAATTCTTTAGAGCAATTTGGAACTATTCTCAAAGGATTATAAAACTATAAAACCCACTCTTCGACCTAACAATACCAATATTAGGTCTGTATTCTAAAAGAGATTAAAAAAAATTTTATCATGTAAAAAATATTGTTTGATGCTTACTTTTGTTTCATCTTGTTATCTATTTCCATCTTATTGGTGATTTCATCCCATTCCTTTTTATTCTTTAAAAAAAAATAATTCTGTCCCCTCCTCAAAAATATCTTTAGCTACTGACCGCTGTCTTCTTTAATCAGCCCTCTTTCTCATCATCCCCCCTTCACCTAGTTATTGCCACTCCTATTTGTCAATTGAGTAAAATGGATTTCTATACCCAATTGTATATATTATATGTATCTATATGTATACATACTCCCCTCCCACACTACTCTTTTAACCAGTTTATATGAAATAGAACTTCAAACATGTTCTTTTCCATGATTTGTTATTCACTTCATTGTAACAACTCTTCCTTGCATCCCTATTTTACTTGAGATAATTTTCCCCAAGTTTCTCCTCCTTTCTTGTTCTTTCACTGTTTATTTCCAATAGCATTCTAATAGACCCATATCTTTGTCCTCTAAGTATATTTTGTATTATGATAATTTTTAAACTCTTATTTGATCTTGCTTGTGTCTTAATGGTATTTGATGCTTTCACTTTTCAGATTAGCTATAATCTTTTCTTCTTGACATGAGAATTCTGGAATTTGGCTTTAATATTCCTGGAAGTTTCCTTTTTCTTTCTTTTTTTTTTCAATCTCTTTCAAGTGAATGACTGATTCTTTTGATCTTTATTTTTTCTTCTACAATATTTGGGTTATTTTCCTTTATAATTTCTTGAAAAATTATTTCTAGGTTTTTTTTGATTAGAGCCTTCACGTAGTTCAAAAATTATCTCAATATATTTTCTATGTGAGTTTTTATTCCTTTGATATATTCCATATATATATATATTTATTCTTTTAATTCTATTTATTTTTCTAGATGTCTCACCAAATCATAAACTTCCATTTGACCAAGTCTAATTTTATGGAATTATTTCTTCATTGATACCTTGCATTTTTTTTTGATAGGTATTGAATTATGATATATAAGGAATTATTTATCTTCATTGAGTTTTTGTATCTCTTTTATTATTTAGCCAATCATGTTTTAGTTTTGTATTTTCTCCATTATTTTTGTCCCTCTTATACAAGCTTTTAACTTTCTTTTCATAATTTTCTCTGTTTTACTCTAATTTCATTTTCTCTACTGCTCTAATTTGATTAAAACTTTTTTTTTTCACTTTTTGTCACTTTTTTGAGCTCTCATAGTGATTCTTGTTAAAACATGCCCAATTTTCATTTTTCTTTTAGGCTTTGCTTATAAATGTTTTTTCAAGTTATTCTTCTGAATTTGTATCTTACACTTATTTGTCTCTATTGCACTAAAGTATCTTGAGCTTCAAACTTTATGTCCTTCTCTCACAGCTCTTTCTGGGATTCTGTAAATTTTTAAGCCTTCCAAGGTGATTTGATGAAGGAAAAGATGTGGTCAGTGTTCTGACTTGTGCTTTAGTGCTTATCAAGGTGGATGACTTGGTTCCTCAAGACTATGAGGTCTCTTGACTCAAATTTATAAGAAATCAAGCCATTCTCCAATTCATAAATGGTCAAAGGATATGAACAGACAATTTTCAGATGAAGAAATTGAAACTATTACCACTCATATGAAAGAGTGTTCCAAATCATTATTGATCAGAGAAATGCAAATTAAGATAACTCTGAGATACCACTACACACCTGTCAGATTGGCTAAGATGACAGGAAAAAATAATGATGAGTGTTGGAGGGGATGTGGGAAAACTGGGAAACTGATGCATTGTTGGTGGAGTTGTGAAAGAATCCAACCATTCTGGAGAGCAATCTGGAATTATGCCCAAAAAGTTATCAAATTGTGCATACCCTTTGGTCTGGCAGTGTTTCTATTGGGCTTATATCCCAAAGAGATACTAAAGAAGGGAAAGGGACCTGTATGTGCCAAAATGTTTGTGGCAGCCCTGTTTGTAGTGGCTAGAAACTGGAAATTGAATGGATGACCATCAATTGGAGAATGGCTGGGTAAATTGTGGTATATGAATGTCATGGAATATTATTGTCCTGACCAGCAGGATGAATACAGAGAGGCTTGGAGAGACTTACATGAACTTATGCTAAGTGAAATGAGCAGAACCAGGAAATCATTATACACTTCGACAACGATATTGTATGAGGACGTATTCTGATGGAAGTGGATTTCTTTGACAAAGAGACCTAACTGAGTTTCAACTGATAAATGATGGACAGAAGCAGCTACACCCAAAGAAAAAGCACTGGGAAACAAATGTGAACTATTTGCATTTTTGTTTTTCTTCCCGGGTTATTTTTACCTTCTGAATCCAATTCTCCCTGTGCAACAAGAGAACTGTTCGGTTCTGCAAACATATATTGTATCTAGGATATACTGCAACATATCTAACATATAACCCCATCTAGGGGAGGGGGTGGAGGGAGGGAGGGGAAAAATAGGAACAGAAGCGAGTGCAGGGTAAAAAAATTACCCTGGCATGGATTCTGTCAATATAAAGTTATTATAAAATAAAATAAAATATTTTTAAAAAAAAAGACTACGAGTTCTCCCCACTCTGGAACTATAACCCAAAACTAGGAAATCAGCAATGGAGTTGACAAATGATGCCCAGCTGAGTAACCAGTGCTCACAAAAAGGTTTCGCTTTGTATCCTAAGTTGTTCTGAGTAAGAAAAAAATGACCCAGTCAGATAATTTGTTGATTATGCTGCTCATCATTTTATCTAATATGTTTAAAAAATATTTTAAAGGGAAATGTTGGGAAAATATTTTTAAAATGCTGCCTTTTCTCTATCATCTTTTTTCTGTTCTCCCAGGTGAGCATGTTTCTAATAAGCATGTAAAAGCAGTAAAGGAGAAATTGACAATTACAAAGAGAAAGAGGTTACTCCATATCTTCTATGTAGAAAATAGGAGAATTTATCCTTGGTTGGAAGAAAGGCAGCTCCAATGTCAGAAACTATAATTAGCTGGTGCTTCTACTTCTAATTTTTGGATGACTTCATTCAATTAGCCAGTGTTTATTTAAGCTTAATTTTGCTTATATGATTTTCTGTTATTGTTTTGTTATTTTGAAAATGATATTGTCTTAATCTTCTATCTTTTGAAGACTATATATAGAGAGAGCAGGAAAGAGTCTTAAATATCATATAGTTAATTTCCCTAATTTCACAAAGGATGAACCTGATGCTTGAAGATATCAAATGACTGATTATGCTTTGAACAAGTTTTCAACATCTAGATGCCCAAATCCCTATTTCTGAACTTTGTATCCAGTGTTCTTTTAACTAAACTACAGTACTTTTCTTACCATGCTTATTTTTTAATTATATCATTGACATGATTTCATAGTCTAAAATCATGTTATCCTTATTTGCTATGTCCTTTTCCTTGGTAAAGAAACAAAGCATGTGCTGTCTGGGACATGTTCTGGACTCTTCCTGACTCAACAGGCCATTATACATTCTTTAATCTATGAGAAATGCTAATAGAATCAAAACCTGTTCTTTTATCCATTTTTCATTGTCTTTAATTAATAGTAATAATTTACTTAACCATGTCAGCTTGGATTGTTTTAATTTAATGAAATATTTTCATATCTTAACCTAAGTAAGCCTTGATTTTTGACCTTATTCTAAGTTATTGTGATCCAATTGTGCCACAAGGTTTCTTGTAATGGGCTGAGGCTCGAGTTGATGCACTGAGGTCCTAAGCACATGAGGCTAAATAGTAATTGGACCATACTCTATTAATATATAAGCTTGGAGAAAGAATGGCCCCCGCCCACTCTTTGTGCAAGTCTTGATATGTTGTATAGGAAATGATGATTTTGGTGGGTGGAGGCAGGGGAATGGAAAAGGAAGGGGAAGGAGAGACTGCTCGTATTGCCATTGCCACGGCTCTTCAGCTCAGGTCTCTCTCTGCTAGCTGGCTTCCTGTCGCAGCTGCCCATATTGCTATTGCAAGCTTTTTTCACCTCTTCACTTCAATAAAGACTTCAATCAGCCGGAGTCAGGAATTCAGGTTAAGGGAAAGATTGAAGATTTTTCCCTTAACCTGAATTCCTGACTCCGGCTGATTTTAAATACGTGGTCATTACAGTTTCTAATTCAAAATATCTCATATTCAGAAACCACTTGTTCTCAAACAAATCAAAATGATTTTTATCATTGAATAATTGATTCTATTCTGTAATTGACCCTATGCTATATTTTTTCAATCCATATTTCTGTTCTTGAGATAAAACCAGAAATGTAGTTTTCCCCTTTAGCTAAGATAATTTAAATGTATAGTTGTAAGGGGGGAAAAAAATAATTAAATTAATCATTCATTATTATTGTTCTGATGAAGAGGATGATTTTATAGAGGCCTGGAGAGAGTTACATGAACTGATGCTAAGTGAAATGAGCAGAACCAGGAGAACATTGCACACAGAAACATCAATATTATACAAATCAATTTTAGTGAATGTGACTCTTTCCAACAATGAGATGATTAATGCCAGTCTAATGATCTTATGATGAAGAGAGCCAGCTACACCCAGAGAGAAGACTGTGGGACCTGAATGTGGATCATAACATAACAGTCTCACTCTTTTTTTTTTTTTGTTTTTGTTTTCCTGCATTTTATTTTCTTACTCATTTACTTTCTTTTTTTGATCTGATTTTTCTTGTACAGCAAGAGAATTGTATAAATATATTTATACATATTGGATTTAACATGTATTTGAACATGTTTAATATATACTGGATTGCCTGATACCTAGGGGAGAGAGTCAGGGGAAGGAGGAGAAAAATCTGAAACACAAGACTATGCAAGGGTCAATGTTGTCAAATTATCCATGCATATGTTTTGAAAATAAAAAGCTTTATTAAAAATAAAAAGAAAAGAAATTGATCATTCGTGTAGTTAGCACCTGGAATATCTACTTGTTTTCTGTAAGCCCTAACTAAATTAACCCAGTGCCAACCTTCAAAAGATGTCACTACCCTTGCAGGTCCTTATAAAATTAGAGATTTAATCTCCTTCAAAGGTATAAGCCTGGAAGTCCTGATCTCCTAACCAAGATTAAAAGGGGCAGATGAGTCACATAAAACAATTATCATTCATAAATATTTGGGTATTTGATTAGTCCCATCTGAATGCTATTGAATGCTTCACCTTGGAGACCACTTCACTCTTAACTTTGATGAAGAAAAACAAGAAAAGAGAGTATCTAGTCTAAAGGGCTGATTTTCTGTTTATGGGGTAAATAGAATCTTGGTTTCATTTAAAATTACTTCAAAAGAAGATGTCTTGGAGACTAGAAGGGATTACATTGTTCAAACTATACCTTAGGAAGTACAGAGATGTCCTTTTGGATTAGGCTCAGAAATGAGGTTTGATAAAATGCAAAATAGGATGCATTACTACTGGTATAAAGTAAGTTAGTAGTAAAGTAAGTAATGCAGCATAACAATAATTTCCCACACAATTAAATTAATGTTTGAAAAAGATTTACAAGTGAAGTGATTTGGGATAGCCTATACTTTCTCTTCCATATAATTATTTGAAACAAACAAAAAGGATAAAAAATATTTTTTTATGTTGCCTTATTTTGCATATATGTATATTTCATAGGTTTCATGGATTATTTAACCATTGTCATGAATCCATCACTTAGTGACTTCTGGTAGAGATGACTTTTTGTCATTAGTTCCTCTGTGGATAGTCTATCTCAAGAACCATACTAGATTCTTGCTTCTTATTGTTGATAGAATTTGCTTTAATATGCATACTGCTAAATAACCTTAAACTCTGTGATAAGAAAGCAAAACACAACACTAGTGAAACTGATGCAGTTCTAGTGGTAGAAAATTGGGGTGTGAGAATCCCCTCTGGTCAGGGCAGGTCCAATGTGAAAGAATTCACAAATCCAGAAATCTGAATGGCAGGAAAAGGAAATTTATTGGCACTAAGAAGCCAGCTTTTCTAGGAAGATATACTCCTCAGTGGCAAGGTCCTGTCAGAGATTATCAAAACAAACAGAGATTATCAAACAAAAGATTATCACTGAGAAGAGGGTATCTTTACAGCAAGCAAGAGTCCTGGCAAGCAGCTGGGCCAAGAAGAGAGGTTCCTTGGTAAGGCATAATCCTGCTTCAGACTTCTGCAGAGATTTGAAGTTCAAAATTGTCTTTTTATAAGAAGTCTTAGTCTGAGGCTTCTATTCAATGCCCCAGGCCTAAATTTCCAACTGAATGAGACCACCTAAGTTCAAGTTACTGGGTCCCGGGGCTAATCTTCAACTCAATAGTGGATGCAGCTAGTCAATAGAGGATGCAGCTAGTCAATAGAGGGTGCAGCTGGTCCCTGCCAGGATTTCCAACAGAATGAAACCACTTAACTGCCCTGAAAAGTGGGTCTCTATCAGAGGACAGTTTCAGAGTTCACCCCCAAAAGTCAAGGGGATCACAATTTACATCAAAATGATTTAAAAATAGCATGTGTACTCAAAGGACATTTGTACACAATTCCTTGGTAGATATTAATTACTCTATGTTCTATACATGGAGGACAAAGTTGTTGAGTGCTAGAGAGAAGAAATCTCTTGGTCTTCTGAATGCCAGCACTGAAAGAGAAAACACATGGTTACAAAGGCTCTTCAGGTCCCTGAAATGAAAGCAAAACTTTTATGTTGATACCAACATGTAGAGGAACAGCCACTTCAGTCATGTCCCTATTCTCAGCTTTCTGTATTAGTAACTTTAGGTAATTCTTCCTTGTATGGTATCTCAAAATTTTTCTTTTAGTTGAGCTGAATTATTACATTCTTGGTGGAAGTTAATTTATTCTTTATTTTCATCTCATTTACTCTTTATTTTCATCTTTATATTTTTATATCCATACTTTCTCTCATTACTTTTTACTATCTATTTAAATAAATGGGTTTATGTTTTCTGAATATGTTGATTGTGAAACTGGCATCTGGTGGGAAAGGGGTCAATCCTTGATGCTTATTTTCTCTCTCTCCGTCTCCTTCTTGTTTTCCTCCTTCTCCTCCCTCTTCCTCTCCTTCTCTCTCTGAATGTGTGTGTGTGTGTGTGTGTGTGTGTGTGTGTGTGTCTTTCTGTCTCTGTCTGTCTCTATACAGAGAGATAAATGAAGAAAAAGGAATGGAAGGGGAGATCTCCCATAAACACACATTTTGAAAAAGAAAATGACTGAATGAAAACTACATTTTAATTGCCTGAAATTATTTTATACATTCTCATAATTAAAAAAAAAATTCTTTTTAGGAGGATCAAGATGGAAAAAGTTGTCAGTAGCAGCCAGTTTGATTGAAAGTTAAGGATTCCTTCTAGGTAAACAGTCTATATTTTTTGCTAAAGAACCCTTAGATCAGCTCTGGGCGCCACAGATTTGAAAAGGAATTGACATGAACAGAATTCTGGAAAGGGCTATTTGGTATTTTTACAAGTTATCTTTGGTTGTGGCAGAAACATGTTTTAAAGTAATAAAAATGCAGACAGTTCTTAAGACCTTTTGGTGTATGTTTTACATTATTTATCAGTTCAAATTGAAGTGTGATAAAGGAATAAATGGATGGACTTTAATCAGTCTTTCCTTGAGCATGAGATAAGCTAACTTAGCATTTAGCAAATTAAAAGACAACACCCTTAAAATTCATTCTGAAAAGATTAGCCAGATCCTTAGGTTTGAATTTGTGTGTAAATATATCTAAGCATTTCTGGTATTATGTAGACTCAAAGAGGAATTATTGATTGTATTTTATGATATATTAATGGAATGAAAGAAAACACTCTGGAAAGTACTCAGAGATTATAGAATTAAATGCCTTCCTTTAGTCCTTTGGTGAAGGAGAATAGGATGTATCAAAAAGCAAAAGTAATTTGCCCCAAATTCACATAAATTAAGATGAGGACTGAGACTTCAGGTCCTCCCTATACCTCATCTAGGGTTCTGCATGAAGCTCTTCAGGTAAGAAAATCTATTGTACATTAAAAAGGTTGATTTAGAGTTATAGCAATTAGGAGAAAATATAACTGAGATATAAGAAACACTGTAATATGACATGAGTTGCATATTTTCAAACATCTTTGTGTTGTATAATTCTATACACATGTATGGCCTGTGCTGTTAAAATGAAGTTTATATTTAATAGCATATAAAATTATATCTGTCAAGTTTTATATTCAATTCACTTCTAAGTCTCCTTTTCTATAGCTAATCTAGAATTAATTTCTGCTACTTAGTCACTTAAAATGAGATTTTTGAGTTAGACTTTGTGAAACTGCAAAGATGAAAATCCATAGGTCCCCTAAAGTTACTAGGGTTTTTCTTGATAGATTAATCCATTTAAAAAACAATTTTTTTTTCTGAAATATTTGTAAGAAAGGCATTTTTTTCAATTATGTTGTACTTTATGGACTCTGAGGTTCCCTCTAAATTTGAGATTTGATATATACTGATGCTCTCTAAAGCCTAAAGAAAATTTACTTGAGAACAAGGTGCTAAAATAGATCAAAGCTTCTTAAACTGTGGGTCCTGTGTAAATGAATGTGTGTGTGTGTGTGTGTGTGTGTGTGTGTGTGTGAGGGGTGTCAAGAAAAATTTGACAACAGTAAATGGTATCAGATATAATACCAAATTTTAATTTTTATGTAAAAATAAACTGATACATCTATTTTATTAGTATGAAAGTTTGCTTTTGTCTTAAATAAATCATCAAATTGTATGTATTCCAAAGAATTGTTTGAATATAAATTTATTTTTTATTTATGATTTATTATCAGTAAATATTTTACGTGTATACTGATATATCCAGAGTCACATAGAAATTTCTCTAGTGAAAAGGGGTTGCTAGTTAAAAATAAATAAATAAATAAGAAACTGAAATAAAGATGACTGCTTGTCTGTGAGAGTGAACATAAACTATGGGAAAATGAAATGGATAGCAGGGAGAGTTTTAGATCTTATTTCATGAACTTATGGAGGCTATTTCAGTAGAGCATCATTGTGAATTAACCTTTTAATGGTGCTGGTAAGGGACACAGCTGGAAGCAAGAAGTAAGTCTTGCATATGGCAGTGTACACACCTCAGCATTCTCAACTGCTGACAGCATGTCTCCATTGAGATAGATTTCTAAGTGGCTCGCTAACCATCTTAGGAACCTGCATTAGGTTTAGGAACCTGCATTAGAAAACAGCTGCTGGTTACAGCTGAATGATGATCCATTCAAATGGAACAGATTTGAGGAAGAATGTGAATGGAGGTTTTTCTCTACTCTGTGCCTCTAGAGGGTATGCTCTAGTGCCCTGTGAAGCCAGAAGGAAAGAAGCAAGTTATAAAACTTTAAGATGCTTCTTAGATTTCATAATATCCTTCTGGGTAGAGAGATTGGGGGTGAAAAAAGCATAACACTGAGCAGCTACTGGGAGAAAAAGTCTTCTACCACTTTAGAAATAAATGTAAGAGGAATAAAAATTTCATTTATTCAGACTAGTTTATTCTCTCATATGATCTTTGTGCTTGTGGATGAATCAAGTTATCCTGTAAAATTAGATAAGGAGCATGTGAATATATGAGCATGCTAAGCATCATAATGGACCCAATCCATAGAAAATATTCAAGTGGGTGTTAGATTCCCCCCCTCCCCAGCCCTCTGGGCCTGGTTTGAAATGATTTAATTATAATGAAAGATTGAACTGCTTCTGCATACAGCAGCATTTTGAGAAGTACACACTTCTGCCTGATCAGCAATTAAATGTAGGTAAAGGAAAATAGTATTTCCTCCTTACTGATTTCATATTTACAGATATGTTTTGCATTCAGTAAAATTATTATCTGCTATAAAAAGGAAAAGATGAGGTTCATGTTAGATATTTAGATTTTATAGTTATTTCAATAGTGATGCAAGCAAGCTTCTGAAATTGTATAATAATATATGTTCTCCTCCCCCATACCCAGAAAGCCAAAATGTATTTTCCAGTAAATGTATAATCAGCTCCAGAGGTAGCAAACATAAGGGATAACATATGGTAAAGTAGAAGTGTTACTCCCCCGAGAATACTCTTAAAAGCTCTAGAGATTGTCCTCTAGTAATATAGTAATATTGGACATATTTAGTAATATTGGATATATTTTAATTAGAGGATTTGGGTGAATAACATGAAAAAGAATCACCCAAGTTAAACACACACACACACACACACACACACACACACACACACACACACGGAAAGATTGTGATCTTCACCAGTAGAGAAAAGGATTGACTAGATTGACTAGATCAGGGATTCTCATTTACTATTTGGTAAACTCAGTGGTTATTTCCTGTGTTTCATGAGATTTGTGCTATTATGAAGTTATTTAATGGTATCTCATACATTAAATAATTAAATAGTTTTGTGACAGGTGTACTCTTACCTCTAAGACAATAAGGATATGCATATTTGAAGCAATATAGGTTTATTTACTTAAGAACAGAAACCGCCATGATTAACACAATTTTGGTGTTCTTTCAGTCGTTAAATTATGCAGTGCTCTCTTCTGATCAAGCACATGTTCAGATAGTTTTTCAAATTGTCATCAAATTGTTTTCAAACCACTATACTGGCTCAACATTGCAGAACAAACCCATTTTAATGTATAGCAGAAGCATACTCATACCTTAACTTTCATTTTATACACTGAATTTAAGTAAATACCCTCATTCACCTCCATCCCTCCATCACCCTGTAATATATCAAAAGATACATTAGTGTGTAGTCAAGATATTGAAAACATTTACTTTCTTATATCACAAATGTCAGGCTCGTTCTAAAATCATGATTGCTGAATATGTGCATTACAAATTATTTTGAAATTGTCAATGATAACCTTTAATATTCTGAAAAAGCAAACCTTATCTTGCCTCCCCCCCAAATCAGTTGCAGTATTAAATCTGTTTTCTCTTTAAACTTTTTTTCTAACCTGTTGATATTGAAATGAACTAGTAGTCAACATTGTGAAGACATTCAGTAGATTTTTTTATGGGATTGTAGTTGATGTGCCAGTCAAGAAGAGGAAAAAAAAAAAAACACCTTTAAATAGTACTTCCCTTACAATTATTAGTTTATATAAACATTGTTTATAAAGAAACACTATATTCCTTCATAACTATTAGTTTATACCTAAACATTGTTTAAAAGGAACAATATATGCAAATAAAGATCACGTTAACATCATTTGATATAGTGCTTGTCATTAGATTTAAAAACAGAATATTTTATTACTAGCTTTTCATTTTGTGTATTGATTAACTGACTAAAAATTAAAGAGAATATGTTTCTACATCACAGCATAATAATTGCAAATCTTTGTTCAAATAAAAAAGTCCAGCACTGAAACTCTGTTTATTTGTATATATGTTTATGTATGTGTATAAAATTATTTTATTGTGTTAAACATCTTCCAAGTTGGAGCTCACTTTATTTGGGATTTATTCAAAGTCAAATAAATTAGTAAAAGAAATTTAATATGGAATTTTATAAATAATAGTAAGCACTTAATTTCTTGATAGAGTACATCTTTTATATATACAAAATACCTCATATAAAAAAACAATTTTAAAATAACTTAATCTTTAAAAGTTAATGCATGTAAGTAGAATTTTCTGAAAGTACATAATATAAATTTAACTTGGAACTTTTATAAGGAAAGTTATTGTAATTGTTATAAGAACTTAATGAACAAATTTAGGTGAATATCATTGGGCAGTATAATAAGTTACTCTGGAGTTCAAAATGTAGTCTCTGTACTTTAAAGGGGTTTGTTGAAAATAAATCTTTTGGGAAACTTTGGATTAAGTCATGAAAATCCATTGCAATATTTCTATTTAGGCACACTTTCTAATTCACAGAGAAGTGATTCCTATGGATTCCTTCTCAGGATAATGGTTTAAAATACATACAATAAAACATATAAGATTATATAGGGAACCAATTATATTGTAATAAGTATCTTTTGAGGTTTTTTTTTTTAACATTCATAGACTCAGATTAAAAATCTTGATCCTAAATCAACAGACCAAAATGTCTCTCTAATTCTATACATCTTCCAGTATTTCTCTACTAAGTTTTTAGGGGAAAAAATGGATTTGGCATGTTTACAGGGATTTCAATACTCAATTCCTAATCATCCCCATCTATATGTGCAAATAATACTCTGTATTGGGTACAACACACACACACACACACACACACACACACACACACACACACACACGTCCTGGAAGAATGCTGAGTTAGAATGTTCTGAAGAATTTATTGGATATTTTTATTTGCTCAGAGAATGACACATTTAATGTGTAAAATAGTCTGAGAAGCATATAATACTTGACCAGTTACTACATGTTTTTATATTATATTTTTATTTATTTTTATAATTATTTCCAAATTATATTTTCCTTCTTTTTTATACTTAATACTTTTAATTATAATTTTATTTTCCCAGTTGGAAGTAAAAGCAATTTTAAACATTTAAATAAAATATATTTTCAAATTTTCTTTTTCCCTTCACATTCTTCCCTGTCATAGAAAAGTCAAGAAATTTTTTACAGGTTATACATGTACTGTCATGCAAAGCTTATTTCTATATTAGTCATGTTGTTTAAAAAAACAGACATAAAAATAAAGAAAAATAAAATTTTAAAAACAAAGCTTTACTTTCAGACTCCATCAATTCTCTCTCTGGAGATAGCATTTTTTTTTTTATCATAAGTCCTTCAGAATTATTTTGGATCATTGTATTGCTAATAATATCTACATTATTCACTTAAAAAAAAGTTATTCACTGTTGTTCATCACATAACAATGTTTATTGATATATAACAATATATAACAATAATATAACAATAACTCAGTTATATTACTGTTGTACTGTGTACCTTTATTTCTGCTCACTTCACTTTGTCTCAGTTCATATAAATTTTTAAAAGTTTTTCTGAAAGCATCCTGCTCATTCTTTTTTATAGCATGGTAATATTTCATAAAGAACTATATACTATAATTTGTTTAGCCATTTCCTAATTGATGAGCACCCCTTCAATTTCAACTTGTTTTTCTTTGCCACCACAGAAGGAGCTAATATGAATATTCTCATACAAATAGGTCATTTTCCCTTTTATTTCTTTGGAATATAGACCTAGTAGTAGTATTGTTTGGATCAAAAGGCATGCACAATTTTACAGAACATTGGGCTGAGCTACAAATTGTTCTCCAGAATGGCTGAATTAGTTTACAACTCTAACAATACCCTGCTTTAATGTCTCAGTTTTTCCACAATCCCTCCAACATTTATATTTTTCCTTTTAACTTGTAAAAGCTAATCTAATTAGCCAATCTAATAGGAATGACATGGCACCTCAGAATTGTTTTTATGTTCATTTCTCTAATCAATAATGATTTAGAGCATTTTAAAAAAATAACTAGAGATTGTTTTGATATCTTCATCTGAAAAATGACTATTCATATCTTTTGATCATTTAATCAGTTGAGGAATAACTTGTATCCTTATAAATTTCACTTATTTCTCTACATACTCGAGAAATGAGGTCTATTTTAAAGAAACTTTCTGTAAAATGGTTTCACAATTATGATTATTGCATATTTCACTCCATCCTATTTTCTCCCTGTTTATCCTTCTTTCTTCTCTCCTCAAAACTATTTTGCTCCTGACTACCACTTCCCCTAATCTGCCCTCCCTTCTATTAGCTTCTCCTTTTCTCATTTCCTGCCCTTGCTAATTCCCTGTAGGGTATCCACAGGAGTATTCATGCTATTATTTCTTATAACAATATAGAATGAGAGCAAGGTTCAAACATTTTTTGCTATCTCTCTCATCTACCCCTGTCACCATAAAGGTTATTTTCTGCCTTCCTCATTTTGAGGAGTTACTTTAAAGTTATTTATAGAGGAATTTGGAAGAGGTCAAGATAGTGCCTTCATTTATTCCTTCATCTTCACCATTTGTTTTTATGTCTATTTTTTTAGGATTGTGGTTTTTAATCTACTCTACTAATCACTTCCATTTTATGGTAGAGTTCATTCCTATCACATTCACAGTTATGATGACAAGATGTGTATTTCCCTCTATCCTACTTTGTCCTCTGTTATGGGTCAGAACTCTGAAACAAGAATTCTTTTTTTTTTTTAATTTATTTTTATTTATTTATTTATTTTAATAATTATAACTTTTTATTGACAGAACCCATGCCTGCGTAATTTTTTATGACATTAACCCTTGAACTCACTTCTATTCTGACTTTTCCCCTCCGTCCCTCCACCCCTTCCTCCAGATGGCAAGCAGTCCTATACATGTGAAACAAGGATTCTTACAATATGTTAACTCAGTGGAATTGATGATACAATGGTTATCTAGTTTAGCATGGTGCTTAATAGTTCTCGAGTTCAGTATGATTAATTTAATCTTACAACAAATAATGGTTTCCTAGTGATATAAAGATTGGTTTATACTCAGTGTAGAGCATATAAGCTGGGAGTCTCAGCCATAGTCAGGGCAGAGAAGACAAAGGACTGGAGGTGGGAGCTCAAGCTCTTGGAGCCAAGGAGAGAGATTCATTCCATCTTTGGTCAGGCTCCTGGTCTTGGGGGACTGAGACAGATTCATTCATCCCATTTCATACTCTGTGGTGGCAGGCCTGTCCTGCCTTTTCTCCACTGAAACCAAGTCCCTTATGAAGGCCACAAGAAAGCTAGTGTGCACTAGACAAAGGAGACAATATTCTTATGGTGATTACTTTGCTGAAACAAAACAAGACCACCAGAAAACCAAACAAGAACATCACATTTTGGTTAAAACTCTGAACTTGAAACAAGGATTCTTACAAAGTGTTTTCAGTAAAATTGATGATATAATGGTTATCTAGTTTAGCATGGTGAGTGATAGTTCTCTAAGTTCAGTATTGATTTAATCTTACAACAAATAATAGTTTCTTAGTGATATAATGATTGGTTTATGCTCTGTGTAGAGCATATAAGCTGAGACAAACTCAGGCAAGGGAGGCAGAGACAAATTCATTCCATTGTCCACCTTTGTGGTGGCTGGAGGCTGAAGTACAAACCTTTGGACTCAGACTCATTTCATCTCACACCACTGTGGTGGCCTGTCCTCCTGCACTACTTCAATGAAACCGAGAATCTAAGAAAGCTAGCCAGGCCCCAAGCAGTAGGGAATAAAGAATTTGGACTTTGGACTTTAACACCTGGCTATTTTTGTGGTGATTAATCTACTACTGAAATGAAGCCTGCCTCAGATACCTCCAGAAAACCCACCTAGGTTTCTCTTTTCACTCTGTCCCTCCCTGGTAGCATTTTATTTCTAACACACCCTACCTTCAACCTCCCTTTTCCTATTTCCCCTTCCTCTTTTTTCCTCATCCTTTTCCCCTAGTATTTCTTGTTTTCCTTCTAACCAGCTCCTCCATTTTTCCTTTTTATTGTCTTTTTCTACTTCCTTATAGGCTAAGGTACATTTCTATACCCAACTGAAAGAATGTTAATCCCTCTTTGAGCCAAAATTACTCATCTTCCTCCATTCTTTGCTCTATTGTAATAGGCTTTTCATTTAATCTAATTTATCCCATTTTTACTTCTCCTTTTCTCTTCTCCCAATTCAATCATTTTCTTCCCCTTCATGTCTTTTTGTTTGCTATCATCACATCAAAGTCAATTCATACTCACATCCTCTGTTCATGTATGACCCCTCTACTTGCCCCAGTAACAGATACAGGTTGCAAGAGTTATAAATATTTTCCCATTTAGTTTAACATTTATATAATGCATAATTTCCTTCCCGTTTACCTTTCTATGTTTCTCTTGAATCTTGTGTTTGAAGATAATTTTTTTTTGCTTATGATTTTTTCAATAGAAATGACTGAAAGTTTGTTACTTCATTGAAGATCCACCTCTCCCTAAAAGATGATCCTCAGTCTTGATGGGTATCTGATATTTGTTTGTAATCCCAGGTCTTTTGTCTTTGGGAATATGGCATTTTCGACCTCCGATCCTTTATTGTAGTTACTGCCTTGCTCCTCAATATTTGAATTTATTTTTTCTGACTGTTTGTATTATTTTTCCTTGAGATTATAGTTCCGACGTCTCTCAGGGTTTTCCTTGAACCATTTCTTTGTGGAGATGATCAATGGATTCTTTCAATGTCTGTTTAGCCTTCTGGCTCTAATATTTCAAGGCTGTTTTCATTGATGATCTCTTGAAGAATTCTATTCAAAATCTTTTTTTGGTCATGGCTTCAGGTGCACCAATAATTTTTAAAATGTCACTCCTGGATCTATTTTTCAGATTGATTATAATTACTTTATTATCAAATGACACAATTTCTCTTCCATCATCATGATTTTATTTTCATCATGATATATTGATGTAGAATATTTAGATTAATGAAATCTTAAAGGCTAATGACGTTAAACCAAAAATGAGTTTCTTGGACATGGTGGAGAAGTGAATTAGAAATTTCCTAAAGTATTGCAGGCAAATGAGAAATGAAATGTGTGAGGAGATAGCAATAAGTAATATGATAAAAATAAAAAAAACTCGATTATACCAAATGCAAATAGAAGGAATCTATGGTGGAGATAAAATAAATGTGAGGAATTTAAGGGATTTATTCATACGACATCTGAAGGAAGACAAGATTTCTAAAAGTCAAATATATTCAGAAATGATCGATAGCTAAAAAGTAAAGAAAATAAAAATGATAATTCTACATGCTGATGATGAACCTCTTTGTATTTTGCTAGAGTACTCCTAGAAAACAGCTTTGTCTGTTTCAGATTAAGCTATATGCTCTTACCTCTTATCTAAGAGAAAATATAATATTATAATAGACTATGATATTAGGCTTACTTATAAATGCTTATAAAAATGGAGATTAAAACATCCCCATTTATTTTCCTCTCTACTTAATCCCTAATCTGATTATTCATCACAGCATGGTAGATTTTTGATGGTTCTATTAGAGTCAGCTTCTACTTAGCTGTGGTATCTAAGTCAAAATCTGTACTCCTAGTAAAGGATTATATATCTGGTGTCTGAGAAACAAGTGAATTGAGCTTGGATAGACTCATCATCTGGATGATTAAAGAGTCATGAATTTTTTAGACCCCACAATTCTCAAAGATCATCTATTAATTTGAATGGAGTTTGTAATCTGCTCTGATGGAAGGAATTTGCACAAAATAATATTCAGACAAGTAATTTTCTCACATCATTGACAATAAATTAAGTGGAGAAAATATCAACTATATATATAATCACAAGTCAAATTTCACACATGCAAAAAGTTATCTACATAAAAAAGCCAATTTCCTGAACAATTTTCATGTATTCAGAGCATAGAATTTTAATTCATTTCTTCAACAAAGATCTATGACTATGTGAAAATAAAAACAATGCTTTATTCTGAGGATACAAAAACTCAATTCACCTAATTTTTATACTCAGTGAGTTTATGTTATGGGCCAGAACAGAAACTGGAGTTGGTAGAAACAATACTTATGTGTGAACCAAGGTTCACACCTTTGGAGTTCACACCTTTGGGAGAGTTTACACATTAGTTCACACATTAAAGTTCACACCTCTCATACCTTTAGAGTTCATACCTTTAAGAGATAATGTATAAGGAGCTCCCACAAGCTAACTAGAGACTCCAGGAAATTCACAAGTCAGTATTCACTTCAGGAGATTCACAAATCCACAAATCATTGGAGGACATTCGCAAGTCAGAAACCCACAATCCCACTCTCAGAGGAGGAGTCAAGATTCAGTCTAACTTTCACCTTTGTGCTGGCTGGAGAAATTAGGAAGAAGAGAGGCTAAAGCTGGAAAAGGCAAAGGACTAGCAAGAGGAGCTCTTGGAACCAAGGAGAGAGATAGGCTTCTAAGAAAGCTAATTGTGCTATTTTGGAAAAGACAGTAAAGGGCTGGACTTTAACAGCTGGCTGCATTTGAGGTGATTATTATTCTGAACTGAAACTAAGGCTGCCTCCAGAAGTTCCCTAAGAAACCTGCTCCCAGAGAACGATTATATTTTAGAGAAGATAATATTACAGGTTTACAAACTGATACAAATATAAAAGAATAGAATATGGAATATAAAGTCATAGGAAAAAAAGAAAAAAGTCATATTTAAATATTTTCTAAAAATCTTTGAGAAAAGAGAGATACTCCAATTGATAAATGGTCAAAGGATATGAACAGACAATTCTCAGATGAAGAAATTGAAACTATTCATAGACATATGAAAATATGCTCCAAATCATTATTAATCAGAGAAAATGCAAATTAAGACAACTCTGAGATACCACTACACACCTGTCAGATTGGCTAGAGTGACAGGGAAAGATAATGTGGAATGTTGGAGGAGATGTGGGAAAATAGGGACACTAATACATTGTTGGTGGAATTGTGAATACATCCAGCCATTCTGGAGAGCAATCTGGAATTATGCTCAAAAAGTTATCAAACTGTGCATATCCTTTGATCCAGCAGTGTTTCTACTGGGCTTATACCCCAAAGAGATACTAAAGAAGGGAAAGGGACCTGTATGTGCCAAAATGTTTGTGGCAGCCCTTTTTGTAGTGGCTAGAAGCTGGAAAATGAATGGATGCCCATCAATTGGAGAATGGTTGAGTAAATTGTGGTATATAAACATTATGGAATATTATTGTTCTGTAAGGAATGACCAGCAGGATGAATACAGAGAGGACTGGCGAGATTTACATGAACTGATGCTAAGTGAAATGAGCAGAACCAGGAGATCATTATATACCTCAGCTACAATACTGTATGAGGATGTATTCTGATGGAAGTGGATCTCTTTGATAAAAAGAGCTAATTCAGTTTTAATTGATCAAAGATGGGCAGAAGCAGCTACACCCAAAGAAAGAACACTGGAAGATGAATATAAATTGCTTGCATTTTTGTTTTTCTTCCCGGATTATTTATACCTTCTCAATTCAATTCTCCTTGTGCAACAAGAAAACTGTTCGGTTCTGCACACATATATTGTATCCAGGATATATTGTAACCTATTCAACATGTAAAGGATTGCTTGCCATCTGGGGGAGGGAGTAGAGGGAGGGAGGGGAAAAATCGGAACAGAAGTGAATACAAGGAATAATGCTATAAAAAATTACCCTGGCATGAGTTCTATCAATAAAAAGTTATTTAAAAAAGAGAGAGAGAGAGAAAAGAGAGATAACTTACTTGTGGAAACAATCAGTGATAACCTTCATAAAGTGAGAGGCATATAAGAGAAAAATATATAATTGCTCATGACTCCAAATCTAAAAGATTAAAAAAAAAACCCTAAATTATGAAAGATCTTTGTAGTTTTGGGGCTACTCAAGGCAACAAGATGGAAAAAAAATATTAGCCATATTTAAAGTTTAGCAAAACTTCTAAGTGGTATAGGTTATATTATTTTAATATTGATCATAAAAGAAAATAATAATTCTAATACCTGTTTATATGAGGATGAGGAAAAAGAGAAAATGGGGAGATATTTTAGGAAGAAAAAGCCCCAGACCATGACAATTCAATAGCTTAGGGTATAAATAAACACCCTGAGGAAGCTGTTAATAAACCTAATATCAAGAGTAGGTCAGAGAGGAGTTAATCTTCAATATAGATAGACTTTGGTATCCCTTCTTCATAATGAGTCCACAGAACTCAATTTTTCTCACTCAGGTTCAATCATATGAGCTGATGTGTAAATAACCCTTTCAGAGAATTTTGACTTTCCAACAATCAGAAGAAGGCAAGAATGCACAGTTCTAGATCTATGGCCATTTCTCTTGATTCTGAAACACAATACATGGAAATTCACTGCTGGAAGACAAAGAGCACAAAAATCATAGGATAGTATGGAATATTGATTCAGGGCTGGGAGAAGGAGCAGAAGTATTTGTGTCATGATGGACAGGTCTGTTGTGTGAGACTGGTTGGTGTACCACAAAGCAAGCATAGAAAGACTAGAAATAGGAAGAAGATCCTACTCTGACTTTTCAGTGGTCTTGCAACAAATCCTTATCATTCCATCACAGAAGTATGATAGTTTACCAGTTACAACTTAAGCTTTAAATAGAAATAAATAAATAAAAACTTGAACATTTGGGCACCTCTCTGAGATTTTTACTTTGTTTCTATAGATTTTCTATGGTTATATTCATCCTATATAAAGTGGAACTTTTAAATGTTATGGGGGGAAAAAGTGTGATTTAAATACAAAGTACTGATATTCACTCATTCTCAGAAAATGGCTAGAGAGCTTTAATCAATCACACTGAACAACTAAAGTCTTTAGACACAGTCCCATTTTGCATATGGATATTTTAAAATATAAAATTAAAGTTAATTATATTAAGTTCCAACCTAGAGATAAATGTGCCATATTATAAAGACGAGAGCTTATGCTTAAAGCTGCAATGGTTTTAGTATATTGAACACATTTTTGTGGAATTAATAATGTAAAATCTACTCTTCCCTGTATTGCTGCTTTAGAAATAGTCTCCAATGTCCCAAAAACAAAATCACTGCTTATTCAAATGTTAACAGTATATTCATGACAGAAAAATACTTTGGAGAATTTTTGAAGCCTAACTATAAATTAAGATATTCAAAATAATAATTAAAATACAAGCATTTAGTGGTATCATACTATATACTTGGCACCAAAAATAACAGAACAAAATGAAACTCCTAGTCCTCATGTTTCTGTAATTCTATAAATACAAATTTACATACAAATTTATAAAAAACAAGCATGTTAACATAAATTTGTGCAATATAAATACATGACTATTATAGGGGGAAAATATCAGTAATTTTGAAATATCTTAATAATTATAGTCTACTTTTATGATAGTAATACCTATACTTTTAGAGCCTAAAAAGTTATCCATACCAGAACTCTAGGAATAGATAATATTATTTTTCCCATTTATGAAAGAGAAAATTGAGGCAGAGGGAATTCTAATTAATTATTCAGGGTCATTATAACTACTAAGTTTCTGAGACAAGTTTCAAACTCAAGTTTTGTGAATTTCAACTTCAACTATTTATTCTCATTCTAAGAATTATCTAAACACAGAAATTAAGGCCATCCTTTATAATAAACTGTGTGAGAAGGGAACAATCAAATAATCAATCAAGAAGCAGCCTTTTAAGAATGATATTCTATATTAGTCTGCACTTTTACAAACATGCAGTTAAAAGAAAACAAAAATAATTTCAAAGTTCCATTGTGTTTGCTGTTGACTATGACAAAGAAAAATAATTTTATTCAGTAAGCAAAATGGTACCTTAAAAGCTCTTTCCAAAAAGATATTTTAAATACATGTATGAAAATGTCAGAACATTCTTTTAAAGATATGACAGAAGAAATCTTGTTTTGTGACTGTTAGTTAATAACTAGGGAATAGTAAAACAGGAAGACATTCTTTCTAAGGGTATTTGCTAGCATTATATAGAGCATGTCTAAAACAGAGTTCAAAAGGAAGAGCAATTCCTTAAAGATGGTAAGGTTGCCAGGTGCTTTTGTTTATGGATTGCATTTTTTACATTGCATCTAGATTTGTGAAATGACCCAAAAAAGACTTGCTAGAGTGTCCTTCCTCTTTGCCTTCTTTTCACCTCCAGAATCCATCTTGGGCACCTGGGATACCCATCTCACTTGACTTCTATTTGTTTTCCTCTCTTGGACACTTAAGTCTCATGAGATAAATGAGCAGGAAGAATGATATGGCTGTTCATACTAGAATTTACCAACTCTTGGGGCTTAGTTTAGTCATGACCAAGTATTAAGCACTTATGAAATATTCTTCATTTATTCTTCAATTATCAGACTAGTTCAAAGCTTTCTAAATCTGAGATTCAAATTGTTCAATAGGGCTCTAGATAACCAGATTTACAGGCCTAGGACAGGTATTTTAAACCTGTAAGTACGCATGGATGATGTGTTCATGCATGTGTATGTGTGTGTGTATGTGGCAGTCTGAGGAAAAAATTATGGACTCTTTCTCAGAACGTTTTTTTTTTTTTTTTTCCCATAAGAAAAAAAAATTTTGGTCTTACATGGATTCTGGGAATATGGTAGAATAGATTAAAAATTTTTGGTCTCCAAATTTTTTTCATAAGAAAAGACAGAACATTTTCTTTGTCATAGAGGAAATGTACAATGTTTGAAATGAACAGAAGTCAAGGTAAAGCAGTGGCTCTACAGAGACAGACCTAAGCAGATTCCAGGAATGACCTGACCTCCAGGGACAGAAGTTCCCCTTGAATGAAAAAAAAATATATCTCCAGTTCAACAGTGCAGAATCAACAAACAATAAGTTCTGGGAGCACTGGGGTTAGGAGGAAGCCTCAGCATTAGAAACTTTCATCTTATAGATCATCTAGGGATCTGATGACTGAGTAGGAGACTGAAAGAGCTTCCATTATCAAGGGATGCTAAGCACAACCATGCTGACTAGAAGCTTTCAGGGTGGGTTGCCACTGCACACCTATATTGAGTATAGTAAGGGATCCTGCTAGCTGTGTGTACACTTGTAGATAAACAGAAAAAGTTTCAATTCCAGAGAAGAGAGGACAACCATCCACTGGAAGGACAGAAGGGAGTAAGAGCATTTTAAGGATAGTGTGATAGTGTGACTCATACTTATGAGTAGAAGGAGAGTAGTGACTAAGATTGAGCTACAGCATAGATCTCAGAAAATTGTAGTAAAAAGGACTTGCCACTTGGGGCATTATATGCCCCATAGCGCAGAACTAGAACTTGATCACACTAATTAATGCTAAAAATAAAATAAAACAAACAAAAAAAAAATTATCACAAAGATTTCTTAAAAGAACTTAAAAAAGACTTTAAAAAAGAGATAAGCAAGATTTTTAAATGAATTTTTAAGGTTCAATCAAAACAATTTTGAAAAAAAAAAGTCAATCAACTTGATATAAAGAATAAAAATCTTAAGAAAAAAAGCTTGAAAACTAGAATTGGGCAAAGGGAAACTAATGATGTTCTAAGACACAAGGAAAAATGAAAAAATGAAAAAAAATATATGTGTGTGTGTGTGCAGATATATAATCTGTTTAGAAATTTAAAAGGAGCAATTATTTCATACAAATGAGACAGAAAAGGAAAAAAAAATACTAAAGAATCCAGTTGTGGGGGAAAGGTAAGTCATGCTGAAAGTTTATTCTCATCAGTACTGTAAAAGTGGGAAAAAATATACATAGATTTGTATTAGAATCTTCAAAATTCAGAAAGAGAAAAATGAGGCATAAGGGGATAGGGTGAGGCTAGAGGACAGTGGAAGGATTCTTGGAGGTATGGGTAGCTTAAGGAGTAGGAGGTCAAGGTAGAATTACAAGAAAAGCAGAAATGTGAGAATGGAGGGAAAGATAAAACAGATAATTATAGCTTAGACTGTAAATGGGATGAACTTACCCACATACAAATATAAAAATTTTAAAAAATTATATACAAAATTATATCTAAATAAAGTAATATTTATTATTCAGAGGTAGGTAAAATCATTATAATTTCAAGATGACAATTTTACCTAACTAATCTATTTATGTAATGTCATCCCAATTAAATTATTTTTTTTTCTGAATTAAAAAATAAAACAAATTTCTGTTGGAATCCTTACTAACTGCTAAGTAATTAGAGTTGATCTAATCTTACAAGAAGTTGTTTTGGCCAGAACCTGAAACAAGGTACTAAGTAGAACTAATCAAGACAAGGCTTGTGTTCCCACCTTTACTCATTGGACTCCACAAGTATGCTAGCTTCAAAAAGTACACTTTCTACACCACACCTTAAAGCTCTTTGGGCCAGAGAGCACTATGGGAGAAAACCCATAATCCCATTCTCTCAGAAGGTTCACATATAAGGCGAGACAGCCATTCCAGAATACACTTTTTTCCTCTTGGCTGGCTGATCGCGCTGGACTCGAAAGGAACGACTCTGCTGCAGAGAACACTTTTGACGGACTTCAGTGGAGCTACGCCAGAAGCCCTCTCTCCGCGGCAAGTTGGTGGCTGGGCTCCCCAGAAGGAGATAAGAGAGACCTTCCATCTCTTTCTTGGTTGGAGGCAGAAGAAAGCAGAGGCAGAGGCTGAAGGACCAGACCTTTGGATTTAAAGACATTTGGAGAGAGCTCTTGGAACCAAGCAGAGAGATAGGCCTCTAAGCTAACCGGGCTATATTGGAGATATTAAAAGATCTGAACTTTTATCACCTGGCTGCATTTGGGAAGAAGATCACAACATTTTGGCGCCCGAACAGGGACTGACAGACCCCTCAGTGGATTTCAGTGGAAAAGCTCCGATCCTGATTCAAGTGGAAAAGCCTCTGATCCTGATCCAGTGGAAAAGACTCTTCAACCCAGAAATTAGAGTGAGTACAACAAAGAAATTTTGTTAAAAGAGTTAAAGTAGAATTTCAGCTAAGATGGGACAGATATTTAGAAAACAGCCTGTTTCTGTTCAAGGAAAATGTTTAGAGAGCATTGTCAAAGTTATGGAAAGCCAAGGTTTAATTATAAGTTTACAGCAAATCACTGAACTTTTACAAACTGTAAAGGACATATGTCCTTGTTTCTCTCTTGATAAGGAATTAGATCTAAATGAATGGAAATTGGTTGGAGAGGATCTTTGTCAATTCTATGATAAAAATGGGCCTAACTCAATAATTAATACATATAATGTAATACAATTGGCTATAAGAAGTTATTTAAGTGATAGAATGATGAAAAGGAAAGTACAGGAGGAAGAATTGCCAACTTTACTAGGTGAAAAGGAGGACGAATCAGATGAGAATGGAGTTAATTACAATTCTGAGTATGATACTTCACAGCAGGAGGAATTAGGTGATTCCACATCTCATGACCCTCCCCCCGCAATTAACCCTTCATGGGTAGAACAAGGGGGAGGGAGAGAGACAGAAACACAGTCAGCTTCTCCTGTAAAGCAGAATTTGACAAGATTAGAAAAAGCATTAATTAAGGCAAAAAATGAAGGAGAAGATATATCTGATTTTATAAATGCATATCCTGTGATTGAAGAGCTCAACTCCTCAGGTCAAAAAGAGAGAAAATACACTGCTTTTACTTTGGAAAAAATTAAAGATTTGAAAAAGGGTTGCACTCTTTATGGGGCTACATCATCTTATGTGAAGATGTTACTAGATAATTTGTCTTATGAAATCCTAATCCCGAATGACTGGAAATCCATAGTGAAAACTTGTCTAGAACCGGGACAAAACTTATTGTGGCTTTCGGAGTTTCATGAATTATGTAGGATTCAAGCCCAACGCAATAGGCAAACAGGAGCTGTTGTACAAATCACTTTTGACCAACTAACTGGAGAAGGTCAGTATGCAGAGAATTCAGAACAGATTTATTATCCCATAACAGTGTATGAGCAAATTTCTAAGGCTGCAATAAAAGCTTGGAATTCTCTCCCTGGACAGAAAGATGGAAATAATGCTTTCACAAAAATAGAGCAAGGTCCCAATGAACCTTTTGCAGATTTTGTGGGACGTTTACAAACAGCTGTAATAAGAACCATTGGAGATAATGCAGCAACAGAAATAATGACTAAACATTTGGCTAAGGAAAATGCCAATGAGGTTTGCAAAAGAATTATATGGGGGCTAGACAAAGATGCTCCTTTAGAAGAAATCATAAGACGCTGTGCCACAGTGGGCACAAATACTTATTATGCCCAGACTATGATGAACATGGAAAGACAAGGTCCTTCTTGGCAGAGGAATTCTAGAGAAACTCGTTGATGTTTTCAGTGCGGAAAAATTGGACATTTGAGAGCTCATTGTAGATATGGAGATAGAGTGAGAAGACAGGGTGAGAGAAAACCCAAAACCCCATGTCCAAAATGTAATGGAGGCTTTCACTGGGCCTCTAAATGTATATTGACCCAGAGGAATGAGAGGCAGGGCCCAGCTCCAAAGTATCAATCAAAGGACAGGTGGGGCATGATAGCAGCTGAGGTTACACCCAGAGAGACTTTAGAAATTCAGTACTCTGATGTCATCAACCAACAGAAAAGCAATCAGGATTACAGTTGGGAAGAATACAGGCCTTTTAAGACAAGAAAACAATATCCAATGCAAACGACTCCAATGTAATTACCAGATGATGAGGAGAAATCACAAATTTGGTAAATAGAAGGGAATTAGATTAACTGCTTGGGGAAGAGGATCTGCTTATATTTCCACAGATGGAGAAAGAATCAGATGGCTGACTATGAAACTGTTAAAAAGACTTTTAAAAGCTTCAGGAATCATTGGATTTCCTAACACAAGATGAAACTGTTTTACTTCTTGAAAAACCAGCAAGAATCATTGGGTTCCCTGAGATGAAAAATTGTTGATGAGACTTTTGCAGTACTTCAGGGCTTACAGGAACTATTGGATTCCTGGCACATGAACTAATGGACAATGGAATCCTATTGGACTGTTTCTAGGACTTATGGACATGTGTAAATTTTTAGGTTGATTCATGTTGTTACATTACTACTAGCCTGTGTTATATTGCTATGTGCTTATGTAAATTATGTATAATGCCTCCCATATTGATGGATTTATGTATACCATGTATATCTGTTACAAAGTTCTGGCCCATATTGATGGATTTATGTGCACCCCCTCAGAAACCCCCTATGTTTTAAAACAAAAGAAAGGGGGAGATGTTGGAATCCTTACTAACTGCTAACTAATTAGAGTTGATCTAATCTTACAAGAAGATGTTTTGGGCAGAACCTGAAACAAGGTACTAAGTAGAACTACCCATAATCCCTCTCTCTGGAAGGAGCATAAATAGGCCAATGGGCCAGTTGGAGAGTTCGACAGAGGAAGACACTACAAGTCGAGATTTCACCGGAATGACATGAAGACTGGAGCTGGCTGGAGGCTGAAGAAAGCAGAGGCAGAGGCTGAAGGACCAGACCTTTGGATTTAAAGACATTTGGAGAGAGCTCTTGGAACCAAGCAGAGAGATAGGCCTCTAAGCTAACCGGGCTATATTGGAGATATTAAAAGATCTGAACTTTTATCACCTGGCTGCATTTGGGAAGAAGATCACAACAAATTTCAATTAAAAAAAAAAAAAGGTCAAGAACTTCAAAGAAACCAGGGTAGATTGGTGGGGGGTAAGGGAGACTAAAGGAAGAAATGTAAAGGAAGCAAATTTAGTAGTATTTTAATACTTCTATTAAAAGGATTTCAGTAATTCAGTATTGGAAGTAATGCATTATTTAACTGTATTAGAAAGTGAGAGAATTGTTAAAGTATAAAAAGGATAACTTAGATTGTTATAAATTGAAATTTTCTTGTATAAATAAAACCTGTGCAGCCAAGAATAGAAAAAAAATAGAAAAAAGAAAAAAAAAAAACTTTTATAGACAATGTCTGATATAGAATGTAATTGGGTTAGAATATCATTGTGGCCTAGGAAATAATGAGCAGATTAATTTAGGGGAAAATATGGGGAAAGAAGTATGGAAAAATTTGGCCATCCACATTCAGAGAAATAGCTGACCAGTGGAAATAAGAAAGAATGGTACAATCTTACAAATATGTGTATGAGTATATGTGTGTGTATGTGTGTGTGTGTGTGTGTGTGTGTGTATGTATATTGATATATTGATATCAATATATATGTAACATAGGTATTTATTGATTATATCAATTTATTTATTGATATTTTTGATATCAATATGCATGTATATATGTAATGTAGATATGTATATTCATATACACACATGCATACACACACACACACACACACACACACACACTCACAAGTATATCTGCAATATCCATAGCATTTAAATGTAGCTTTCTGTGAGTGGGGATAAAGTAAAAGTTAACAGCAGAGATCAAAAGAAAATCCAAAAAGAAACAAGAGAGGCTGAACAACACGAAAACAATGTATTGTATTTATTATGTAGATTTCTTGAAAGGGAAATGTATTTATATTGAATCCTCTCATGTTCTGCTATGTATATGGCAGTTTTTTTTTTTTTTTTGTAATTTTCTTATTTTGTATGTAAATTTAAAATAAATTGAAAAAGAAAAAGAGAGAAAAAAATTTTAAATGTCCTTGATTAGTTATTATTCAAAATAAAGATGAATTTTCCCATCAAAATTCTAACTTTCTCTAAAATCTACTTTGATATTTTGTAGATTAATGAAAACATTGTTAAGATCTCTTCTCTGCAATTTGGAACTACACTCAAAAAGTTATCAAACTGTGTATACCCTTTGATCCAGCAGTGTTTCTACTGGGCTTATACCCCAAAGAGATACTAAAGAAGGAAAGGGACTTGTATGTGCCAAAATGTTTGTGGCAGCCCTTTTTGTAGTGGCTAGAAGATGGAAAATGAATGGATGCCCATCAAGTGGAGAATGGTTGAGTAAATTGTGGTATATGAATGTTATGGAATATTATTGTTCTGTAAGAAATGACCAGTAGGATGAATACAGAGAGGATTGGTGAGACTTACATGAACTGATGCTAAGTGAAATGAGCAGAACCAGGAGATCATTATATACCTCAACAACCATACTGTATGAGGATGTATTCTGATGGAAGTGGATTTCTTCAACAAAGAGATCTAACTCAGTTTCAACTGATCAAGGATGGGACAGAAGCAGTTACACCTAAAGAAAGAACACTGGGAAATGAATATAAACTGCTTGCGTTTTTGTTTTTCTTCCCACGTTATTTATACCTTTTGAATCCAATTCTACCTGTACAAGAGAACTATTCGATTCTGCACACATATATTGTATCTAGGATATACTTTAACCTATTTAACATGTATAGGACTGCTGGCCATCTGGGGGAGGGGGTGGAGGGAAGGAGGGAAAAAATTGGAACAGAAGTGAATGCAAGGGATAATGTTGTAAAATATTACCCTGGCATGGGTTCTGTCAATAAAAAGTTATTTAAGGAAAAAAAAAAAGATCTCTGCTCTGGAGAAATGTATCCAACATAGGTGAATCCTTTATGCAGGAAGAATTTGACAGAAAGATATTGACAAGGGTTGCACAGAATGGGCAAGAATGGCTGAGGTGCATTCTCTACCAATTAAGGCCATATCTATATCTAGAAAGTCATAAAATACCAAAAACAAAGACAACACACACACACACACACACACACACACACACACACACTGATGCAAAAAAACAAACAAACAACAACAAAAAAAAAACAATCCTTATATAGGGACACTAAAGTTTGCAGTGATTATATATCTATTAGACATTTGGGAATAATATAGTACATACTTAAGATTTATTAAGATTTAAAATTGATATGTATGGATCTCTGTTGACCTTTACATTGCATAGATAATTAAAGAACATACAAAGTTTTTATCTAGTTATCCCTCTATCTCACTAGGTAACTTGATCATCTTTTCTTTTTTTCCAGACATATTTTTCTCCAGTTATCTTTTTGTGTACTTTCTATTTATTACAATGTGTTGCACTCTGCTCCTACCCTCCATTCACTTCTCTGTTACTATTTTGGTGACCTTTTTCTTTAATTTTTCAGGTACTAAATATTTCATAACTTTTAACCCTAAACATTTTTTGAATAATAGAAATAAAAATAATAAGTTTTAATTTCTTGAATTTTTGGAAAGAGCTTCATTGAGGTTATGACACTTGTTCCACAAAAGAAAGGTGTTATATATTTCTATTTTTTTAGATAAAGAAAGTGAGATTGAAATAGGTTGTAATTTGCTGATATCATAAAACTAGGGAATATCTGAAGCAGGATTTGAATTCTGATCTTCTCAATCATTTTATCTATGAAATCACCAAGATATGTATTGCTGAAAAAATAAATCTTTGCTTAAGGCAAAAGTTAGGGGTCATTAAAAATATCTCTCAAGTGCATCAAATCTATCATCAATATGTTGTCAAGTAGATGATGTTAACTTTGGTTACCTTGACAAAGAGATTTCATTAAAGTAATAAAGACCCAGGACTAGGAAAATTTACACAATATCCAGAAAATTCACAGAATATTTCAGAGATAAAAATTAACTTATCCACTTCTAACACATATTAGAGAAAGATATTAAAAATATCATTAAACTCATTTTATAGATCATGGAATTAAGGCTGAGAGAGAGTAATAAATCTGCCGAAAATCACAAACATAAGGAATTCGGCCCTCCCATACATTTAATCTTTTGTATGTGTATCTGTGTGTGTGTGTGTGTGTGTGTGTGTGTGTGCACATGCCTGTATGTGAAATAAGAATCTTTAAAAAAAAAAAAAACTACGATTTTAATAATAAAATCATTCTGTCTAAAAGTAGTAAAAAAAAATGGGTTTGGTTATGCTAATTTATTTCAATGTTTGTTCTGAGAAAACAAAGGAACTTTGAAATATGTATGTGGACTCTACAATCCACCCAGGTAGGTTTGTGATAGCAAAGGAAATAATGTTGTGAATAAATTTGAGACTTTCAGTGGGGAAAAAAAAATATCTATGGCAGAGAAAATTAGAAAGATTAAGTGAATCTTGATGCAGAGGAGCCTATTTTGAACCTGGGGTAAATACCAGGAAAGGAAAAAGTCTAATTCAGGAAAAATCTGTTGGCAACCACAGGGAATCATAAAAATCAGATTTTAGGTGACTGATCCAAAACAAAAGAGAGGAATACATTTTTTATAATCAAAAATCTATGAAATAGAGTTTCACCAGGAACCCAAAAATAAAAATACAGTAATAAGAGTCATTAAGATATTACTACAAAAGTCTAATTTACATGGAAATTTGTGTCAGATTAAAGTAACTAATGAAATTGAAAAGTCATTAGATACTGGGAGGTGCCTTCTTCCATTCAGATGTAAAGGAAGGAAGGAAAGGTTACCAGATATATTCATGTTCTTCCGCTTTCTCCAAAAGATTTCTCCTCTCCTCACAAGAAAGATAAATGATAGAATTCTGAATTAGACTTTGGAATTTTTCCCCCACCATGTAACCTGTGTTTTACCATAACATAACAGAATCTCAGATTTGAAAGGGACTTGACTGGTTATCCAGCCCTACCCATTAAATCTCAATGCTTTCTAAGATACAGTTGTGATGGTGATGATAATGATAACTTACAGAGACTATTTTAACAAATTTAAATATGCTATCTCATTCATTCCCATTCCAATTCTGTGAGATAAGTGCTATTAATAACATTTTCATTTAACAAATAAAGATACTGAGGATGAGAGAGATTTAGTGACATTGCCAATACCACCAAACTCTAGCCACTCAATAACAAGAAATTGATGTGGCTAGGGGTAATGTTGAGAGTTGTGAGAATTCCCTTTTTGGACAACGTAGGTCCAATGTGAAAGAATTCACAAACCCAAAATAATAGTAGCAAAAAAAAAGTAAGTTTTATTGGCACTGAGAAGTCAGCTTTGCTAGGAAGACAGACTTTCTCAGCAAAGTCCTGGTAAGGAAATAAAGAGATCCTAGCAGAGAAATTCGGGCAGAGAAATTAAAAAGGAGTTATCACTAAGAAAATGTCTTCCCAGTGGGCAGGAGTTCTGGCAGGCAGCTATGCCAGGGAGAGAGGTGACTTGACAAGGCATAATCCTGCTTAAGACATTCTGCAAAAATATGAGTTTAAAATTCCCTTTTTTATAGGAAATCTAAGACTGAGGTTTCAGTTGAATGAGACCACTTAAGTTCCAGTTATTAGGAGTGGTCCTGGAATAATTTTCAACTTAATAGAGGGTGCAGCTACTCAATAGAAATATCAGGTCCAGATATCCAGCTAAATGAGACCACTTAAATTCCTGCTAAGCAGGGAGTAGTCCTGGACTAATCTGAATGAAACCACTTAACTATCCCAGTGGGTGGGTCTCTGTCAGAGGAGAGTTTCAGAGTTCACCCCAAAAATCAAGGAGGACAGTAACAGGGTTCCCCCCCTCAAAATCATTTAGATTTTAAACTCCATTAAATATATGTGCATATCAAATATTGTAAGATAATGAGGAAGGGAATCAGGGAAGGAAAAAAATTGGAAAGACTGTGACCCTTATCTCCAGTGCTTGGTCAAAAGCAAATGTACTGGGAGATTTACTTTATAGGTCTTTTGTACCAACCAACCAACAAACAAACAAACAAAGAAACAACTTTTTCTTGAGTAAAGGTAGTATAATATTATCCTGATGGAAACATAATGTCCTTAGTTCTTTCTGTCTGAATAGTGCTATGGAATATTTTGGATATTTATGTATGATTGCATTCGTTTTTCAGTTTTCATCTGTTTATCATTCTACAAAGGTTTGGTAAGTGACTTCTATATGCCAAGCATTATACTAGACTTGAAGAGATAATGGGAGAAAAAAAAAATGAAATAGATCCTGTCCTTAGAAAACATATGTTTCATCATAGGATATAAAAGTTTGTATAAAATAAAGTATTTTATTTTATCTAAGTATATAAAATACATGCATGAAAAAAGATCATAGTGACATGTGCCCATGACATAGACTGTCCCTAGAATATATAAGTATATACAAAATATATAAAAAATAAATATTACCAATAGCCTAAATTAAATCAATGTCAGGGAATAGAGTACAGGCTGAACATCAGAAAGATATAAATGCCATATAAAGTAATATTTGAATGTCATTTTTACCATTGGCAAATGCTTACACTCATAATAGAATTTTATTACTAAATTAATTTTATTAATAAAAATTTAGTAGTTTTGAAGCTATTTTGCTGCTCCAATGAATCTTTGATCTCATTAATAATATGTATTTTCCCTCCTTTAGAACAGAGGGCAATCCTTTCATTCTTTAACATTGTTTTCTCCTCCATCTCTTGCTATAAATCTTCTGTGGAAAAATCTACCCATTGTGCTGGAATCTGCCTTCAAAGTCATTTAATATTCCATAAGCACAAATTAGCATCCTCATTGGTTATATTTTATCTTATACTACCTAGAGGATATAATTTTTAACACTATAGGTCATAGTTATCAAGAAAATACAATGTCTTTATTTCTTTTTAAAAAATATATATATACTATATATATTTTTTATTTTGAACTTAAGAAATAAAATGAGCATTTTCATATGATGATAGAATAGAAGGGAAAAAAATGACTGTATATGAAATGGGAACTCTGTTATATACAAGTTGCTATTTCTTTAAAATAAAGTATAACTTTATTGTATAACTTTCTTTTTTTTCCCCTTTCCCCCCTCACCCCACCTGAGAGATAACTACTATTAGACACAAATGTGTATGTGAATGTGTGAGTGTATGTCTGTCAGAAAGAGAGAGAGAGAGAAAGAGAGAGAGAGAGAGAAGAGAGAGAGAGAGAGAGAGAGAGAGAGAGAGAGAGAGAGAGAGAGAGAAATTGAAATCATTCTATATATACTCTAAAGAAATTCTATATATACTGTATATATTCTATATATACTCTTTTCTTTTTCTGGAAGCAGATAGCATTTTCTTCATAGATTCTTTTTAATTAATTTGAGTGTTTTTAATAGACAAAATGAGTTTTCTCTCAAAGTTGCTCTTAAAATAATAGTTATCACTGTATGCATTCTCTTGTTCTCATTTAGTTCTTCATTATTTCATGTAAGTTTATACATGTTTTTCTAAGCTCTTTGAGCTCATCATTTTTTAGCATAGTTGTATTCCATCACAATTATATACGACAAGTTATTCAACAATTCCTCAATTAATGGGGATCCCTACAGTTTCCAGTTCTTTGTCACTATGAAGAAAACTGCTACAAATATTTTAGAACATATATCTTGTTTTTCTTTTTTACTAATCATCTTGGAAAATAGATGTAGTAATGGTATTACTGAGTTAAATGGTATAGACAATTTAAAAGCTTTGGGGGCATAGTTCTAAATAAATTTCCCAAATGGATAGATCAGTTCATAATTCCACTAACAGTAAATTCGTGGCCCAATTTTTCCAAATCCTGTCCAATATTTGTTTCTTTCCTCTTCAATCATTTTAACCAATGTGATAAATACACAATGATATGTCAAGCTGGTTTTAATTTGCATTTCTCTAATTAATAATGATTTAGAACATTTTTATATGACTATAAATTGCTTTAATTTCTTCACCTAAAAACTTTCTGTTCATGGACTTTAACCATTTATCAATTGGGGATAAATTCTTAACTGGGCATATTCTTATAGATTTAACAAATTTCTTCATAGATTTTTCAAATAAGCCTTCATTTAAAAAAAAAACTGTCTATAAAATTTATTTTCCCAATTTTTTACTTTCCTTTTGATCATAACTATACTTATTTTATTTGTATAATATCTTTTCATTTTAATGTAATCAAAATGACCCTTTTATACCTCACACTTCTCTCCATCTTTTGTTTATTCATAGTTTGCTTGCTGAATCAAATGTCTGATAAATAATATATCCCATATTCTTCAAATTTTCTTGTAATGTCTCTGCTTATATCTAGATCATGTGTCCCCTTTGATTTTATCTTGGTAAATAGTAAAAGATACACTTGTCAAATACAAAGTTTCTATATTTATTTGCTATTATTGTAATGCCGGAGAACCAATTCAATAGTTTACTAAATGGAGAGAGACATTGGGACCAATGGATCCATGTTTGGTCCCAGGGCTGGATGAGACTATCATCTGAAAGAGTCCAGCAATTAAGTTTCAGAGGGCAAGCTTTTTATAGGATAACAAGAACAATGACATAATGGGGGAGGTACCTGGATGGGGATAACCTAATGGAGGGGGGAGACTCCTAGGATGACAAATGGAGGGAGGTAACTGATATTGTAATGACATTTAAAATGTATAAACCTTTATCCTGTCAAACATTAAGAAGGAATGTCTATAACCTAAAGATACAAAACCTTTATCTCATCAACCATTTAAGAGGGAAACCTTGGGGTTTTGGGGCAGAGCAACTGAAGTAGACCTTAATCTCATCAAACATTAAGAGGGAAAGGTTATAACCTGAGGCAGAATAACTAATTAAGACAATGGGGAAATTAGGTCAGGACATCAAAAGGGAACTTTGGCACAGCACTATGATTTTATATCTATTCTCCTTTATTGATCTATCTTTCTATTTCTTAGTCAGATAGTTTTGATAATTACTACCTTTCATAATGTAAGGTCTGGTACTGCTAAATCTTCTTTTACAATTGCTTTCATTAGAACCTTTGATATTTTTGATTTTTTGTTCTTCCAAATGAATTTAATTATTTTGTTAATTTAGTAAAATATTTTTGGGATGATTTAATTGTGATGGCATTGAATATATAGTTTTATAAAATTGTCATTACTATCCAAGAGTAATAAAAATTCTCCAATTGTTTAAATCTTTGAGCATAGTTCCAAATTGCTGTTCAGAATGGTCTGTTCATTTCACCACTTCAACATCAATGCACGTGTCCCAGTTTTCCCACATCCTCTCCAACATTTATCATTATCTTTTCCTGTCATTTTAATCAATTTAAGAGGTATGAAGTGGGATCTTAGAGTTATCTTAATTTACATTTCTCTAATTAATAGTAATTTAGAACATGTTTTCAAATGACTAAAAATGGCTTTTATTTCTTCATCTGAAAACTGTGTGCTCATATCCTTGGACTATTTATCAAATTGTACCTCTCCCTTTTTTGCATGAAGTGAAACATCATGAATTCTGTTCTGACCTTTCATTTTAACTATGTATATCTCTCATTTTAAATTGTGGTTCTTGTAAATAACCTATTGTTGAATTCTGATTTTTAATCTATTTTGCTATCCATTTTTATTTTCTGGGTAAGTTCATTCCATTTACATTCAAGTTATAATTATTATATGTTAATTTCACTCCATCTTATTTTTATTCATTACTATCTTTCTCAGTCTCTCTTTTTTAAATCTTAAATATTTTACCCTATTCTCTCCCCTTACCCTTAAATTTCTTATTCTATCCACTCTCCTGAATGTTAATTCATATACCTTTCTAAAAGTTCCTCCCTTTTCCTTTCCCCTAGACATCTTATTTCTAAATTTAGAAGATTTTTATACTTCTTTATATGAAAATGTTTTTCCTTCTTTATTCCAGATCTCATAAGAGTTAGGCACCTACACTATCAGCTTTCCACCCTTACTTTTTCTGTATCAATATTTCCTTTTATAATAGTGGAAACAACTAGGGGGTTAGATGAGGATCTAGAGGGAGAGAGAAAGAGGGTTCCTCAATCTTATCCTACTCAGTCATCTAATCCCCAAAATGTTCTGTCAGGAATGTGAAGTGAAAGCAATATGTATTAAAATGAATTTAATAGAAAAAAATTTAGCACTGCCATGTTAAAATTGCACATAGTTTTGTTGTACATAATTTGTGCATTGTACATAGTTTTACTTTGTCTTTACAATTATCATGTGAGTTCCTTGAAGTCAAGGATAGTGTTTTTGACTTTAAAAAAAAAATCCTTTGTGCTTAGAACAATTCTTCATCCATAGTAAGGACTTAAAATGTTTCCTGACTTCTAACTCATCTATCATTATTTTAATTATCCTGTCTTTGGATTTATATGATTTTTGTATCTAGGCATGTACTCATTTGGAGTATTATATGATCTATTATAAGATCATCTCTGATTATTCTATTGATTAACTTTTGAATTAAAAAAAAACAGTGCTCTGACAAATCAGTAAGCATTTATTAAAATGTTACTAATATGTGGGGGACTGTATAAAGTAATGGGAATAAAAAAAAAAAGAAAAAAGTCATCTTTTACCTTCAAAGATCTTACATTCTAACTTGGGAAGATAAGACAAAAGAAGTAGATGAAAATTTTGTGTTGAAAAAAAAATCTTGAAAAAAAAAAAGGCATTTTAAAGATGACTGGAGAGTTAGGAATAAAGCCATAAAAGAAAGGAAAGAAAGGCAGAGGAAACCACAGGGGATCTCAAAATGTCTGAAAAGGAGGTTCTGGGATGAAGCTCAAAAGATGGAGAATATGACCTTCCAGAATGAGAAAGTTATTTAAGGATCAAGATTTCTTAAGGGATAAGAAAGTTAATGGAAATGGGGGAAAGAGAATAATGTCAGAATGGGAGTTGGTAGGGGACCAAATAGTTTCACATAAATCAAATAATGTCAATGTTTATTATATTAAGATCCCTATGACAAAACCACTTATTTCTTTTCTCTTTTTATTGCTTTTTTTTTTTTTTTTTAACCATTAGGAGACATTCTTTCCACAACTTAAGACTTAGCAAGCAAAATGTGCCCTGAACTTGGCATAACAACAATTTTTTAAGCTCACCTTCTGGATGAATTCTGCTACAACTAAATCACAGAACTAAACTCAGGTAAGAATCAATGGTCCCAGATATGAAGCCTTGCTATGAATGGACTTTTTGTCTGTAGACAACTTTGCCTCACTGTGGCTGTTATGTCTCACCACTATTGCTACACCACAATGCTTCATTGTCTTGGGTCTTCTCCTAAAGGAAATGCCAGTACTTGTATTCATTTTCCCTCTTTCAATGGAATAAAGAAAGCTTTTTCCTTATAACCACCGTTAGATATTTTGTTTGTTTGTTTGTTTTCAAAATTAACTGTATCTGTGATAACCCCTGTGTGCTCTTTGACATTTTTAGAGTTAATAGCAGTTGCAAAACTTCTGTGTTTTCCTGAGTTGACAATTACTTTGTATTATAGTTTAAAATCTGTTACTGTTAGGCATCAGCCTTCTCACAGATTTTTATTATTTCCCTTGAGATGCATGGTCTCTTTTTTTTACTCTATGTAAATTTTATTACAATTTTGCCTGATTCATAAAGTAGGCTTCATAAAGTGGAGGTTTGACTGGTACATATTTGAATCTGCAAAATAAGTTTAGATAGATTTGTCATTTTTGTTATATAGCATTGCCCAATAATTTGCCCTATTATGTCCTTAATAAAATTTTATCTTTATTTCTCTAAAATGTAATGTAAAACAATTTAATTCTTTTGTGTGATTTGTTTGGGAGTCTGTGGGAGATAAGAAATGAATGACTGAAGACATACAGGCTTGATCTTCCAAGTCTATTGATTTATTATGCAGTGCATACCAAATGCCTAAGAAAAGAGGGATCAAGCCTCTTCCTCAGCTTAAAATTGGACCCAGATAAATGGAAAGACAGACCTTTGTAAATTAAAAACAATTAATCAACTAAGATCAATTATTTAAAAGGAGACAATATAACATTAGATAATCTGATTTCTAATTGGATGAAAGATTAAGGAATTGCCAATTTTGGGAGAAGGAAAATAGGTACAGTTCTCTGATTTGAGAAAAAGTGTTTTTCATTTCCCTAAGTATCTGTAAACAATCAAAAGAGTATGGGAAAAAAAAAATGATTGCTCCTTATGGGGCCAGTTGTTACATAAGACATTTAAGTTACTTGAGATGTAAATTGTGAGAAAAGTCCTATCATAAGTTTCTGCATGTGACTGAATTTCTGGTTAGCATAACCCAAGTCCTTGGAAAAGGGTCTCTAAACAGCAGGTAGGGTGTGGTGAGCTTTTTCTTCTCAAAACGCAGCCAGGTGATAAAAGTTCAGATCTTTTATTATCTCCAATATAGCCCGGTCAGCTTAGAGGCCTATCTCTCTGCTTGGTTCCAAGAGCTCTCTCCGAATGTCGCCAAATCCAAAGGTCTGGTCCTTCAGCCTCTGCCTCTGCTTTCTTCAGCCTCCAGCCAGCTCCACTCTTCATGTCATCCCGGTGAAATCTCGACTTGTAGCTTCTTCACTCTGAAGAACTTCTTTGACTGGCCCATTGAAGCTCTATTTATGCTCCTTCAAGAGAGGGATTGTGGGTTTTCTCCCATAGTGCTCTCTGGCCCAAAGAGCTTCAAGGGAGGTGTGAACTCATTGAACTCCAATGAGTAAAGGTGTGAACACAAGCCTTGTATTAATTAGTTCTACTTAGTACCTTGTTTCAGGTTCTGCCCAAAACATCTTCTTGTAAGATTAGATCAACTCTAATTAGTTAGCAGTTAAGCTCAAATAATGCAAAATATTTTCTCCTCATTCCCACATAGAACAAAGTTTTTTCATAGGATAAAAGTTGAACTAGTCACAATTAGGAGTCAGTGGTCGAATTGATGCTGAGTGAACCAAGCAGGGCCACGAGATCATTATATATACTTCAACAACAATACTATATGATGATCAATTCTGATGAACTTGGCCATCCTCAGCAATGAGATGAACCAAATCACTTCCAATGGAGCAGTAATGAACTGAACCAGCTAAGCCCAGCGAAAGAACTCTGGGAGATGACTAAGAACCATTACATTGAATTCCCAATCCCTATATTTTGCCCACCTTCATTTTTGATTTCCTTCACAGGCTAATTGTACAATATTTCAGAGTCCGATTCATTTTGTACAGCAAAATAACGGTTTGGTCATGTATACTTATTGTGTATCTAATTTATATTTTAATATATTTAACATCTACTGGTCATCCAGCCATCTGGGGGAGGGGGTAGGGGAAAGGAGGGAAAAAATTGGAACAAGAGGTTTGGCAATTGTCAATGCTGTAAAGTTACTCATACATATAACCTATAAATAAAAGGCTATTAAAATAAATAAAAAATAATAAAAATAAAAGAATGATCAACTTTCATTTTCTATACCCCTTCCCCCCAAAAATGAGTCAGTGTAGTTTACTTGATTCCTATAATTAATCATTTGCTGTTCTAATCTCCTAAATTCCCTAAATTTTCCTTCTTTTGATTTATGTGAGACTGAATTTGTCTATTCCTAACATAGGATACATTTGTAAGCAACATCTCTAAAGTTTTTTAAATAAATTCATAATCAGAATTACATATCCCACTCTCAATGCCCATTTAATCTTCATATTTTGCATTCTGGATGTCTCCTGTGGTTATCTGGTGCTAAGAAATCTTTTCTTGAACATTCTGAAACATATTTCAGAAGCCTATTTTATTCTCAGGATGGGTGTTTTGTTTTTCTAGTTCCAAATCACATGGAGAGATTTCTAGATTGAGGAATTGAAAGGATTAAAATTGTGAATGATTTATTGTAGAAATTGAGTCAATTATATTGACTCTAGTGATTTACTTCGGGAGCTAGCTCAGTTCCATTTCTATTCAATTGTGGATCTAGTACTACTTCTGTCTTTGAGAAAATCTTTTGAAGTTATGGTATAATGCTGGAGAAACTGAGCAAGATAGAGATTAGAGAACAATTTAATAATTTATTAAATGGAGAGATATACTAGGACCAAATGGATTCATGGTTTGGTCCCAGGGCTGAATGAGACTATCGTCTCAAAGAATCCAGCAGCAAATATCAGATATGAGATTCTTTTATAGGGTAACAAGAACAATGACATAATGGGGGAGGTACCTGGATGGGGATGACCTACTGGCGGGAGGCACCTAGGATGACATAATAGGAGGTTCTGGAGAGGCTCTTGATATTCTAATGATGTCTAAAATAGAAAAAGATCTTTATCCCATCAAACATTAAGAGGGAATGATTATAGGCTAAGTTCTAAGATATAAGACCTTTCTCCTATCAAATTAAGAAGGAATAGTTATAATTTGAGGCAGAGTAACAGAACAGGACAATTAGGGAAACTGGGTCAGAACATTAAAAGAGAACTGTGGCATAACAATAGAAATTGGGAGAAATGTTATTGCATTTTTTCACTCTAACCCTGTGTGACTGGGAAACTAGATCACCTAAACCTGCTGTTTAGGATCCTATGACCAGGACCTAAATTATGCTAAGCAGAATCTCAATGAGATCTGAAGATTTTTCTTGGAATTTTCTTACAATGTACATCTCAAGTAACTCGTATATCTTGTCTGACAACTGGTTCTGTTCTAACCAATCAGGTATTACTTCCATGTTCTTTTTTGTTTGTTTGTTTGTTCACAGGTATTTGAGAAATAGGACAATTCCTTTTCTAACTTAAGGGAAGCATATGTATTTATTCTTCCCTCCCAATTTGGAAAATTCTTAATGCAATATTGGAGAAACTGAGCAAGACAACGATTAGAGACCAATTTAATAGTTTATTAAATGGAGAGATATACTGGGACCTAATGTATCTCGGTTCCAGGGCTGTACGAGATTGTCATCTCAAAGAATACAGCCCTAAGTATTGGAGAGCAAGTTTTTTTATAGGATAACAAGAACAATGACACAATGGAGGAGGTACCTGGATGGGGATAACCTAATGGGGGAGGGGGGAGGCACCTAGGATGACACAATGGAGGGAGGTACTGGAGAGGTTACTGATATTCTAATGATATCTAAAATGTATAAACCTTTATCCTGTCAAACATTAAGAAGGAATGACTATAACCTAAGATATAAAACCTTTATCTCATCAACCATTAAGAGGGAATGATTATAGCCTGGGGTTTGGGGGCAGAGCAACTGAGGTAGACCTTTATCTCTTCAAATATTAAGAGGGAAAGGTTATAACCTGAGGCAGAGCAACTAAATAGGATAATTAGGGAAATGAGGTCAAGACATCAAAAGGGAACTGTGGCACAACATTAAATCTTTTATCCAATTATAAATCAGATTCCCTAATGTTGTATTGTTCCTTTTTACATAATCAATCTTATTATATATAATGAAGTCTGTATCCTCCTAGATTAGAGTTCAGACTGAAAGAGATGAGGTGAGATCTTTTAAGACAGTTGTGAAAATCGAATAAGGCTTCATCTACTTCAAAGTTTGAGTAGGCCTGAAGGACTTTAAGCATTGAGTCAAGGGCACATTTAAGTCCTCTTCCTGCTATCCTCCTATGACATCAGTGTCTCCCTATTTCAGTCAAATATGGGCAACTATGTACTTATTGGTCAAGTTCAATTTTTTTGGTAGTTCCCACTTTTAGAATATAAGATCTTCAGTCAATAAGGATGAGGATCAGTGGTGGGAGGGGGTATTTGCGTTAGGAATTAAAAGTGTTGAACCTGCCCCGATGGTGCTTCCTCTCTTCGATTGTCTGCTCAATGGGTGGGATGCCCTTCTCGCAAAAATGTATAATAAACTTTGCTTTGCTTCTAGAGATCTCTCCAGCTTATTTTTTTTTAATTAAATGGTGACGCCTCACCATTTCTGAACCACACAAGACCTAAACTGATGAAAGGGCCTGATCCATTTTTATTAGGCAATTGGAATACATTGTTTAATAAATTTATATACTTGAAAGACTGCAACTTTGTTTCCTCATTCATTTCTCACCTACCACAATCACCACATATTTTATTCATCCTGTAGTAATTTTGAATAGAATTTATTTTTTTTCTGTTTCTGTTGAATTCCATTATAACAGTAAAAAAAAAAGGCTGATTACTTTCTCAATTTGTTATGTTCTCTAGTATTTTTGAAGTTATTATTATTTTTTAATTTATTTGAATTACTACAGTTTGTTTTTTTTCAAGGAAACTATTATAGCATCTGCAAAAAGTAATTAATTTTCTTTCACCAATACTCATGCTGAGTCCCTCAATTATATTTTCTGGTATTATTTTTATGATTAGTATGTCTAAAAATTTATTAAATAATGGTAGTGAATAAAATGAAATGTCTTTCTTGACCCTGATCTTATAAAAACATCCTGTAGTGTTTTGTCATTAAAGATGATGCTAGATTTCACAAGTACAGTTTAACATGTCAATGTGTACTATTGTTCTACTTTTTAGTGCTAACATAAATTGTGTTTCATTTGATTTAGGTTTTTTTTCCCCCAGAATTGATGTAAATGTGATTTTTTTTTTTTGTTATTTTGCAATTGATATGGTCTATTATATTTATAATTTTCTTAATATAATATTAATGAAACTCTTTATTTCTCCAGTTATTAGGTCAACCTTAAACTTTTTAAAAATTATATTCTTATAGCCTCATTGCTAACATAATATTTAATATTTGTACATCAGTATTCATCATCAATATTGTCCTTTTTTTTTTTCTTTCAATTTTTCCCCTTACCGAAGCTTCTTAATTTACATATTAGGACCAGATCTGTCTCTTAAAAGAATTTGACAGGATGTTATTTTCCCATATTTTGCATATGGTTTATATAAAATTCTGATATGCCTTTGATGTTTTATAAAATTTACTTACAAATCCATCTGTTTCCTGGGTTATCATATGAGAGTTTATTTATGGCTTAATCAAATTTATTTGCTAAGAATACATTATTTTTATTTCTTATTCAGATAATCTGAATATTTCATATGTTTGTAAATATCCATCAATCTCATTTGTTCTAATTTTTCTGCATTGTAATTTTTTTTCATTTTATAAAATCAATTATTTTCTTAAGAATCTGATTTATTGCTTGCCTATTTTATTATTTTTAACTCTTTTAATACTCATATGAAAAATATATATAAATGTATACACACATATATATACATACATATATAGACATGTATACGTGTGTATAATTATACACATTTATGTGTATATCTATCATCTCTTTCTTTACAGTTCAAAATTCAGGAATAAAAGTGTTACTATTGATTAGGTAATAACTTAAAAATTTATAGTATGTGAGTAAAATGACAATTTACTAATGAGTAATAGTGAAATTGCAAATTTCAGAAGAAACTGGAAAGGTTTCTGTGAAGTGATAAGGAATGAACTGAGCACAATTAGAATAAATTATTTAAAAACGTTACCAAAAGAACATTGAAAGATTTTAGAGTTCTAACCAATGAAATATTAAAAACACAAATCCAGAGGATTGAAGATGAAATGATAGTAATCTAAATCTGTGAGATGATACCCTCAAAATAGAGAATGAGATTCATTTTTAAACATAGCAAATGTGTAAATTTGCTTTGGTCTATTCATATTAATTTCAATGATTTCCCTTTTTATTATCTAATTGAAATGTTTTTAAAGAGAAATAAGTGACAAAATATTTTGGAGATTTGCATAGCAAGGTTATGTCCTAGGCTTGACAAAAATAATGCTTTGCACTCAGGGATGACATCACACTTTAGCTATGTATATTGCTTGGAGCAGAACTAGGTGTTCAATAAAAGATTAAGCTCCCTCTATTTCCTAGCACCATTTCCTACACATTTCCAATTCCTGTTCCTTGTCACTAATAGGTGCTTCATTCCTGTTGTCATCACCGAATTCTGGTTCTATGCCTTGTAGGCTGGGGATGATCCCCAAGACTTGAGACAATATTGTTCCCACAGTATTTATGGGAACAGTAACTCAGGACCTAAAAATAATTATGTCATCATCTAACCATGGGGTATATAAAACCTGCCTTTGGTTCATCATATAAAACTTTATTTTGGAGGATAAAGATTCAGGGTGGAGGGGGAGGAAAGTTTCAATTTTCAAAACTTGAGGTTTTTTTTTCAAAATTTAAAAATTTTCAAAAATTGAAAAATAATTAATCCTTTGTTTGTATTTTGACTCTCCTGTCTGTAGCCTGCTCTCTTTTGTCTCTGCCCATCCATAGATTAGAGGTCAGTTCTAGTCTGGTTGACATGATAATGCTTGAAAATATAATTTTATATCATTTTTAAATCTACTTTTATTTTTTAATTAAACAGAGATTTCTGAATTTAGGTTTGTTTGTTTTGTGTGTGGCAATTTCTGCATTTGTAAAATTTTTATACCCTAGCACATAGTCAGTTTTTGTAAAACTGCTGTATATCGCTGACATACAAGTATATTCCTTTTTATCTCTAGGATTCATCAGAAATCTCTTTCCTAACTTTTATTAATTTACATTCAGGCTATTAGCTTCTTATTTATATTTTTGGACCTAATTCTATTGGGGTCCTGAATTATTATAGTTTTGCTTTTAATTTCTTACATTTCAATTAATTTAATGTTCCTTTAATTATATATAGTACTTTGCGTATATTTTGTGTATGTTTGTTTCAGTGTGTGTTTGTAGCACTACTGATATTTTAAAAAGCTACCTGAACTTTAAACATAATGTAGTTTCTCTGCTTTTATTTTTAACCATGTTTATTTTTATGTTGTTAGCCTTTCTTTTTTGAATTCTCCTGATTCATGATAAGACTACTCAAACCTATCATTTTAGCTCTGTGTGAATATTATTTTTGAGTACCTTTTTTTGATTTAGTCATAGTCATGTTAGTGAAAATGATTGTTAATTGTTTTTTTCCTCTCAGTCTGCACTTTGACACCATCCTTTCCCCCCACTCACTTTCCTTTTTCACTCCTTCTGCTCCAGAAGCATGTAGGGAAAGGAACGTAATATTAATTCAGTCTTCTTACAAGAACACTGGTTCTTCCCATTGATCTTTGTGTGACCTATAAATTTTGGTTTTTTTGTAGACCATGGTGGGCTGTAACTCATAACATTTTGCAGTCAAGTCTTTTTCATCTTTGAGTTGGGCTGAATGATCTCTGCATTTTCTTCCAGTTTAGAGATTTTGTGATTCTCTGAATCTAATTAATAGAGCATATTTATTTCCTTTTGGTAGAGAAAGGGATATTTCAGGGGTGGAATGTTGCATAATTTACCTGACATGCTCCCTATATTGATTGATTTTGCATAACTGATTTCGCTTTAAAAGAGGAGTCAATCAATCTTTGGAGTGGGGAATATCAAAAAATTTCTGATGTAATTCAACAGGAATCAATAAAATTTATTTTTCATAAAACTGAAAAATCATTCATGAAGGGATTTCACATAAGAAGGGCCATCTTAGATCACTATGTATAGAAATATTTTTATGCAAATTGAAAATATTAGAAAAAAAACTTTTAGATAACAATTTCATTGGTGAAAGTTACAAGGTGTCTTTTAAGTGTATAGTTCTTATTGGTTCTATCACTTTCTGTTCAAGAGTAGTGCTCATAACAACAACATTGCAACAGAACCAGAAAGGATGATTTAGCTGATCATAAAATTATGGTGGTATATGCGGATAGAGATAATTCTTAACATTCTTCAGGTAAGGTAAAAAAGGCAAAATAACAGGCTTTTTGAAAGAACATTGTAGATGACCAAGCCTATCTTGATAAGACATTTATGTCTTATTAAAAAGAAAATTATTCCAAGATGTGCAATATAGGCTGGCTCTGTGTAAATCATTGTTTTATGCTTCTCTTACAACTATTCAGGCTGAAGATATCTTCCTACATGGCCCCCAAATGTCCCTTGCTAAGTGAGTATCATTTAGTTCAACTCTTCTGTCTTTCTCTTAGCTCAGTTTTTTTAATTTTTTAAATTCCTCAATGTAAGATCATGACCTCAAGTTCTCAGCCAAACACCTATTTCCTAGCACATATACAAAAGGGCAAAGATGAGAAGGGACATAGAATTGGAGATCAAAAAGGCTTTATAGAAAATGTAACCATTTAAAATTGGTGGGATTTAGTAGGGTATAGTAAAATATGTATTTAAAAAGATGGTGAAATGTAAGAAGCAAACCTTGATGAATTCTCCCAACATTCCCCTCCAAAAAACTTTAAGATAACTCTTCAAATAAAATTTCTGAGTCCTAGGGACAACAAAGGCCAGAGTGAAACTTTTCTCCACCTAAAACAACTTAAGAGGTAAATAGGAAATGTTAATGAACAGTAAGGTGGAAACTGGCTGAGGTCATGACAGAAGCAACAGAGGTAGTCCTTGAAGGAGACTGTGACAGCAATAGCAAAAGCAATTTTCGAAACTCTCAGTTCAGAAAGAGTGTCAGTCAGCTGATCAAAAAGACATTATGGGGAATATTAAGTTGTTTACATTCTTAAATTAGAAGATAATACATATAATTCCCAACAACTTTATCTTAAGGCAGGTAAAAGAAATCTATATAGACAAAATACTTGAGTATAAATGTTTATGTAGAGATGATCACAAAAAATAAAAGGTGTGAGAATAAAGAATGCACTAGTTGAAGGATGAATGGAGAGATAGAATGGGAAATTTTTTTCAAATAAAAGAATCAAGTAAGGAAGAATTCTTATAATGGAGAGAAAATGTGGGGTGATGGGAAATTCACAGAGACACAAGAGAAGTACACACATACAACGAGAGAGAGAGAGAGAGACAGACAGACACAGACACAGAGACACAGATACACAGAGACAGAGAGAGACAGAGACAATGAGAAAGGGAGAACAAAAGAGAGAAAATGAGAGAGAGAAAAAGAGAGAGAGAGAGACAGATACAGAGACAGAGACAGAGACAGACAAACAGACACAGATACAGAGACACAGATACACACAGAGACAGAGAGAGACAGAGACAATGAGAAAGGGAGAACGAGAGAGAGAGAGAGAGAGAGAGAGAGAGAGAGAATGAAAATAACTAAAAGAAAATAGGATGGATGGAAATATACAGTTAGCAATTGTGAATGTGAATGTGAATAATAGGAACTCACCCATAAAATGAATGTATGTATCAGAATGGATTTGAAATAAAAATCCAACAATATATTGTTTATAAGAGACAAACTTGAAAAAGAGAGATACTTTGATAGATTCATACATCCACACACAGAGCTTAAGCAAAGGTCTAAAGCAAAATCAAATATGCTTCATCTGAAGTAAAAAATAAAGCAGGGATAGCAATCATCATCTCAAACAAAGCAAAAACTTTTTCTAGTTAAAAATAGATAATCCAGAAACTATATTTTGTTAAAAAGTACCATAGACAATAAAATAATAGCTAAAAAATAAGTTCCTACAAGAAGTTCTTTTCTGATAAAGGTCTTATTGAAATGCCAAACATTTAAATTCTACTGCAGGCAGTTCAACTTTGAGGAGCTGAGCCCATAGTCTAAATGACAAACACTTATATTAAAGATTATTTTATGGAGAACTGGCACAAGGCAAGTACTCACATGGAAGTCAGAAGAAGAGGATAGTGGACAATCAAAAACAGAAACATTCAAGTAGACATACAAAGCAGAAAGGATTAAGATCTCAACATTAAAGACAAACGTCAAGAAAAGGAAAAGGGTATTCAAGAATTCACCTAGAGAAGATACACACAGAAAATCAGCAGAATTATATGTGCTAAGAAACAGATTGCATGAATAGCTGCAATTATCTTCCCCAGAAATAAGGTGCAAGATTTCATTCCATGCTTCTTTCTCATGAAAACTATTTACCAGTTTGATAACAACAAAAGAATATAAAATTTTCACTGGTCATTGATAACTACAATGCTACTAGTTCCATTGCACCCAAATAGTCTTCAAAGAGTACCCATTGTGTATGCAGGAGGCACAAAACCAATTTTGCTCAGAAGAATATCTAGACCTATAGATGTTAGAAATTCCTCTCACTTCCTCTTCATTTCTTTAATTTGTATGTACGTCTGGACTCGTAGCTATTAAAGATGATCCTAGTGACAGTTTGTGCTTATGCTTGTAGACAAAGGTTCTTTGATGTTAATTTGTGCTGAAGTGAAAAAGAAGGGGAATTAGTTAAGGCAAGCTGAAACTTGAATGGGTTGATTGACATGGCCTAATTTGATCACAAATTTAGATAATAAACCTCTAAATGATAGGCTTTTTCTGAAACTGCCTAAGATAATACTAAAAAAAAAAAAAAAAAAAAAAAAAAAAACCTGATGGTGCAGGAGAGTTATCAGGTAGAACTGTGGAACATAACAGGGTCTAGATACAGGAAGAGATAGATTCAAATTCATCCTCAACACTAGCCATATGACCTTGGATAAATCACCATCTATTTGCTTCAGTTGTTTTAACTATAAAATGTGGATATATTAATAGTAATTAATATATATAAATATATATAGTATATCCCTCCTACAGTTCTTATAAAGATAAATAGCATAATGTATGTAAAGCACTAAACAGTTCACACAGAAAACATAAATGCTTATTGTTTGCTTATTTTTGTATTACTCATATGGAAAGCAAATAATTCCCTTACAATCATAGTCAGGTAGTCTCACTTGAGACTGATGATGAATAGCAATTTAGAGGAACTTAAATACTAGTACTGGATAAATTTAGGAGGGTCTCGAATGGTATAGGAAAAAGTAAATGGGTTTCATTCTAAAAATACCATTCTACAAAACAAACACATATTAGATATAAATTTATCTCTTTGTACCTCATACACATTTTATCTCCTATTTTCATACCTTTGTAGTAGCTATCTGCTCCCACTATGCCTGTGATGAATACACAATTTATCTCTGCTTACTGTTTTTCTCTTTTTTTAAGGTCTAGCTTAACTTCCATCTTCTTTAAAAAGTCCTCTCTATTTCTACCTAATATTATAATACTATATTATATATATAATATATATATTATAATACTATAATAGTAATATAATGTTTATTAAATGACATTTAATTTCTTTGTGTGTGTATTTATTTTCTTTATGTCTATGATTTATATATGTGTATAAGTTCATAAATTTATAAAAATGAATATATGTTTATTTGAAGGTATATTTGTATATTTGCATACTTTAGGATATAAGATCCTTAAAGTAAGATTTGTTTCACACTTTGTTCTTTTATCCCAACCAACTAGTACAATTCTAGGCATAGTAAGTATTTAATAAATACATGTTGATTAATTAAAGGACTCATAAAGTTGGTGCTAGATACATAAAAAGAGACAAAAAAATGACAGATTTGTATTGTACTAAGAAGGTGGGGAAGGGATCAAACATACAGAGATAATACAAGGCATGTTAATGAAATATAAATTTCTCAAAATTGAGGAGATGAGGGTTTTGACTGCAAAGTGACTCAATTTAAATCTTCAAGGAAATTAGAGATTCTATGAAATAGAGGTCAGTAGAACCTGCATGTCATTCAGGAAAGAACAGCACATGTAAAAAAGTACTATGGGAAGTAAAAACAGAATGTATTATTCAAGGAATAGTTAGGAGAATAATTTGGCTACTATTAAAGATTCACTGAATCTATCTTCTAAGGACTTTTCTTCAGATAATTTTGTAAAAGTTCTCATTTCCTTTCCCTATATTTCTTTTCTCAAAATTTTAAGATCCTTTTGAATTCTTCCAAGAAACTCTTGGAAATGGGAAGCAATTCATATCATCCTTTGGGACCTCATCTGGTGATGATCTGTTTTTAGTTTCCTCAAAGTTTGAATTCTGTTCTTTTCTTTCTCCATAAAAACTAGGGTCAGAGTTCTTTTTGCTTTTTTTACTAATTTTTTTTTTTTTAAGATTGGCATTTGCTTTTAGGGCAATGGGGAGATTGTTCAAGCTTCCTCTACAAGCAACATAGGCTGTGCTGGGTTGATGCTGACTAACTTTTGGTGCTGGGTGGGCACAGGCAGACAGATCCTGATATTCTGGGATTTAGGGGCTCACTATTTGCCTGTTGTATTTGTGTTGTATGTCTTACAGCCAATCTGATGATCTACTGGCTTGAAAACAGCACAGAGTAGCCAACACTTTTGTGGAGACCTCCTGGTAGATTCCCTGGTGCATAGAGCCCATGCTACCCTGGGTGTCTGCATTGACTGGACTAGATCGGGAAAGGGGAGGGTGCAGCGCTTGGCTGTCTGTGTTTGGCCAGCCAGTCTCCCTCAATGCTTAATTGAAACAGACCTTTTCTGAAGATCTTCCAAATTATCTTCTGCTGGAAATTTGTTCACTTCAAATATTTGTGGGTTCTGTGATTCTAAAACCAGTTCAGAAGCTTAATTTGCTGTTAATTTGAGGCATATGGGGAGAGTTCATAAAAACACATGTCTCCTCTCTGCCTTCTTGGCTTTGCCCCTTCCCCCCATATTTTATTATTTTAGAAATAAAATTAGCATTTGGAGAATACAGAGCACATACAAAAAAGAGGGGTATATAGCTGTCAAAACACAACCCCATTTTTGAGGGAAGAATTTCTAACATAATAACAGCTATTTGACAAATGATTTCCTTTGATTTCATAATCTTCATTTAGTATTAGAATTTGCCTTTCTACATTCATTAAACTTTCTCAGTTCCATACATTTGATCATAATAATTTTTTTCCATAAATTTTCCCCTTCTTTGCATATCACAGATAAATTCAAGGATGCCTTTTCTCAGAGGTCCTCTCTAATGACGAAATTCAGAAATGACATATTCTTTGTCTCTTTCCCTCTCTTTCTGTGTTTCTTTTTCTCTGTATGTTCTTTCTCTCTTTATGTTCTCTGTCACTCTGTATCTCTCTGTCTCTCTGATTCTGTCTGTCTCTGTCTATCTCTGTCTCTGTCTTTCTCTATCCATGTCTCTGTGTGTGTGTCTCTCTCTGTCCTTTCTCTTTCTCTCTGTTTTTCTCCATGTGTGTTCTCTGTATGTCTATCTCATTCTCTCTCTCTCTCTCTCTCTCAATCCATTTCACTCTCTGCCCAAAATCTACAGAATTTTGTTTAAATACAATAAATAATGGACTGCTTAGTTAGAGTTGGTGACATTTTGTAGTTCATGTAGTATGACATCTGGAATCAAGAAGACCTGTGTAGAAATCTTGAAACAAATACTGCTGCATAATCATAGGTAAGTACACAAACTATCTAAACTTTATGTGGAAATTTAAAGGTCCACTCATAATGAAATGTGAATAATAACTATAGGACCACCCTAGAAAGATGCAGAATTGTAAAGCTTAAATAATAATATCATATAAACATAGATAAATATTCTCAGTTGGTTGGAATGTAGATTTTCTAAAGATGAGTAGTTAGAAAGAATGCCTGTAAATAAAAAGCTATTAAAAAAAAAAAAAGAAAGCTAACTGGGCCCCAGGCAAGGAGAAAAGACTTTAAAGGAAATAATAAAGAATCTGGACTTAAAAAAAAAAAAAAAGGAAGAATGCCAAAAAAGAATTGCAATGTGATATGGTAGAGGCCTTAAATACTTTATAAGGAATTTGAAATATATATAGTAAGTAATAAACACTGAATTTTTGTAAATAGTACATGATCAGATCTAAACATAAAGGAATTTAGAATGAGAGATTTGCAGATTTATCATAATAAGATATTTGTGAACCCCTTTGAAAATCTCGAAGCTTTATTGCTATCATTATTATTATGTAGAGAGGGAACCAATTTCTGGGGCTATCTTTCAATATCTTCAATTTATAATTGAGGAAACTTAGCTATATGAGCATTAAATGATTGGTCTATGTTCACAGAGATAGTAAATTATCAGAAGCATAATTTTTACTCAGCTTTTCTGCCTCCATGGTTAGAATTCTTTTCATAGTACCATGTGTCTGATACTAATATGAAGGACTGACTAGAATTAGGACAGAATAGAAATAAGAAGATAGTGTTCTGGATAAGTTGTAATGTATGTTTGTGAGGAAAGGTTCTATTGAGAGTGGTACAGGAAAAGAGATATTTAGGGAAAATATTCTAGAATGTGAATTGACAGGAAATGACTAATGATCAGATAGAAACTGTGAAAGGATAATTTTGAAAGTAAGGCTGATGAATCACTGGTCACAAAATAAAGAAGTAAATAGGCAAAAAAAAAAAAGGAATATTATGTTGGGTGTAGGGATAATTTTTAGAGACAGAAAATAGATAATCAGAGAAGTGAAATTCCAAGGAAAAAGTATACTTTGGCTAAATCATAGTCAGGTTGTAGAGGAAGTAGAGAAAAGACATGGCTATTGGATTTTTCCATAGGACCTCACAGAAAATAGCTCAGGGCTCATCACACTGTTTGCTTTGGGGAGTTAATAGAAATTTGTCATTTATAGATCAAATGTATATGGATAAGTTACAGCAAATATCACAATACAAAGGTTAAGAATGGCCCAGGAAAAGGCCTAAAGAAATCCTTGTTCAGGGACTAGCATTAATGGAAACTCCAGAATAATGAAAAGGCAAAATATAAGTTGTTATCTGATAGCTGATAAGAGGTTCTATTTACAGAGAGTAATCAAGAGGGCACATAACTTTTATATAAAACTTTCCTTTCTCTTATCCTGACTTTAAAATATAAGAGCCTTCAGCTTCAACCCTATTCATCTTTTGGAATGGGAAGCACTTTATCTACATAGCCTTCCTGGATTCCTCCCACATAAGGAACAGTCATGATTTTTTTTAATGAATTTAACAGAATTCTGCATTTTCAAAAAATATATTTGATTTCAAAAGTATTAAGTATTACAAGAAAAGAAACTCTATCCATTAATACATATAAACAAATGTTCTGCAACATACCTTGTTAGAGATCTTCTTGAAAGACAGAGAGATAGAGGTTTTTTGATCACTGTTATAAAGTCAATATGAGTTGCATGAGACTTGAACCCTGAAATCTGATTCTGGAGCCAGTTTTCTTTCTTTCTTTCTTTCTTTCTTTCTTTCTTTCTTTCTTTCTTTCTTTCTTTCTTTCTTTCTTTCTTTCTTTCTTTCTTTCTTTCTTTTTAAAAATAATTATAACTTTTTATTGACAGAACCCATGCCTGGACAATTTCTTTACAACATTATCCCTTGCACTCACTTCTGTTCCGACTTTTCCCATCCCTCCTTCCACCTCCTCCCCCAGATGGCAAGCAGTCCTATACATGTTAAATATATCACAATATATTGTAGATATAATATATGTGTGCAGAACCGAACAGTTCTCTTGTTGCACAGGTGGAGCCAGTTTTCTATCTACTATTTGCACAAGCCTGCTATTGTTAGCAAGAGTCAAAGCAGATGAAGAGCATTGATGCAGAGAAGTAATGAAGGAACCTTATCAGTGAAACAAACACCATTACTCAGTCTTTATCATAGCTCTAATTCTCTGCTAGCCTTGTGGTGAAGAGGGCAAGGGAATGAAAATCCAAGTACTTTCTTGATGTAGAGGCTTCCTTCAACATATAACCTTTTTTTATTTTTTTAATTTTCTTTTTTTTTAAATAGCTTTTTATTTACCAGTTATATGCATGGGTAGTTTTACAGCATTGACAATTGCCAAACCTTTTGTTCCAGTTTTTCCCCTCCTTCCCCCCATTCCTCCCCTAGATATCAGGATGACCAATACATGTTAAATATATTAAAGTATAAATTAAATACAAAATAAGAATACATGATCAAACCGTTATTTTGCTGTACAAAAAGAATCAGACACTGAAATACTGTATATTTAGCCTGTGAAGGAAATAAAAAATGAAGGCAGGCAAAAATATAGGGATTGGGAATTCAATGTAATGGTTCTTAGTCATCTCCCGGCGTTCTTTCTCTGGGTGTAGCTGGTTCAGTTCATTATTGCTCCGTTTGGAACTCATTGCTGAAGATGGCCAGGTCCATCAGAATTGATCATCATATAGTATTATTGCTGAAGTATATAATGATCTGCTGGCCCTACTCATTTCACTCAGCATCAGTTCATGTAAGTCTCTCCAAGCCTTTCTGAAATCATCCTGTTGATCATTTCTTACTGAACAATAATATTCCATAATAAACATAAAACTTTTTGAGAAAGATTATCATTAAGCCTCCTGGTCCTGCCACTATCCTGTCAGATAAATGCAATTCAATTATGTTTAACAAACACTTATTAGGCACCAACTATGTTCATCACTTCTTGGTCTTTTGGCTAAGATCAAGTTTAATATTTGATATGTCCTCTATACTTTCATAATTTTTAGAGGAGCTACATGGATAGAATGTCAGACCTGGAGTAAGGGAAGATTCATATCCCTGAGTCCAAATCTGGCCTGAGATACTTCCTAATTGTGTGACCTTGGGCAAGGCACAAAACCCTGTTTGTCTCATTTTCCTCAATTGTAAAATGAACTCAAGAAGTAAATGACAAGCTATACCCATATCTTTGCCAAGAAAACCCTAAATGGCATCATATAGTTAAATGTGACTGAAACTTCTGAACAATAACATATTCAAAGTTCTAGTTTAGATTCAAAAAAAAAAATCAAAGCCAAAAATGAAATGGGCCTTGTCATCAAGGAATTTACTTTCTTTTAAAAATATTAACAGCATTTTATTTTTCCCTTAAACATACAAAAATAATTTTCAGCATTCACCTTTGTAAAACCTTATGTTCCAAATTTGTCTTCCTTTCTTTCTACTTCTTGGGACAGAAATCTGATATGGATTAAATGTATTCAAATTTTCTGAACATATTTCCATATTTGCCATGCTATGCAAGAAAAATCAGACCAAAAAGGGGAAAATATATGAGAAAAAAAATAACAAACAAGCGATCAACAACAATAACAAAAAGGTGAAAATACTATGATCCACATTTAGTATCCATAGTTCTCTCTGGATATAGATGGCTCTTTCCATCACAACTCTAGTGGAATTGCTTGAATCACTTAATTGTTGAAAAAAGTCAAGTACCTCACAATTGATCATCACATAAGCTTGTTGTTGCTGTGTATATTGCTCACTTTACTTAGCATCAGTTCATGTAAATCTAGGCTTTTCTGAAACTAGCCTGTTCATCATTTCTTATAAAACAATAATATTCCATTACCTTCATATACCATAACTTTTTCAATTTTTCCACAATTGATGGACATCCATTCAATTTCGATTCTTTATCACTACAAAAAGGGATGCTATAAACGTTTCTCTACATGTGAGTCCTTTTTCTTCTTTATGATTTTTTTGGGCTATAAACTCAGTAGAGACATGCTAGATCAGAGGATATGCATAATTTGATGACTCTTTGGGCATAGGAACTTACCTTCTAAATGAGAGAACAAATACATTTTAAGGTAATTATGTGATTTGAGGGAGATAACAGGAAGAACTTGAAAAAAAGAAAGAAAGAAGCCAAACTTGTTTAAGTTAGATAAACATTCTGGGAGGCAGAGCTGAATGAGCTGTTCATTCTAAACATGGGACACAACTGGTACAAATGCATAGAGATGAGAGATTGGATTCTCTGCCAAATCCAGAGAACTGTTCTCAGTCCAGCTGTGCTTAAACAGAGGACAAGAAGGATAATGGTATAAAGGAAGCTAAACCAGATTGCCAAAGGAGGAGGAGGAATTCTTGATAGTTTTTGCTTACTTTTCAAAGCAATATAGAATCACTGAAAGAAGGCTTTGGAATAGATGAATGATGTTATCAAAACTGTGCCTTCAGAAGATTATTTCAGGTAGCTGAGAAAGTATAGATGAGCAAGGGGAAAGATTGAAAATAGGGCAGTGAACAAAGATCATAGTTCAGACTAGATTAGGGAGGAGGAAGGTTAATTATGAGAGTGGAGGAAAGGAATTGTGTCAATATTTGAGAGGTGCTGGAGAAGCCAAATACACTACAGATTTGGAACTTGAAGGGATATCGAGGACCTCAAAGTTGAACCTTCCTTTTTACAAATGAAGAAACTATGAGACATGCCCAAGGTCACACAGAGAGTAAGAAGCAGAGGTAGATTGGTATTTGCACTATTCAGTGCTTCCCCTCAATATGTGGCAGTGAATTAACTTCCAAGGGGTAGTAAGAAAGTGATAATAATACATAACTAAAATTTCTGTAATGCTTCAAAAGTTTCATTTCCTCTTTCCTATCAGAATAATCATAACAAATTGTCATGAAATATTATCATTTTTTATGAATGAAGATAAAGAAAGTACAGAGATTAACTGATTTCTCCAAGTAACACAGCCAATGAGTGAGTAGTAGAGCTCAGATTTAAATTCATTTCTTCAATCCGTTATTCCTAATGTCATGAATTAATTAATCTCTTAGAGACCAAGGTGACTTTGTATTGTCAATATGTTCTTTAAAGCACTAGACAGTCTAGTAAGCACTTAATACATACTTCTTGGATTGATTTAAATAGAATAGGATAGAAGCTTTTTGTGGCTGATATTTAGTAGTACAAGACTTTCACAGTTAAGCTTTAAGTTAGTGCCTCTTCTCAGGAGTACCAAATTCATTTCAGAAATATAAAACATGAAATTTTAAACTTAGAACCTTGCAAAATAAATAGTAGTATCATTTAAAACATATTCAGAGTCTTTTAAAGAACTTGAAAACGTTTGTAGCATGTTGACAACATTCCAAAAATATTTTCCCTTATGTTTTCAGGTCTATGTCTTTACTCACATCGTCCTTTTATATATGAATGATTCAAATATTGGTTTGTAAGCACTGGTAAGTCAAAAAAGACCATGGCATATTTTTAGAATCTTGCCCAATAATTAACAAGAAATCAGGTTTCACAAAACATGTTTCACCGTGACTATATATTAAAATAAAATCAAGACATCTAACTCCATTTCAATTTTATAAATAAAACTTTTCAATCCATGTAGAATAGTTTGTCTTTATAAAATTTATACTATCCCAGAGAAGTTTGTTCTTCATTGTAAATATATCTAGGTACACTTTTCTAAAATAAATCCTATATCCTATTTTGGAAAAAAATAGCTTTTTTTGTTGCTTGCTACTGTTATTGATACTTTTAAAGATTATATGGGGGTAGATATGTGGTACAGTGGGTAGAGCACCAGCTCTGAAGTCAGGAAGATCTGAGTTCTAAATTTAGACTCAGACATTTAACACTTTCTAGTGACCCTAGGCAAGTCACTTAACCCTAATTGCCTCAGGGGAAAAAAGTAAAGAAAAAAAGACTAGTATATATAATATCATTTTAGCTTTGTCAAATAATTCATGATTTAACATATTTAAACATATCTAAGCTTAAATAATATACAATTTAGAGTTTCTAGTGTAATTCATTGTGTTTAAGAGGCAATCTGACATGCTAAATAGCACAAGCTGACTGTGAGTATAGGAAGACCTGGATTCAAATTCTACTAAAGATAGGAATTGATGGATGACACTAGGCAACCACTGGTACTCTCTTAGCCTGTTTCTGTATTTATAAGATGAGGATAAAAATAACTATGTCACTTACCTCACAGGAGGGTCAAATGAGATAATGTGTTTAAAAAATTCTGCAAATCTTAAAACCTGAAATAAAAGTCAGTTATTATTAGTCTAGGGATCCATGGCAACATAAGTGCTAGTTAGGACTATAGTCAGCTCATTGGCACCTTTAAAAAAATGTTGTTTCAAGTGCAGAAGTTTCAACATAAATTTTCATTTCACTTAAACCTTCAAAATGGCATATTGCACTCTGGTCTATGGCTGAGAATGTCTTTCCTTGCCATTTGGGCCAAGGGTGAATTCTTAGTAATTCCTACATAACATCCTGTTTACTGTCTTGCAACATCATAGGTTATTGAAATTTTGCCTATTGTACTTATTGCATAGCAGAACACCATTCATATTCATTATCTCGCTTGAGGCTCACAAAACCTTATAAGATAGAACAGGTTTATTTTCATTTTATAGATGCAAAAACTGAGGTCTAGTGATCCCAAATGATTGACTCATCATGTAGCATGGTGAGAACAAGAAAACTGGTTTAATCTAATTCAGTAATGCATGTTTTAATGTTTCTGAAATGCTATCCTACAGCTTATAGAGCACACTTGTAAAAGATTTTTAAAAAACTATCAAAAACAGTTTTTCTCTCACAGACAATTCATGGCATTAATTTTCAGTTCTAGGAGGTGAACTATTAGAAAAAAAATCCGAAAATATCCAGGATTGTGGAGGCAACAGAGAAGAAAAGGAAGATTACTCAAATATTGAGTTAAACATATTTTTAAAGGATATAAAAGTAATTGACTCTAAAGATTATTCTTCAAAAACAAAACAAAACAAACCTAAGTACATACCATGTTTCAGATCAAATGTTAAGTGAAGTTTTACAGAAATGGAAATTTTAAGAGACCAGTCCCAAACTACATTAATTTTATAATCAACATCTAGATTGTATTCTTATTTTTCAGTTATTTTATAGGTATATGTGTTGACAACATGAGGATTAGGGGCATCAAAATTACAAAAACTTTGAATCAGTAAAAAGGGAGGAATTTGGAGGCCTCTAATTAACAACATGTAGAAATGGATTTAAAATCACTTTCATGCATTTATTAGATGTGTGACCACAGGCAAATCATAACCTCAATAGGCCTTAGTTTCCTCATTTGTAGATGTAAGGAACTGGATTTGATTTTCTCTAATGAACTGTTGCAGCCCTAATTGTATGATTACATAGGTATCTGGAGCAGCAACAGCTGCAGCACCACCATCATCACCACACTGGTTAGCATTTATTTAGTGTTTTAAGGTTTGGAATTATTCAGTCTTTTTCAGTTGTGTCTGACTCTTTGTAAACCCATTTGGAGGGTTTTTTTTGTTGTTGTTGTTGTTTTTTGTTTGTTTGTTTTTTGTTTTGGCAAAGATACTGCAGTGTTTTGCCATTTTGTTCTCTAGCTTATTTTACAAAGGACGAAATTGAGATAAAGAGGAATAAATGAATGGGGTTAGATTTGAACTCAGGAGGATGAGTCTTTCCGACTTTAGGTCCAGCAATCTATCCACTGCACTATCTCACTGCTCTAAGGTTTTCAAAGCACTTGGTAAATATTACTTAATTTTATCTTCACAAAAACCATAGAAAACAGGTGATGTTATTGTCCACATTTTACATATGAAAGAATCTAGGTTAAAAAAAATGAGGCTAAGTGACTTGCTAAGGACACAGGTAATGTTGAAGACTGTTTTAAAATAAGTTCTTTTTGACTTCAGGATCCTTCCCTAGCCACTGAGTAAAACAGCTGACTTTCTTTATCCTCATTTCTTCCTTACCCATTTTATTTATAATGTTCTATGGAGCACAATAATTTGCAAAACACTATAGCTTTTGTTTCCACAAATATAAACTATTCCCTGATTTGTGCCCACATACTCATCCTTGCTTAGGCTTCCTTGATCTAGAACTTGGTCTATTGCAATCAGTCAGTCAATCATTTTGTGGACATTTACTTAGCATTTACTATGTTGTAGTAAGTACTACTGTATTAAGCACAGGAGCAAAAAAAAAAAAAAAATTGCTATTCTCAAAGAATAAACAATCTAATGGGAGAAGACCACACATAAAAAGATATTGAAAGGGGAAGGAAGGAATGATGGGGCCTAGCTCAGGGTTATGATGATGTTCCGAGGAGTGCAGCTTATTGGGAAAGGCTGAGATGGCTGTTCTGGGGGTTCTCCTTAAATTGAGAATCTGGACTCTTAGACATCTCCAATGACCATCCTGCATCCATCACAAACAGAGGGAGAGGTCCTAGAGGAAGGAGAAGAGGTGATATGAGTTTCAGAGTTAGATGTAATCTTTCAGTATCACAAGCCAGAGGAATTTCAGGGTTGATATAATTCTCAGCATCACAAGCCAAAGGAGGGGAGTCAGGGAGATGGGGTAATGATGAGAAGAGAGAAGAATCTCCTAATTAAATATCACTACCTCTAATCTCTCCCCTCTGTCAAGTCAAACTCCACAAAACTGTCAAATTAACATTTTGAAAGCACAGATATGCCCATGCCTCACTCATGCTTATAGAGATTCCCTATTGCTTCTTGAGAGGGGAAAGAAAAAAAGAAAAAAAAAAAAAACATACACACACCAACTCCTCTAATATTAAAACTCCTCACAATATCTCTCTAATCTATCTTTGCAGACTAATTTTACCTTATACAATGACTTTTGTAGATTCTATCCAAACTGAACTACTTGCTATTCTTTATTTAAAATGTTTTATCTCACCCTTGTAGCTTTGAAAAAGCTTTCTCTCATGCCCTGAAACACTTTTTCATGTCATCTTGGAATGGCTAACTTCATTCAAAACTAAGTCCAAATGCTATTTCCCACAAAAATCCTTTCATCTCTCTCCTCTGGTGGCTAAAATTCCAAACTTCCAAATATATTGTACATAAAAAACTTAATGTTCAGAAGCAGCTACGTGGCATAGTGGGTAGAGCACCAACCCTGAAGTCAGGAAGATCTGAGTTCAAATCTGACCTCAGACACTTAATACTTCTTAGCTGTGTGTCCCTAAGCAAGTCATTTAACCCTAATTGCCTCAGCAAAAAGAAAAAGAAAGAAAGAAAGAAAGAAAGAAAGAAAGAAAGAAAGAAAGAAAGAAAGAAAGAAAGAAAGAAAGAAAGAAAGAAAGAAAGAAAGAAAAAAACCTTAATGTTCAGAAATGGAGGTGCCCAATCATGTAGTGCTTACAAAGAAAGAATGGATAGATAACTCCATGTTGGATTGGAGCTACCTGTGGAATGTCAAGAGATCTATAGAAAATTGCTAGTGCATTAGATAGGTCCTCTGGATTTGGATAGGGAAAGACAAAGGCAAGAATCATTTAGAAAGAGTACGTGTAAATTAATTGCGAACCTAATCTGATGATGGATGAATAGATGAACTTCCGTGAAAAGACAGAATAATAATAAAAAAATGTGGACAGCCTCTTCCTGATCTAAATAATATGATCCTATAGTCTGTCCAGACTTCCAATTCTTCATTACTATCGATATATTACACATTGAAAATTTAACATTCCATGGATTTCTCAAACTTAGAATATCTTAAACAGATTTTTTTTCCTATTTCTCCCCAAACCCACTTTTCTTTCAAAATTTCATCTTGCTATTGAAGACAACAAAATTCTTTTAATCAGCTTTACATCCTTGGTCTCATTCTGTATTTATCTCTCTTACTCACACCATGAGTGTAGTAAGATCAGTAGAGCTCTGGACCTGGCTTTAGGGAGACTGTGTATAAATCCAGCCTCTGACACTAACTGTATTATCATGGGCAAGTCACTTAACTTCTGTATGCCTCAATTTTCTCATTTGTAAAGTAGGGATAATAATAAAACCTGAAATGTTTTGTTGTGAAGATAAAATGAGATAATATTTGTAAAGTTCCTTGCAAACATTGATGTTTATTTATGTTATTGCTAGCCATTGCTGTTATTTATGTGTTTTTCCATTTTTTTATATATGTATCTTTCTCTTTAATCGCATAGTCATTGCCATTATTCCTGATCTAATCATCTTTTAGCCTGTTTTTTTTTAATAGTTTTCTAATTCATGCTTTAGATCTCTTCCAATTCTAATTAATTCTCCAGTTGGTCAAAATGAATTTTTCAAGTAGCTCTGATCACATTATGTTCCTACTCAATAAACTCCAATGGCTTTCTATTATCTGTGGATTTAGCTTCTCTAATTAACATTAAAAGGTCTTCACAACCTGTATCTTTCCCATTTTTTTCTGTATTTTCACACAAAATCCCTCTCCACATGTTCTATAGATTAGTTTATACTGACCTACTTGCTATTTCTCAGACAATATTCTATCATCAATCTCCATGCCTTTGCCCTGGTTGTGCCAGATCCCTCCAACATTGCACCTTTTAGAATTCTTGCATTTTAGATTTAACTCAAGCACTATCTGAGTCAGGAGGTATTTTTTAATTCTTTCAGTTTGTCACTGCCTTTATTTCTACAGGTATATTTAGTCTACTTTGTATTTCTATTGTAGATGACAATTTTTGCATATGTTATCAATCAATAGAAATTTATCAAATACTTGCTTTTTTGCAAAGCACTGAACTAAACATTAAGAATACAAAATGAGGCAAAATAAAGTTATTGATCACAAGGACTTCACAATCTAATGCTAGTTCCCTCCTCAGAAAACAATGACCATTTTTTTTTAATCTCCAGCTCTAGAGTTTATTCCTTAGGAAATGAATGCACCATAAACTAATTGGTAAAAAAAAAAAAAAAAAATCCCAAGAAAATATTTCTGAATTTTTAAAGTTCAGAATGAAATAAGAATGAGGATAAAAGCTGCTTGAAGGCAAGGACTCTTTTTATTTTATCCTTGCTTGAGAAATATTTGTAGATTCCCCAGATTCAGGAGTTTTTTCCTAGCTGTTTAGATAAGCAATACACCATAGCTAAGAGACAGGTTTCTGTGTTTTAATCCTCTTTCGGAACACTCCCAGTTTTGCCTACTCCCATCACTACTCAAGCAATAGTTAGATCTTAATGCACCATTAGTACACTATGAAATTTGATCTGTTCCATTTCATTTTAAGGAAATTTTTAACTTTCTTAATGACGTTTTTAAGAATTTATAGGTTTATGGGCAGGGAACTGATCAAATATCGTCTTTTGTGCAATTCAATTTGAACTTTAAAATGACCTAATAATGTGATGGTTGATCTAGCTCTTTCAACCATTATAACACATCAGTCAGGTGATACTGGGCAAAAAAAAAAAAGAGACAACAACAAAAAATTTTAAAAAATAAAATCATGATGACATTTTGGGCATTTAATCTATAAGTTTCACTAGGAAAACCCTAAGCAAACCATCCAAAGAAGTATTTCCACAGGCAAACCAAGATTGTCATTGTTTTTCAAATTGTTTTTATGTCTGACTTTTCATGAACCCATAGATCATGCATTCCAGGACTTTCCATCCTCTGCTATCTTCCAAAGTTTGTTAAAGATCATGTTTGAAACGAAAATTCTGTTGTCCAGATTTTTTCCAGGCTAAGATTGTTGATGATGATGACTACCTTCTTCTGAGTCAGGGATACTACCTTTATTAGCCCAGAGTCCTTTGGGACACTTTTGTTCAGCTCATATTAAGATCTGTAGATCAAAGTAGATCCCACCCTCATTGACTTTGGGTGACTATATCAAAAGATATGATGACAAATGATCACTCAAACTCTTTAAAGAACTATTCTTTTGACATTGCAAGGAGTTCTTGGTAACTTTAACACTTATACTGTCAGCATTGAGGTTTCATAGCAGCTTGTAAAGGAGACTCATCCTTTTCATTGCAATCAGTTAATGTAATTTCATTCACAAAGCCTGGCAGATTTACAGATGGCAGGAATGTAAGATTAATTATGCTACTCCATCTATGCCTTCAAATGTGACTGGGACCTAAGTAATTCAATTCCCATCAGTAATTTGTTTCCTTTCGTCATTTCCCAACACCTGCCTTTCTACTAATTCATCCTTCTGCTTTGTAAATCTTGGTTTCTTGTAATTTTGAAAAATAAAAGGAAAACTACCTTCCTTTTATTCATAGGGTAAGACTGGTAACTTGAGAACATTCATAATAGCCTTTCTATTTCCTTCATTTTAAAACAAATAACAACAATTAAATTAGATCTTTGGGAAGAAAAGCACAATGTAGTCATGAAACTTCAATTTGGACTATCTACATAGGAAGAAAAAGGAATTGAAAACTCTTTCCTTCTTTCTTCTCACTTTCCTCCTCCCCCAAATCCCTTCTTTCTAGCCTAAAATCCACAAAGGCTTATACAACAAACTACAGTCCATTATTTCCATTCTAATCAATGTAGGTCTTTCTAAATTTGTTCCAATTTGATAGTTACTAACACTGCTCACCCCTGATTCAGGTAGATTGAGTGAAAATACCTTATATCACAAACTGAAGCAAATGTGGCACACCTGATAGAGCACTAGATTAGCAATCAGGGAGATTTCAATTCCAAACTTGCTTTAGATTTCCTGTCAGTTGTGTGATTCTGGGTGATAGAATTGATTCCTGTCTGACTCAGTTTCCTCTACAATAAAATGGGGACAATGATAATATTATTGCCTTCCTTTCAGAGTTGGGATGACCAAATGAGATAATATTTATAAAGCACTTAGCATATGGTGCTAAATAAATTCTTCTTTCTTCCCTTCAAGTTCTACTAGATTTAAGGAAACTCCTTTGCCAAAGAATCCTGAAAAAAGGAAGTCTTATAATCTTCAACAAAATCAATAGAACTCATTGAAAAATACTCTCTTTGCTAGAGAGAAGTAGGGCAAATCAATATAAATATGATCTATTCCCATTCTAAACATTTAGAATGGAATTGAAAGACAACTTTTAATTATAATATATTTTTTAATTTTTTTAAATTTTAATTATAATATTGCTAATAGGTTGAGGAGATAGCAACCTACTTCCCTTTGGTGGGATAACAATAATCATTGTACTCACCAGTCATCAAGGCTAAATAAGTAAAAATTCTTATAACATAGTGAAACCCAAATAAGTTACCTGAGACTATTTTACTATCCAATTAGTTAGTTGCTATGTCTTTTTTTCCCCAAAAGGAAGAAGAAAGAAGAAGAAAATTTCTGTGTTTCAAAGAAATTATATGAGTGGAAGGTAAACAACGCCAGAGTTTTGAATAAGAGAGATTAAATATATAAAATGTGAGAAAGTGTTTGGAATGAAAAAAAAAAAAAACTATTAATTAGGTTTAAAAATGGGGAACCTAGTGTAGGCAATTTTTTTTTTAATGACTCATATGACACTGTCATATGACACTTCTCTTTAGACAAAAATCAGCTTTTTCTGTATGGCCTATTCTCACATATTGTATTTTCAATACAATATATATTTGTTTTTACGCATCTGTTGTTTCTATAGAGAAGACCATAGTTCATACAATCCCATATTTACAAATTACAGGTTTTGCTGCAAATATTATAGCATAAAGACAATGATATGGTATGAAGTGAGTTATCAAAACACAAAACAAAAGCACAATCTTAAAATTTGTCTGAGACCCATTTTTTTTAAGTTTTAAGAAGCACTGGCCCAGCAAAAAATGGTTAAAATTGGTTTTCTTAATAACTCAAAGTTGTTCAAAATCCCTTTTCAAATAAAAGGACACAAAATATATTAAAACTGGAGAGGAGGGAATATGTCAGTATCTCAATGATTGTAGAGTTTTCATTATGATGCTTCTCAAGAAGTTATCAAGAAGACAGCATCTTCCATACTACACTCTTGGTCTGCAGCTGTTCGTCTATGGCTATAATAGATCACACAGTCAAACATCTAAAAGTTCTTTTACTGAAAGAATTTTGAAGACTTTCCTATTTTTCTAGGCACTCTTGACATCCTATTTTCTTTGAGGGCACCCACCACAGAACTAGACAATGTTAACAGAGACTATAAACACAGTTCAAGTTGGTGGGATTTATTAAGACATTGTAACATCAGTAGCAAGAAAATTCACTAACACCAGAGATGAACTCTTTTGTAGTGCTAGTCATGTTGGGTGCAATTATCTGCATATCCTCCATCTTTTTTAGATCATTACAACTCTGAAGATACCTATTTCAGACTTAAAAGTTGCAAGACATAATTAAATTGTGTGGTACTGGAACCTTCTTCAAGGAGATCCAAGCATCCACCTAGTCTTTGTGGTGGCTCTACCCATCCCAATAAGTTTTATGTATCTAAAATTATCAATTAGCATGGAATGTAACAGGGATAAATTAGGAGCCTTCCCAATAAGGTCAGAAATAAAAGAAGAAAAACATCTTCCTTCATTTATTATTTAATATTGTGCTATAAAAGCTGGCTATAGCAATAGTACAAGAAAAAAAAATAATTGAAGGAATTAGAATAAACAATGTAAAAATAAAACCATCCCTCCTTTGTAAATTTTATCATAGCAGACTTAAAAAATCAATTAGTTGAAATAATTAACATCTTTAGTGAAGTTTCAGGATATAAAATATATGCACAAAAGTAATCAGTATTTCAATATATTATGAGCAAAATCAAGCATAAAATTATAGAGAAATCCCAATATTGAGAGTATTAATAAGAGTATTGATAATATTTTGATGTTTTAAAAGAAAACTATTTGACTTATTAAATCCCTTATATGTTGTTTTTAATATGTACCTTATATTTTCTGCGTTTTATATATCAAATTTTCCCTTAAATTTTGTTGTTTTCATCAGAAATATTTTTATTGATTTTTTGTTTCTTGATATGTTACAATGTCATGAACTTTACTTTGCCAATTATAGTTTTCAAGGAATTATTTTTTCCTTGAGTTTTTGATTTCTTGTTTCAATTTGGTTAAGTTTTCATAATTTTCATGATTTTTTTATATTGCTCTTATTTTTTTCCTAACTTTTCCTTGATCTGTTTTATTTGAATTTTAAAATTCTTTTAAAGTTCTTTCAAGAATTCTTTTTGTCCTTGGGACCATTTGGGATCTGTGATTGATAAAGGAATGGCTTTTTTAGTTTTATTATCTTCCTCTGAATGTGAACCCAATTTTTTATCTTCATAGTAGATATTTATAGTTGAGGTTATTCTACTTTATATTATTGTTATTATTATTTGTTATTGTTTTGTTTTAAGAATCTGGATATGTAATTCTAGTTCCTGATATATGGGAAATGATATCTAAAGTGTCAGGTCCTTATCATTTTCTGAGCTATAACTCAGAGCTCAACTTTAGGCTCTCCTCTCCCCTTTGAAACCATGTCTAGGGCTCCTAGCCACCCTTCCTGCAAATGATCTTATTCCCTGAAGTCCATCACTTAGTAGCACAGCTAAGGATTAATCTGATCAGCACAACTGTGCTTGATGTCATTTGATAGTGGAAGGTTCTTCAGTACTCTCCTACTAGGCCACCAGGTTCCTATACTATCTATGATATGAAAGTTTCTAAGGCACAGGTTGCCTCTCAACCCCAGATGACCCCAAGACTTGCTTGTTTATACTGCTCAATTGACCAGAAGGTGTTGCACTTTATAAGGCAGGACCTCTTCCTCTGCAATTCAGGTCTTTCTTGGTTTCTTCTCAAGTTTTTTTTTTTTTCCCTCCACCATGGCACCCCTATCCCCTATCTCTCCTTTCCCTAAAACATCCCTTGGATGTTTTAATTAAACTTTTATTTCTACTGTTCTTCCTTCTCTCTGAGATGATGGTCCATTTTTTTTTCCTTTTGGAGGAAATTTAAAAGATCAAAAGTTTTCTGATCTACTATGCTGTCTACACCCAGAAACCTCTGTTAAGTGTGTAATTGTGCACTTTAAAAAAAGAGATATATAATGGATGCCTTTAATGAATTTCAGAATGAAAAAAATAAATTAGATATCCACAATTCACTTGGATTTTATTTTATTTTTTAGTAAATAAGCATATGGTTTTATTGCATGAATATATGATAACAAAATTAACAGGAAAAATTTCCAAATTGCATTTCAATGGTACAATTAATATTGACTCAATTGTATTTGATAATATGCTTCTATGATAAGTTACAGAATATAGCTTCACAAAAGGTTTTCATTTTGCAAAAAACAAAACAAAACAAAAAACCCTACTTTTGGAGAAACTCTGACAATTCATAAATCAGTAGTGAAAGGTATAAACTGAGTGAAGACCTCACAACAATGTGATCTTAGACCTGTATATCCTAATTATAACTTGAAACTTTGCAATAATAAATTGTACTATATCCAAAAACCACAGATAAACATCTTAAATGTTTATCTTAAATAAATATAATAAATAATCTTATACATTTTTCTCCTATTGCCCCTACCCTTTTTGCCACAATTAACATTAAATTCATAATGAGGTAAAGAGTGTGTCATTGATGACTATTCTTTGTCTCTATGATAAATTTTTCATTTGTCTCTGGGTAGATTTTTAGTCTCTGAGTAGATTAGAATGTAAATCTGGACTCTCCAGCCAAAAGGAGAAAACATCAGAAAGAAACGGTGGCTTCTGCATAAACCTGTTCTTTGCAGTTTGTGCTTTGCAATCCTCTACTGATGACATCTTGCCTGTTGGGAGTTGCCCTTTCTTCTGACATTGTAATAAATCCTTTTTGCTTTATACCTTGAGTGTCTCTGATTTTAATTTGGGTAAGAGTCACTATCCCACACAGTAGTTAGCATTATATTCTATACAAATAAATCATTTAAGAGTATGTGTCCATAATAAATATTTGTTGGAATAAATTTGTTTTTATTTTTCAAGGTTTTTATTTTATCAATTCAGGGCATTGACACCAATCTCCTTCATGTAGATGGTCAATGAATCAAATAACCATGAGGAAATAAATTTTAAAAATGTCATTACTCATCAATAATGTTCTGATGATAAGCCTGACTTTCCAAATTTAGTGAATTTGCTCCTTGAATCTATATCTACTTCTAGACTTATGATGAAAAGCTTTTCTACTAGGACCAACTTTTCAATTACTCAAATCAACAAAAACTTATTGATAAATGATTATTTGTATACAAAGAAAGGATAAAAAAACAATCCCTGCTTTCAAGGAAGTCAAAATTTAATGGAGGGGAAAACATAAATATAAGTATGTATTAACAAAAGATATATCTTTATATATGTATACAAATACATATACATGTGTATGTGTTTTTCAGAGGAATGAAGTAGATTTATGTACATAGTGAGGGATTAAGAAAGACTTCTTAAAGAATGTGTGATTTTAGCTGAAACTTGAAGGACACCAGGGAATCAAGGAGATAGCAATAATAATAAAATTCCAAGGAAATTAGATTGCTAGAGGAAATGGAGAAGCAAGAATGACTTTAAAAGCCAGTTACATAATTTTATGCTTGATTCTTTTTTTTTTTAATTTTTAATAACTTTTTATTGATAGAACGCATGCCAGGGTAATTTTTTACAGCATTATCCCTTGCATTCACTTCTGTCCCGATTTTTCCCCTCCCTCCCTCCACCCCCTCCCCCAGATGGCAAGAGTCCTTTACATGTTGAATGGGTTGCAGTATATCCTAGATACAATATATGTGTGCAGAACCGAACAGTTTTCTTGTTGCACAGGGAGAATTGAATTCAGAAGGTATAAATAACCCAGGAAGAAAAACAAAAATGCAAGCAGTTTATATTCATTTTCCAGTGTTCTTTCTTTGGGTGTAGCTGCTTCTGTCCATCTTTGATCAATTAAGGCTCTCTTTATCGAAGAGGTCCACTTCCATCAGAATACATCCTCAAACAGTATCGTTGTTGAGGTATATAATGATCTCCTGGTTCTGCTCATTTCACTCAGCATCAGTTCATGTAAGTCTCACCAGTCCTCTCTGTATTCATCCTGCTGGTCATTCCTTACAGAACAATAATATTCCATAACATTCATATACCACAATTTACTCAACCATTCTCCAATTGATGGACATGCTTTCATTTTCCAGCTTCTAGCCACTACAAACAGGGCTGCCACAAACATTTTGCCACATACAGGTCCCTTTCCTTTCTTTAGTATCTCTTTGGGGTATAAGCCCAGTAGAAACACTGCTGGATCAAAGGGTATGCACAGTTTGATAACTTTTTGAGCATAGTTCCAAATTGCTCTCCAGAATGGCTGGATGTGTTCACAATTCCACCAACAATGTATGAGTGTCCCTGTTTTCCCACATCCCCTCCAACATTCCCCATTATTTTTCCCTGTCATTCTAGCCAATCTGACAGGTGTGTAGTGGTATCTCAGAGTTGTCTTAATTTGCATTTCTCTGATTAATAATGATTTGGAGCATATTTTCATATGTCTATAAATAGTTTCAATTTCTTCGTCTGAGAATTGTCTGTTCATATCCTTTGACCATTTATCAATTGGAGAATGGTTTGATTTCTTATAGATTAGAGTCAATTCTCTATGTATTTTGGAAATGAGGCCTTTATCAGAACCTTTGATTGTAAAAATGTTTTCCCAGTTTATTGTTTCCCTTCTAACCTTGTTTGCATTTGTTTTGTTTATACAAAAACTTTTCAATTTGATATAATCAAAATTTTCTATGTTGTGGTCAATAGTGATCTCTAGTTCTTCTTTGGTCATAAATTCCTCCCTCTTCCACAGGTCTGAGAGGTAAACTATCCTATGCTCTTCCAATTTATTTATCATCTCATTCTTTATGCCTAGATCTTGAACCTATTTTGACCTTATCTTGGTGTACGGTATTAAGTGTGGGTCAATGCCTAGTTTCTGCCATACTGATTTCCAATTTTCCCAGCAATTTTTGTCAAATAATGCATTCTTATCCCAGAAACTGGTGTCTTTGGGTTTGTCAAACACTATATTATTAAAGTTATTGGCTGTTTTGTCCTTTGAACCTAACCTATTCCATTGATCAACTAGTCTATTTCTTAGCCAATACCAGATGGTTTTAGTAACTGCTGCTTTATAATATAATTTTAGATGTGGTACATTATGCTTGATTCTTGAAATGATAGTGAGTCTATTTAACATAAGGAAAAAATGGTCAGAAAGGCATTGTATACACTTCAGTTCTACAGCTGAAGGCATGATAAATTCAGGTAGGGATTTGTGGTGGTAAGACATAGTACTGAACTATGGTAATAATCTTGGGTTATGAGGTCCTTCAATAGGGTGATGTTAGTATCAGAAAATAGAAAGACACTTATATGAGAGATATGGAAGTGGAGTAAACTGAATATTAGTTGGGGAAAGGATGAGAGAGAGAATGAGAGGCCAAAGATGAAAATTAGTTTGGAAGTCTGAGAGACTGAGAGAATAGGGATACCTCTAACAGTGGTAGGGATATTTAGAAGGGGGGACTTTTTGAGAGGTTATATAATAGAATCAGTTTTAGATATGTTAAATTTAAGATGTATAGAAGGCAATTGGAGATGTAATACTGGAGACCAGGATTAAAGGTTAGTGCTGAGAATTATTTCCATAGAAATGAGTGCTATTGAGAAAAAACAGGAGAGATAATGTTACAAAAACATAGAGAAAAGAGAACATCAAAAAAAAAAAAAGATGATTGATAATGTCACATGCTACAGAGAAGTCAAGAAGGATGAGGAATATAAAAAGACCATTTTATCTGACAATTAAGAGATCACTGGTTATTTTGAAGAGGCCAGTGTCAGGTGAATGGTAAAGTTGGAAATATTTTTCTTTAAATTGAAAGGTCATATTTTACTGAAAACAAGATTCCATTCTCTAAGAGCTCACTCTTTCTTTCTCCTTATAATACAGCACTCAGCTACCTCCTGCTACTCTTCCTTCCCTCATTCTTCACATGAAGAAATAGCCCTTTTATTTTCCCTGATGATTGCTTTTAAAGTTATAAGTGACTCTTTTCAATTCCATCTTCTTCAATAAACTACCCCTTTGATCATACCCACTCAGTTATCTCAACCCTTTGTCTCCAATGGTTTCTTACTTACAGTCTACAAATATGTACAGTGTTTTTCCTTCTCAAGAATCCTCTCTTCATCCATTCATCACCTTTAAGTAGTATATCCTCAAGGCTTAGCTCAGGGCCTGACATACAGTAAGTAGACAATAAATGTTTATTGACAGTGACTGACAGAATATGAGCGTTAAGTAAAGAATTAGATGAAAGAAATAGAGGCTTTGATTGTAGATAAACTTTAAAATTCATGAACTCCTAATACACATTCATCCCTTTATTTTCAACCTCATGAGAAACAAAACAGAATTTAAAACAGAAAAGGACAAAAAATATGAAGAAGACAAGGGTAATAATAATATTCTTTTCTTGCAAGGATGAAACTAAAACTAAGAATCACATAAGCAAATGGAAATAAATAAGGTCTTCTGAGTACAGATAGAATTATATCCACTTTATTATGTTTCTTTTCTATTGAAAACAACCAGTGAGCATAAGCACAAGCTCTTTGAGGCAGATTTGGAGAGGCAGCGCAATCCTTAATATAGGATCATAGAATTTAGAGCTGAAAAATATTATAGAGATCATTTAACCATAAGTACCTCCATTGCAAATGCTAAAACTGGGTCCCTGTCAGGTCAAATGGCAAAACTAAAATTTGATCTTGGATTTCTGATTATAATGTACAATGGAGTTTGTGATTTGCATAGATTTTCCCCAAATGGCCTTAGGGTTAAAGTTACACTATTATACTATTGAATTTCAAATTGTCCACGTGAATACATATTATATTAGAACTGACATTAATTGTGACCAACTCACAATAATTCATCTCTATTGTGGGGTTGAACTAGTTGATATATAGACTCTTCTCCCTCTAAATCTTGTGATCTTATGACCTGAAATTTATTAAAACTTGTAAAATATCCTTATTTTAATTGAATGAATGAACTGAAATTTGGAATTTTTCTTTTGATTCTAATTCACACAGGCAAAATCCTTATCTTGACTTCCTTTTTTTCAATGCAGGTTATAGTAGATGCAATGAAGCCTAGAAATTGCATTGTTAGTGGAGGATTCTAGGAAGATGGCAGAACAGGTTGAGAAATTTCAAACTTTCCATATTTCTCCCACTAACACAGAAAAATTTGCACTTCTAAGCAAACATAGATTGGTGAAAAATCAAGAAGACTTAAGTAGGATAGGGACCTTAAGAGACAATCCAAGGAGATATTAAAAAAGGTTCCAGGCCAGGGATTAAACAATGTGAAGTGTAAACATCTCTGAAACTGTCTGGGTGTATCTGGAGGCTCAGTAGAAACCACAGAAACCTTCATCTCTAGATAACAAGAGGCATAGGGAGTCTGAATCTAAGAAGACTGAATGAACTTGGACTGATTAGAAACACCAGGACCAGCTGTGCTGCAGAGTGCTGGCCCTGGGTAAGAAGTATCCAGCATACATGTGAGTGTAGAGGAAGTGGGACAGGAATGCTGCTGACTGTGGGCATTTGCAGGAGGGAAGAGCTTTTGGTTTGGGGTTCCAGGTAAGAGGGGAGAGCTGAAGTGAAACTAGAGGCACCATCACTCCACCCTCAATTAAAGGGATGAACACCAATATTTCTCATTAAAAAATGAATCTTACTATAGCAACTGGGAAAACCAGGATTCATCTTCAGAGGAGGACACTGGAAGGAAAAAAAGCTTCTTCTACTAGAAAAAAGTAACATTAAATAGTTCTGTCCAGAGAGAATTTATAGAAGAATGTAATGTCTGGGCTAACTTTCTGGAGGTTCTCTGGATGGGCCTTCGGTCTCAGCAAGATAGTCACCATGAGCATCTTCAGGAATAGAGTCTAGAGACTTTATTGTCTTTTTTTTTCTTTCTTTCTTTCTTTTTAATATTTTATTTTTATAACTTTATATTGACAGAATCCATGCCAGGGTAATTTTTTTTTTTTTTTTTACACAACATTATCCCTTGCACTTGCTTCTGTTCTGATTTTTCCACTCCCTCCTTCCACCCCTTCCCCTAGATAGCAAGCAGTCCTATATATGTTAGATATGTTGCAGTATATCCTAGATATAATATATGTTTGTAGAATCGAACAGTTCTCTTGTTGCACAGGGAGGATTGGATTCAGAAGGTATAAATAACCCAGGAAGAAAAACAAAAATGCAAATAGTTCACATTCATTTCCCAGTGTTCTTTCTTTGGGTGTAGCTACTTCTGTCCATCATTTATCAATTAAAACTCAGTTAGGTCTCTTTGTCAAAGAAATCCACTTCCCTCAGAATACATCCTCATACAATATTGTTGTCGAATTGTATAATGATCTCCTGGTTCTGCTTCATGTAAGTCTCTCTAGAGATTTTATTGTCTTCTTCACAGTCTGTATCTGTTACAATCTCACCCAGTCTTGATCTTAATGGAGGAATGCAGGAGGCAGGAGAGGATGGTCAAAAATAGAAATGTCTCATTTCTAGTCCTCTCAGCCCTTAAATAGCTTGGTATGATTATATCAAGCAGCACACTAAGAATGTGTGAACTAAAGAACCATTATATCACCATACTAAGTACTAAGTATATATATAAATTAGAGAATCATCATTTTATCAATTCCACTGAGTTAACACCTTGTTGTAAGTATTTTTGTTTTAAGCATATTCTCCAGAGTTCTGCACTGTACAGAAGAACTCAGAAAATAATTTAAAAATCAAATGATATGCCTTAAAGAAAAACTTAAAACTAAAACTAAAATAAAAACTATCCAAGAAAAATAAGATTGTAGAAAAACAGAGTTAATCAACTAGAAAAGAAGCTACAGAGTTTCAAAGATGAAAATAACTCTTTGAAAATTGGAACTGGGCAAAGAGAAGCTTGTGAAACCAAGACCAAGAATTAACAAAAAATATTATAAAGCATGAAAAAAAAATAGAACAGAATGTAAACCATTTTATAAAAAAAGTAACAGATCTGGAGAACAGATCAAGAAGATAAAATATAGGAATAATTCAACTACCTGAAACCTGTGACCAAAAAAAAGAGCCTTGATACAACAATGCAAAAAATAATCCAAGAAAATTGTCCTGGAAAAAAAAAATCACCTCAATGAAATCCTTTGTGGAAAACTGTTGGAATCCTTACTAACTGCTAACTAATTAGAGTTGATCTAATCTTACAAGAAGATGTTTTGGGCAGAACCTGAAACAAGGTACTAAGTAGAACTACCCATAATCCCTCTCTCTGGAAGGAGCATAAATAGGCCAATGGGCCAGTCGGAGAGTTCTGGAGAGTGAAGACGCTACAAGTCGAGATTTCAGGGGAATGACATGAAGAGTTGGAGCTGACTGGAGGCTGAAGAAAGCAGAGGCAGAGGCTGAAGGACCAGACCTTTGGATTTGGTGACATTCGGAGAGAGCTCTTGGAACCAAGCAGAGAGATAAGCCTCTAAGCTAACCGGGCTATATTGGGATAATAAAAGATCTGAACTTTTATCACCTGGCTGCGTTTTGAGAAGAAAAAGCTCACCACATTTTGGCGCCCCGAACGTGGGACAAACAGACCCCTCAGTGGATTTCAGTGGAAAAGCTCCGATCCTGATTCAAGTGGAAAAGCCTCTGATCCTGATCCAGTGGAAAAGACTTCAACCCAGAAATTAGGGTGAGTGCAACAAAGAAATTTTGTTAGAAGAGTTAAAGTAGAATTTCAGCTAAGATGGGACAGATATTTAGAAAACAGTCTGTTTCTGTTCAAGGAAAATGTTTAGAGAGCATTGTCAAAATTATGGAAAGCCAAGGTTTAATTATAAGTTTACAGCAAATCACTGAACTTTTACAAACTGTAAAGGATATATGTCCTTGTTTCTCTCTTGATAAGGAATTAGATTTAAATGAATGGAAATTGGTTGGAGAGGATCTTTGTCAATTCTATGATAAAAATGGTCCTAACTCAATAATTAATACATATAATGTAATACAATTGGCTATAAGAAGTTATTTAAGTGATAGAATGATGAAAAGGAAAGTACAGGAGGAAGAAGTACCAACTTTACTGGGTGAAAAGGAGGACGAATCAGATGAGAATGGAGTTAATTACAATTCTGAGTGTGATACTTCACAGCAGGAGGAATTAGATGATTCCACATCTCATGACCCTCCCCCTGCAATTAACCCTTCATGTGTGGAACAAGGGGGAGGGAGAGAGACAGAAACACAGTTAGCTTCTCCTGTAAAGCAGAATTTGACAAGATTAGAAAAAGCATTAATTAAAGCAAAAAATGAAGGAGAAGATATATCTGATTTTATAAATGCATATCCTGTGATTGAAGAGCTCAACTCCTCAGGTCAAAAAAGGAGAAGATACACTCCTTTTAATTTGGAAGAAATTAAAGATTTGAAAAAGGGTTGCACTCTTTATGGGGCTACATCATCTTATGTGAAGATGTTACTGGATAATTTGTCTTATGAAATCTTAACCCCGAATGACTGGAAATCCATCACTAAAACATGTCTAGAACCGGAACAAAATTTATTGTGGCTTTCAGAGTTTCATGAATTATGTAGGATTCAAGCCCAACGCAATAGGCAAACAGGAGCTATTGTACAAGTTGCTTTTGACCAACTAGCTGGAGAAGGTCAGTATGCAGAGAGTTCAGAACAGATTTATTATCCCATAACAGTGTATGAGCAAATTTCTAAGGCTGCAATAAAAGCTTGGAATTCTCTCCCTGGACAGAAAGATGGAAATAATGCTTTCACAAAAATAGAGCAAGGTCCCAATGAACCTTTTGCAGATTTTGTGGGATGTCTGCAAACAGCTGTAATAAGAACCATTGGAGATAATGGTGCCACAGAAATAATGACTAGACATTTGGCTAAGGAAAATGCCAATGAGGTTTGCAAGAGAATTATATGGGGGCTAGACAAAAATGCTCCTTTAGAAGAAATCATAAGATGCTGTGCCACAGTGGGCACAAATGCTTATTATGCCCAGACTATGATGAACATGGAAAGACAAGGTCCTTCTTGGTAGAGGAATTCTAGAGAAACTCGTCGATGTTTTCAGTGCGGAAAAATTGGACATTTGAGAGCTCATTGTAGATATGGAGATAGAGTGAGAAGACAGGGTGAGAGAAAACCCAAAACCCCATGTCCAAAATGTAACCGAGGCTTTCACTGGGCCTCTAAATGTATATTGACCCAGAGGAATGAGAGGCAGGGCCCAGCTCTAAAGTATCAATCAAAGGACAGGTGAGGCATGATAGCAGCTGAGGTTACACCCAGAGAGACTTTAGAAATTCAGAACTCTGATGTCATCAACCAACAGAAAAGCAATCAGGATTACAGTTGGGAAGAATACAGGCCTTTTAAGACAACAAGACAATATCCAATGCAAACAGCTCCAATGTAATTACCAGATGATGAGGAGAAATCCCAAAAGTGGTAAATAGAAGAGAATTAGATAGGTTAACTGCTTGGGGAAGAGGATCTGCTTATATTTCCACAGTTGGAAAAGGAATCATATGGCTAACAATGAGACTGTCAAAAGAACTTTAAAATCTTCAGCTTTCAGTTCCTGAAAAACCAGCAAGAATCACTGGATTCCCTGAGATGAAAAATTGTTGATGAGACTTTTTACAGTACTTCAGAGCTTACAGGAATTATTAGATTCCTGGTGCATGAACAAATGGACAATGGATTCCTTATGGACTATTTCTAGGACTTATGGACATTTGTAAATTTTCAGGTCGATTTATGTTGTTACATTACTACTAGCCTGTGTTATATTACTATGTGCTTATGTATTTTAAGCAATTGCAAGAATCATTGGATTTCTTGAGATGAAAGATTGTTGATGAGACTTTTGCAGTAGTTAAATTTTCATGTTGATTCATGTTATTTGTTACATTACAACTAGCCTGTGTTATATTGCTGTGTGCTTTTGTAAATTATGTATAATGCCTCCCATATTGATGGATTTATGTATACCATGTATATCTGTTACAAAGTTCTGGCCCATATTGATGGATTTATGTGTACCCCCTCAGAAACCCCCTATGTTTTAAAACAAAAGAAAGGGGGAGATGTTGGAATCCTTACTAACTGCTAACTAATTAGAGTTGATCTAATCTTACAAGAAGATGTTTTGGGCAGAACCTGAAACAAGGTACTAAGTAGAACTACCCATAATCCCTCTCTCTGGAAGGAGCATAAATAGGCCAATGGGCCAGTCGGAGAGTTCTGGAGAGTGAAGACGCTACAAGTCGAGATTTCAGCGGAATGACATGAAGAGTTGGAGCTGGCTGGAGGCTGAAGAAAGCAGAGGCAGAGGCTGAAGGACCAGACCTTTGGATTTGGTGACATTCGGAGAGAGCTCTTGGAACCAAGCAGAGAGATAGGCCTCTAAGCTAACCGGGCTATATTGGGATAATAAAAGATCTGAACTTTTATCACCTGGCTGCGTTTTGAGAAGAAAAAGCTCACCACAGAAAACATATAACAATATTATTACCAAATTTTGAAACCCCCAGATCAAAGAGAAAATTTTACAAAGAAACAAGAAAAAACAATTCAAATACACCAGGCCTATAATTAGAATTTACAGTACTTATCAGTAGTCACAATAAAAGATTCCTAGAATATCTATCAACAATCAAAAGACTAAACCTGTGGCCAAAAATATCATATCCAGTGAAATTATCCATGATATTTAATGAGAAAAAAATGGCCATTCAATGAACATGAAGATTTTCAGAACTTTCTATCAACCAAATACAAACTCAATAGAAAATTTAACATACAAGAGCCAATATCAAAGATCATTTTCAAGGAATTTAAAATGTGAAAAAAAAGTCATCAGGGATAAAATGCATGTGTGTGCATGTGTGTGTGTGTGTGTGTGTGTGTGTTTTATATGTATGTATATAAACATAAATAAATGCTTTCTTAACTATAGCCTACTTGGTGGAGGTAGGGAAGATGAAAGGGAAAAAAAAGAATAAAGTAAAAAAGGTGCACAGCAGAGAACAAAAGAAAAATTGGCAAGGAAGTGAAGAAAAGATGGACACTCATGAATAAAATATTTTGTGTGTGTGTGTGTGTGTGTGTGTGTGTGTACATATGTTTTCTTGAACTAGTGATTCATTGTTATATATTTTGAATCCTCCCTGATGTTCTGCTGGGCACATGACAATGTTCTCTTTTGTTTTATTTTGTTTGGTATTCCTTTTTTGTTTTTCTTTTTTCTTATTCTGTTTTTTATTAATGAAATAAATTTAAAATTATAAGAAATTGCATTAAAATTCAGGGGCTTCTGAAATTGATAGATGCATACACATATATATGTCTATGCATATATCTACATATATTTATCATTTAGATAGCACTTTTAGGCTTACAGGGAACTTTACCTATCATCTCACATTAGATCCTCATAGCAAAACTGTTAAGTCTAATATCATATTATATATTATACAATGATAAATGGAACAAAAAAGATTAAACTATGGACTTATACTGAATAGACCAAGAAAATACTGTTAGAATTTAAAGATAATAATAGTGACAATCATTGAATTTTCCAGGACTTCAGAGATGTAAATATTGCTAAATCTAACTATAGATCTAAGCAGATTTAGATATAGCTATCTGCATGTGTGTTCATTAATCTTTAGATAAATTAGAGATAGAGATGTAAACATAGATAAATGCAGCTGTAAAAAAAAAAATCACTATACTATATTGGTCTCAAGACCTGTATATAGGCAAGCTCTCAAAACATAGTGGTATATTGGAAAGAACATTAGACTAGGAACAAAGATGTCAGAGTTCTATTAATTTGTATAGCCTTAGAGCCTTGCTCATCCTTGTGACATGTCACAAATGAGATATTAATATTAATCTTGAAGCCTTTACAATGCCATTTATACATATAAATAACTTTTAGATACAAAAATCCTTTGTAAAGTATTATGCACATGGAAGATATTAATTACACCCTCCTCTGATCAAATCCTTCTGAAACTACTAATGAAAACTGGCCCATTTTATAGTTCAATTTGCATTATAAAACAATTCATAAGAAGATGTAAAGGTTTTGAAGACTTCATATCTAGAAATATATATTAGTATTCTTTTTAGACAATATTAAATACACATATTAATTAAACTTTGTAATTATCAATAAGGACTCAACTTTTTGAGCTAACAATACTTTTTTTAAAATAAAAAATGGTATCTTTTTCAGGAGTTAGAAGGAACCTTCTAAACTATAGATTTAGGAATACATACTTAAACATTTTCATTATAGGTAAATTAATAGTTTCAAAATATAGCTGTTCTCCATCCCAATCAATTTAAGTAATTAATACTTTGGCATAACAAATATTTATCTCTTTTGTCAACAAATATTACTTTAACAAATAAATACCAAAACATTAGTGGAGACATAAAATACAATTATTTTATTGTTTATATTTTAGAATCCCCCTTTACTAGGTTTTCCCTAAGGTAATTTAACATGATTTTCTTTCTTTCGAGGGATGGTGGTGGTGGCAGGTTGGAGGGGATAATTCACTATTATTTCCTCATTTATTTTAATGTGACCCAAAGTGTTTTTTGGTACTAGTGAATTCACTATAATAGTTTAGCTCCATGATAGTCATTTTCTGTCCATCATTTGACTATCATTTTCATTTCAAGAGAGGTTGCCTTAAATGACAACTGCCTTCTGCCTTTATCTTTCTTTTGCATTTCTTCTCTTGGCTCACATGGTCCTGAATTTTAATTGTAGAAGATTCTTGCTAAGTAGGTGGATTGCTAAAATCTTCACCATTTCTCCTGGAACATGACCTAGCTTAATCTGTGCTACTTTCCACTTGAAAGGAAAGTGCAGCCTCTGAAATGGAAAAAAAAAAACAACAACAACTATGGATACTCCAAAAGAACACTAGAGATTTGATGAATGAGCAAAAGAGCCCCTAGTTAAATAGGGGCCCAAAATATTGAATATATCATACTATTATTGAAATATCCCTTTTTCTTATTTTAGCAAAGATGAAGGTAGAGGCAGGTGACTAATATTCATTAAAAATTGGTAGTAGGCAGGGCCCAAAAGGCTAGCAGCTTCATTTTCATTTCTCATTCTTTTAGATACAAAGGTTAAAACCCTGAGCTCTAACTTGTAGTGGGTTAGTATATAGAACAGGACAATTGAGAGGATAATGTCATATAAAGAGTAAAATACAAATCACATCAATATATTAAGATGGAGAATTAATTACTGACATTTTCCTCTCAGTCATTATTATGGTCAATCTCTGGAAAAACAATGAAGCCTCAAGTGACTAATTTAACATTATTGTTTTAAAAAATAACTTACAAATATTTCTTACCCCATCCCTGCCAATATTTATCATACACACACATACACATACACACACACACACAGATATATATAATTATATGTGCACATGTGATTCCTCTAAAAGAATGTAAACTTCTTGAAGACAGAAACCCTATTTGTCATTGAATTGCCAGTAACTAGCACCAAATGTCAAATACAGAATAAGAATTAAATAATGGTGACTTTTTCATGATTGATTACTCAATTAATCTATTGACAATTGTATAACTACTTAATCAATACAACTCCAGAAAGTTTTGATATTTAAAGTTAGAAATATTAGAAAGTCTTAGGTGGTGGCAATTACATTTAGTGGAAGAGAATGATGAGTGCAATAATATCAACAATAAATAGTATCAAAGATTTCTTGCTGCAAGTTTCTGATATAATCTGAATGATTTATACATCAGTATCTAGAGGTGATAGACCTCTACAATCCTTGTATAATCTGAATAATTTATACATCAGTATCTAGAGGTGATAGACCTCTACAATCTTTACAAAGTATTTTTATTTAAAATGAAAAACTAACTAACTAAAATCACTTTTCATTTATGTAAGCAAATATATTGCTGAAAATGTAATATGAGAGCAAAGGAAGATGAGCAAAGGCATTAAGTTTTAAAAATGTAAAATACAGGGTAACATTTTCAGGAAGAGAAGATTGACCTTTTGCTGCTTTTGGGAGTTTATTTATTTATTTTTGTTTCTATTTGAAGGAACTGTAATTTTTCTTTTTATAAGACTGGGCATTATATGGTTAACATTTGATAATTCAATCAATTATTTGTTGAGCACTAAATAATATGCAAAGAAATATATGAGATGTATGGTAATGTTTATAGCCTTCAGATTAGAAAAGGAAAGGTTATTGTCCCTGTCCTCATAAAACTTCAATTAAATAAAACATACATATATAAATTAAATATATTTAAATAACAATAATAAAATGATAATAACTGGCATTTATATACAACTTTAAAATTTGCAAAGCTAAACTTCAATTATTTTATTCTTAAAACATTTCGTTAATAAAATTAAATCAAATCTATCTTTTCATTGATCCTATTTATAATTAATTGATTTTTTCTTATAATTCATATGTAATGGTTTTTGAATCTGGACTTAGTTAAGAAAGTTATCTGTCTTGTAATAAATTACATTTAGAAATCCAGTTTTTCCACTAATGACTGTTCTGTTCTTGCCTCAAGAAAATATTTTATCCTTGGGAGATATCTAAGCTTTCCTTCAAACAAAATCTTGTTTGCTACAAAGAACTTCAGTCCACTACTCTTCAGGTGGACTCAAACAATGGACATTTCTTTGTCACACGAAGGAAGGGGAGGTTGCTAATAGCCACTCATTCAAATTTCCAATCAATCATATTCCACCCTACTCCTCAAATCTATAACCAATAGTAAGTTAGTCCATGCCTACAAAATCCTCTTCTTTGTTCTTTACTCTTCAAAAATTATAAAGAGAAGCTACATCTTCACCTAGAGTTCTTAAGGATACCACTTAGTAAAAACAAGTCCTATAGTGTAACTGGAATATAGAATTAGTGAGAGGGAAGTAGTCTGAGTGCTGTCTTGAAAGGTATTTTGAAACACAATACTCTAGACATGATTAGGAGCCAATGAAACTTTCTGAGTATGATTGATATAAAGTCTCTATGTCTAACTGAGTTAGATCAATTTTATTATCAGGTTTGTGCCATTCTTATAAACTGTTACCTGACCATTCATGTCTCAGTCTATATTGGTTGAATTTCACCTGTGCCATAGATAAGAGCTATTATTATTTCCATTTTCAATTTGAAGGAACTGAGTCTGGGAGATTAAAATGACATGACCAAAACAACAACTAGCAAGTATCTGAGATAGCATTTGGAATTTCTTCTTTGTGACTCTTTACCTATCACTATACATTGTGCTCACTACTACCAATAGTTAGGTAATAAGTGCACAAAAATTTTAATGCAGAAGAGAACAAAGTACACATAAAGCCACCAAGAATTTTAGAATTTAGAGAAACAAATAAATTTCAAACTGGGGGTAATCTATGAAGACTTTATGAAGTGACATGATAATCAACTAAAAAAGATGGATATGACGATTAACAACTTTAGCAAAGTTATAGGAAGTAAAAAAAAAAACTCACATAAACAATCAGCATTTTTATAAACTTTTATAAATAACCAACAATACCCAGGAAGCAGGTACATAAGATAACATTTACTTAAAATATTTAGCAGTCTGTTTGCCAAGACAAATTCAGAGGTTATGTGAATGCAATTATAAAATATTTTTCATACAATTAAAGGATAGATCTAAATAAGAGAAATATTAATTATTTATGGGTAGGGTCAAGCCAAAATTACATAAATGAAAATACTACCTAAGACAATTTACTTACTCAGTTACATACCAAACTATCAAAAAATTATTTGATAGGACCAGAAAAAATAATAGCAAAATTCATATGGAAATAGAATTGATCAGTGATAACAATGAAATAACAAAGGAATCAATGGAAAAAAAAAATGAAGGCAGGCATTTTAGCAGTTTAAGGTTCCAAAATATATTATGAAGTGGTAATCATCAAAATAACCAAGACATAGATTGGTGAATCAGTGGAATAGGTTTTGAACAGGATAACAGTATTAAATAATAATATAATGTAGTGTTTTATAAAACCAAATATCCACAATTTATGGGTAAAATTCACCATTTATCAAAAATTGTTGGAAAAGAAATTTGTTGTAAAATAGACATAGACCAATATCTCACATGTGTACCATATCAAAGTGAAAATCAATAAATTATTTAGTCATAAAGGATGATATCAAAAGTAGGGAACATGGGAAATTTAGTTGTCTGATCTATGGATAAATGAACACATTATAATGAAACAAGAAAGGATCACAGAAAGTAAAATAGATAATTTTATTGCATAAAATTTCTGAATTTTGTATAAATAAAACTAATTCAGCTAAAATTACAAGGAAAATGAAATTGAGAAATATTACAGAAAGTTATCTGATGAAGGATTCATTTCTCAAATATATAGCGAAACGAGGCAAATTTATAAAAGTAAGAGCCATTTCCCAATTGACAAATGACCTGATCAAGCAGTTTTTAGAGGAAGAAATCAAAGCTATCAATAGCCACATGAAAAAAAAAAATGGTCTAAATAAAAAAATGTAAATTAATTCAATTGTTTAAATTAAACCTCACACCTATCAAATTGGCTAACATAAAGAAAAAGAAAATGACAAATGCTGGCTGGGATATGAAAAACCTGGGAAACTAATGCCTTCTTGGTGAACTTTTAAACTAGTCTAACCATTCTGGAGAACAATTTGGAATGATTTCTTGACCCAGAAGTTCCACTATTAGGTCTGTATTCCAAAGAGATCAAAGTAAAGAGAAAAGGACCTATTTTTAGTTTGTCTGTCTGTCTATCTGTCTATCTATATCAGCTTTTTTGTTGTGGCATTTGAACAAATTTTAAAGCATGTGACTGCTCTAAATAATGAAAGAGATCAGTATCTTAGTACATTATTATCGAGGTTGTGCTTTGATTCAATCATTCTGGAGAACACTTTGAAATTTTCTTGCATGAAAAGAAAATATTCAGTCTCTAGGTGCAACAATAAGATAAAAAATTTCTTTTTGTCTTTATCAGATTTATTTTCCTCAGCCTCCTTAGTTGTATATTCCAAATTATGCTTTCAAAATGTAGATGACTTAACAAGACTCATCCATATTTTCTTTGTTCTTTTCCTCTAAATTATTTCACTTAGTGATCCCATCAACTTCCAGAGATTCTATTATCTTATGTATTGTAATTATTTTCCATCCTCATACTCTCTGCTGTTAGCCAGGCTAACTGCTTATTAGCTTTCTGAAACTTTATGGCCTTTAGAGATGTTATATTTAACTCATCTAAAACTGAACTCATTTCCCCCCAAATTTTCCTTGCTTTTTAACTTCCTTATTATTTTTGAGTATACCACTTAGTAATCACAAATATTATAGGGTAAATGGAATAGAGAATTAGTGAGAGGGAAGTAGTCTGAGTGCTGTCTTTAAAGATACCCACTCTAGACATGATTAGGAGCCAATGAAACTTTCTGAGTATGACTATTATATGGTCAGAGATATGTTGTTATTTGGAGTATAGATTGGAATGGGGATAGGACAGAGGAAGTAAGACCAAATTATTCATTCTTGCAATAATGTAAGTAAGAAATATGAGGGCCTAAACCAGGGTTATTAATAGGGAGGAGATGGTTGCCAATGTTGTTGAAGAGATAGAAATGACAAGAATAAGCAAGTGATTAGAAATAAAAAAAATAATCTAGAGAAAGTGCAGAAGGGAACAAATCAATGAGACTCAATCAACTAGGTACATAGTTAATTATGAAAATATGTAGGTATATTTCAATCTGAAAAAAGATAGGGGGAAAAAGACAGCTGCTATCAGATGGTAGAAGGGCTACCATGAGGGGAGGAAAAATGGGTTTGATTTGTTCTTAGACTCAGAGGCTATGTCCAACATCTATGGGTAAAAGTTGAAAAAAGACAGATTTCAAGATGAAAAAATGATTCATATCATTGGGATTTATCCTAAACTTGTTTGGATTCATCTGGATGGGAATGTAGTCTTGAATAGGCAATATTCTTTCTTTGTATCCCAAGAGTTTAGAATAGTGTTTGACATATAGTATGTACTTAAAAATGTTTATTGATTGGCGGAGAGTTTTCTCTTACTACTTGTTCTTTTTTATTTTCTTTTGTTTGTTTGTTTGTTTGTTTTGAGGTAATTGAGGGTATGTAAGATGCTCAGGATCACACAACTAGTAAGTGTCTGGGCCTGGATTTGTACTAAGCTCCTTTTAACTTTAGGGCCAGTACTTTATTTATCATACCACCTAGCTGCCCCTTTATGACCACTTGTAAATGCTGTTATTGAGAAGATTACTGAGATCTGGTTTAGATTTAATGCCAATGGGATGTGTCATCTAATTAAGGAATGCTGCAATTTCACTTATTCCAAACTTATTCCAAATTTTTACATGATAGATTAAGAAAATGAGGTGATAGAGAGAGATATAACAATTTGCCCAAAGTTCTAAAACCAACTATAGTAAATTAAATTTCTTGTGTTACCATTATTGTTATTAAGTCATTTCAGTCATGCCCAATGCTTCATAAGTTTGCTTGAAATTTTCTTGGCAAAGATGCTGGAGATGTTTGGCATTTCTTTCACCAGCTTTTTTTTTTTTTTTTTTTTTTTTTTTTTACAGATGAGGAAACTGAGACAAGCAGGGTTAAGTGGTTTTCCATGGCACACAGCTCATAAGTGATAAGAGACCATTATGAATTTAGGTCTTCCTGACTCTCTATTCACTGAGCTACCTAGCTGCCCAAATTCAGTCCCTCATGTGTCTATGCTCATTTTAAGTATTGTTATGCTTCATGAATACCAATCTCTGTCTCATACTTAAATAACTATATTTTTGTAAGAAATGTGAGAAAGGTTTATAGACTAAAGGACAAATCAATGATATCTTCTCAGGAAATTAGGAGGTTTAATCTTTAAATGGCTCCTTCCTGTGGCGTGCCAAAACTGTACTGGAGAGCATAAAACTAAAGGATTTAATTATGGGTAAAAGCAGCCTCTGATCTACTGAAATTCTAACAGACAAGATGAAGTTCAATAACTTCAACAGCTAGATTGAAGGTGACAAGTCTTGGGAATTTGGGGATAGGGCAATTTTTTGATTATTCAAACTGAGGGGTGTATCAAATATTTTTGAGCATGACAGAGGGGTTGGGAATGAACCCCCTGGCCACACTGACAAAATTTGGAAATAAGACAGTTTATTTCAGCAATTCCTTCATCTCCTTTTGACTTTATTCTTCCTCCCTCACTAGGCACTTATTACCTCTAATTTAAATCTCTAAATGCTAATTTCTCTCCAAAAGAATGCATCCCTAAAAAAAAAAACCTCTTTTCAGCAATAGCAGGGAAATCAGAAGAGATTTTATGAAATTAGAACATGACCCCTATAGCTTAACTGTCTTCTCATCTTTCAAGAAATAGACAATTTCTCTGGTTGTCCCTTATACCTAGAATGCTTTCTCTTCTCATCTTTTCCTTCTGGTCCCCCCACCTTTACTTAAGTCTGAGCTAAAAATCCCATCTTCCACAGGAAGTTTTCCCTAATCCTTCTTGAATTTCAGGTCTTTATTTTTTTATTTTCCCCCAATTTCTCTAATTCTCCTCCTTGCATATCTGTTTGCTCTTGTTTCCACTATTTAACAGTGTGCTCCATGAGGACTTGAGAAATCTTTTGCCATTTTGTATCCCCAGGACTTGGCATGGACTAGAGAACATACTTAATAAATGTATGCTGATAAATTGGGTCACCTAGATAAAATTTAGCATCCATCAAAGCTGAAAATCTGTTTCGTATCTATAAAAATGTAAAGTACTTGGAGCCCCTTGAACCAGAACACATAAATAGGTTTCTCCAAAGCCAAAATAAAAAAAACAATTCAACCTAAACTTTTGCCTCACTGATCTAGTAATAATCGTAATACTCTGAAATTAACTGACCTTCCTAGGAATTGGGTCTTAACAAGAATAGAAGGAGAAAGATGGATTACAGATTAATAATAAATTATTAATATATTAATATATTATATTATTAATTTCTCTTCCTAGCAATAGCAATGAAACAGAAAGAAATTAAAAGAATAAAAATAGGAAAAGAGAAGATAATTGGAAAATTCTAGAAAAATAGGAAAGATTCTAATTGAGATAATAGCTTCAATACAGTGACAAGCTATAAAATAAATCTTAAACAATCAATCAAATTTCTATATGATAAAAACAAAAGAAAAAATATTATAAAAAGGGAAACCCCATTTCAACTAATAACAAAATATATTCCATATATTTTCTATATTCTATATATTGATTTCTATAGAAATCATTTACAAAGTATTTCTTAAAGAAACAATAACTTAAATAGTTAAGAGGACTCAATGATCAAGGCAAGGCTGTGGCAATATAATAAAAATGGCAATATCACCAAAATTAATTTATATATTATTGCTAAGTCTATACTATTACCAAGGGGTTATTTTATAGAACTTGATAAAATAATAACAAAATTTATTTAGAAAAACAAAATCTTTGGAAGATAATGGGAAATGACTAATAAAAATGAGGAAGAAAGAATAGAACTTGTAGACCTCAAGCAGCAGCCATTAAGATCATCTGATTATGGGATGAAGCCAAGGTGGTGGAGAAGGCACACACGACTTTCTAAGCTCCTCTCATACCCTCATGACCAATTATTAAATTCAGCCTCAAAAATAGCACTTGACTGGTAAAACCCATGAAGATTAGAAGTATGACAATTTACCAGCTGAAGATTATCTAGAAGACTGCAAGGAAAGGTTTGTCCTGAAGGGCCGTAGATTAGTGCAGACAGGGAGATAGGAGAGATTAGCATCCAGAGAAGACCAGAAGCATAGGTGGCCTATGTGGTTAGAAAAGTTATAGAGATGTCTCTGGCATAGGCTCATTGCTCTGCTCTGCTTGCAAAAAAGCAAGTCAGCAGAGAAATTAAAGCCAAAGACAGAGAGTACTCTAAAAATGCCAGACCCTAACAAGATCTGACTATACTCAACCAAAACTGGAAGCGACTCAGCACAGACTACAACACAGTTGTGTGGCTGCAATCTGTAGCAAGAGGTACCAGAAGCAGCCACAAATCTGCATGGCAGGGGGGTACAGCCCAGGGCAGCCTCTAATCTAATCTGGGGCAATAGAACCTCCGCAGTGTAACTGTGCCTCCCTAGGCAGAGACACTTTTGGTCCATGGGGCACTATTTGCTGGACTATTGCCAATACCCACAGCCCCACTACAGGCTTTGGCTTGGGGTAATGACCCTTTTACTGCTCAGCCTCTAGCCTCAGGGCAATTGCTAATGCTAATCTGCAGAGCAGGGTTCTTTGCAGGGCACTTCCACAGCTCAACCCAGGCCTAGTTACTTCTGGTGGGAAATTTTTCAAGACACATTCCTGTACCTGGCAGCTCTTTGTAGCCCATTGTCAGGACAGCTACTGTCCATACATCTATCACTGCTCTGCAGAAGAAGCTGGTAACCTTCTGGCCCTGAAGGCAGACCATACAGGCTTTTTAAAAAAATGAGTAAAAAAAATCAAAAGGAAAATTGATAGCTTCTATACAGAAAGAGAGCAGGTTTTCAATGCCGAGGAAATGAATAGCAGACAGTCTCCAGTCAATTGTTGGTCCCTAACATAACAGACTCTCCTAGAAGAGACTATTAAGAATCTTAAAAGAGAGCTAGAAGAAAAATGGGGAAAGGAAAGAGAAGCTATGCAAGAGAATAACAACCTCCTGAAATGTGAATTGGAAGAGGTAAAGAACTCCTAGGAAGTGCAGGGAAACAGAATTTATGAATTGGAGAAGGTAAAGAAGTCACAGAAAAGTAGAATTTGTGAAATGAAAAAGAATCAGTCAAGCAAACCAAAAAAAAAAAAAAAAAAAATTGAAAAAATGTTAAATATCTCCTTGGAAAAACAACAGATCTGGAAAATAGATCTAGGAGCAATAATTTGAGGATTATTGGACTTCCTGAAAATTATGATGGAATAAATACCCTAATTACTATTTTACAGGGAATTATCAAAGAGAACTGCTCAGATGTAATAGAATCAGAAGGTAAAATAAGCATTGAAAGAATTCATCAAACACTTTCTAAAAAAGATCCTAAAGTAAAAACTCCAAGGAATATTGTGGCCAAATCAGACTAAGGAAAAAATATTACAAGCAGCCAGCAAAAAACAATTTAAATATCGAGGTGCCACAATAAGGGTCACTCAAGATGGGGTGCCTCCACATTAAAGGATATTCTGAAAGGCAAAAGAAGTTGGAATGCAGCCAAGAATAAACTACCCAGCTAAGCTGAGCATTTTCTTCCATGGAAGAAGATGGACATTTAATGAAAGAGATGAATTCCATTTGTTTCTAAGGAAAAAACCAGAAATAAACAACAACAAAAAAAATTGATCTCCAACCATAGGACTAAATAGAAGCAGAAAAAGGTAAAAGGAACACTTGAGAACTGTAGTTCTGTTGTGGATACACATAAAGATCACATGTATAATTTGATTTTACTGATATAATATAAAAAAGGGGGAAATAGAAATGGAAAGGGGATAGTGCCAGAAAAAGGGAAATGGGGAGATAAAAAGAGGGAAACTACATCCCACAAAGAGGCAAAGGAAACCTATCATATCTGAGGGAATTTAGAGGGGGGGGGGGGAACATTGTGTGAATCTTACTCTCATTAGAGTGGCTCAAAGAGAAAATAATTGACATATTTGTTTTACAAAGAATCTTCTCTCACCTCATTAAAAAGTGAGAGAGGAAAAGGGAAAAGGAAAAGAATAATAAGGGAAGGGTACAAGACAGGGGAAGGAAATCAAAGGGAGGAGTGAAGGATCCTAAAGAGGGAGAGCTGTGTTACACAAGTGGAGCCCATAAGTTTAATACTGGGGAAGAGGGTAAGACGGGGCAAGAAAAAGAAAAGCATAATCTGGGGACAATAAGATGGCAGGAAATATGGAATTAGTAATTTTAACTGTAAATGTAAATGGGATGAACTCTCCCGTAAAGCAGAGGCAGATTGCAGATTGAATCAAAAGTTAGAACCCTACAATATGTTGTTTATAGGAAACACATTTAAAGCAGGGAGATACATACAGAGTAAAAGTAAAAGGCTGGAGCAGAATCTATTATGCTTCAGGTGAAGTCAGAAAAGCAGGGGTAGCCATCCTTATCTTAAGCAAAAGCAAAAATTGATCTAATTAAAAGAGAAAAGGAATGAAACTATATCTTGCTAAAGGGTAGCATAGACAATGAAGCAATATCAATACTAAACATGTATGCGCCAGGTAGTATAGCATCTAACTTCCTAAAGGAGAAGTTAAGAGAGTTGCAAGAAGAAATAGACAGTAAAACTATAATAGTGGGAGATCTCAACCTTGCACTCTCAGAATTAGACAAATCAAACCACAAAACAAGTAAGAAAGAAATTAAAGAGGTAAATAGAATATTAGAAAAAATAGTTATGATAGATCTTTGGAGAAAACTAAATGGTGACAGAAAAGAGCATACTTTCTTCTCAGCAGTTCATGGGACCTATACAAAAATTGGCCATATATTAGAACATAAAGATCTCAAAATTAAATTCAGGAAGGCAGAAATAGTAAATGCTTTCTTTTTAGATCATGATGCAATAAAAACTACATTCAACAAAAAGTTAGGGGTAAATAGACCAAAAAGTAATTGGAAACTAAATAATCTCATCTTAAAGAATGATTGGGTGAAACAGCAAATTATAGACACAATCAATAATTTCACTCAACATAATGACAATGGTGAGACATCATGCCAAAATTTGTGGGATGCAGCCAGAGTGGTAATAAGGGGAAATTTTATATCTTTAGAGGATTATTTGAATAAAATAGAAAAAGAGAAAAATCAATGAATTGGGCTTGCAACTTAAAAAGCTAAAAAAAGATCAAATTAAAACCCCCCAATCAAATACTAAACTTGAAATTCTAAAATTAAAAGGAGAAATTAATAATATTGAAAGTAAAAAAAAAAAACTATTGAATTAATAAATAAAACTAAGAGTTGGTTTTATGAAAAAAAAACAATAAAATAGATAAACCTTTGGTAAATGGTAAATCTGATTAGAATAAGGAAATAGGAAAATCAAATTGTTAGTCTTAAAAATGAAAAGGGAGAACTTCCACCAATGAAGAGGAAATTAGAGTAATAATGAGTTACTTTGCCCAACTTTATGCCAATAAATTTGATAACCTAAGTCTAAGATGACTATCTCCAAAAATATAGGCTTCCCTGATTAACAGAGGAGGAAGTAAATTGCTTAAATAGTCCTGTTTCAGAAAATGAAATAGAACAAGCTATTAATCAACTCCCTAAGAAAAAATCCCCAGGACCAGATGGATTTACATGTGAATTCTACCAAACATTTAAAGAACAATTAGCTCCAAAGCTATACAAACTATTTGAAAAAATAGGGAATGAAGGAGTCCTATCAAATTCCTTTTATGACACAGACATGGTACAGAATGTGAAAAAACAACAGATCTGGGGAAAAAATCAAGAGGAGAAAATATAAGAATAATTAGACTACCTGAAAACTATGAACAGATAAAGAACCTTGACACAAAAATGCAAGAAATAATTCAAGAAAACTGTCCTTGAACATGAGAGGAACGTAGAAATAGAAATAATTCATCAATTGCCACCTCAAAAAAATTCTTTGTGGAAAATACATAGGAATGTTATTACTGCCAAATTTCAAAACCCCCAAAATTAAAGAGTTGATTTTCCAAGAGATAAAAAAAGCAAATATGCTGGAATTATAATTATAATTATATAGGACTTATCAGCAGGAAGGCCATGGGTCCTGGAATTATATATGCTAACAATCAAACAAACTAGCCTTGCAGTTAAAAATATCATGTTCAGTCAAAATATTTATGATTTTGAATGAATTTAAAAAGGACATTCAATTAACTCGCAAATTTTTATTACTTTCAACCAAAATCTAACTCAATAAAAAAAATTAATATATAAATGCCAATATCAAAGATCAATTTCAAGGAACTAAACATAAATAAAATATTTATATTTTTACATGGAGATGTATACCATATGTTTAAAATTGACATCATCAATTGATTAGCTCACAGATATATAGACATGTATTCATATTGTTTTATATGATTCTATTTTATTTTTATTTTATAGTCATGAATATCTATATGTCTACATAGACATAGGTACAAATAACATAGTATATATATATATGTGTGTGTGTGTGTGTATATATATATATATATACATATATATGTTATATATGTTTGTGCATATGTATATATGCATATAAATTTTGATTATTTATTGACCAGTACTAAAAATGGATCTTCATAATTCCTGAGTCTAATATTCCCATATGATTTTCAAGTCTCTAAAAATTGTTTTATGTTTTTTTTCTCTTTTTCCCCATTCAGATTGTTATCATTCCAAATATTTTCCCTCTCCCCATAGTGCCTGTTCCTCAATTCATTGGGCTAAACAAGGCTGATACTCACACCTATAGGCCAATAAATATTCTGCAATGTTGTGCCAGCTAATTATTCCACTTTTGTCTTTATTTTTGTAATTGGACAATTCATTTCTTAAGATTCCTCTTCAGTTTAGTTGATTTCTGGCAAAGAGAAAAACGTGGATCATGGAAACAATAATTATTAATAATCAATTTCCTCAATCTGTAAGTGAAGGATAAATTCTTTTTCAAATTCAAAATTCTTTTTATTACCATTACCCTATAACTTTCAAAGTTATTTCCACTGTCTTTATATTATTGGACTGTTTTATCAGCCTAATTCTATTTTCATTTCATGCTATTCTTGCTAATATTGCTAGCATTATTACATAATACTTTGCAGTTAATGAAGTACTTCACAAATATGTACTTTGATTTTCTGATAACCAAATGAGTACCAAAAGTATTTTTCCTTAATTTTTCTTATGAATAAGTTGAGCCTTAAATAATTTAAGTGACTTCTATATTTATAACTATTAAACCTAGAAGTAGAACTGTGAAGCCAGGATTTCTGACTCTAAATGGAACATATTTTCATCACAAAAACTATAGCACTAAACCCTAAAGGAAAACATAAAATATAAAGAGTGTATTTATTTTTGTTTTGCTTTATTTTTGGTATTAATAATAGGATTTTGTTATGCTTACTTTGAAATCCATGTTATTTCTTGTGCCTTATAATATGCATTACTAAATTCCTTGACTGGAGTCCATGACTCCTGGAACTTAATGGATATCAAGGCCACAACACTAGTTTCATCAATACCAGTACCTAATTGCTACATTTAACAACTATTATTCTATCCCCAAATCCTCCCCTTTTCATGCACATGGCCAACAGGAGCTTTCTTATGTTCTTAAAATACCAGTGTTTTTATTTTCTAATACATCAGCAAAAATATAGACTTTATGATAAGATGTCCTTCTTCTAAGCTTCACCAAGCTTCCAAAATGATTCTCTATTTAGCTTCCTATCATTTAGAGGGGAAAAACCAAAGAAAACTGAAAGCCATTTAAAGAAAGATTTTTTTTTTTAATGCTTCCTATAAGCTAACAACTTTAATGAATGCTTGGGGTACAAAAAAAGCAAAAACTTAGTCTCTGTTCCTAAGGAACCCACATGCTAACAGAAACAACATGAAAACCAACGATAATATTTTTTGAGGTAGTTCTGAATGTGCATTTGTGTTGTTGTTGTTGTTGTTGTTGTTGTTGTTGTTTTGCATTTGTTTTTCATATTTGAAGATGTATTTGTGAACTTCTTTTCTCACATTGAGAAAAACAAATTCCCTCAGTTACTGAGACCTTGTAATTTTCTGTGGGAATAGACCTGAGAAAACAAATGTAAAAATATCTTGTCACTTCCACAGAAATGTTGAGAAGATAAATGAGGTAAAGTCTCAGAAATGAAATGGATCCATTCTTGGAGAGAGACAGAGAAAGGGATGGGCGGAAAAGGACACCATAAATCAGAATATGTAACAACTTCCTGGTTTTTATACAATAGCAAAAGGGGATGTGAGATAAATTTAGTTGGTCTGACTGGTAAGGGATTGGACCTGTGAGTACCTGACCTATCTTTTTAATGGATAGGCCTAGGCCTAAATAAAAAAGTACCAATGATCTAAACTTATATATCAATTTTATCACAGCAAAGCAGGCAGGGGTAACACTGAGACTTGCCAATGGAGATATGCTTTCTACAAAATAGGTGAAGAAGTGACCATAACATCTTTTAAAATGGAAAAATTAAAGAACTTCTTTTGCTTTATGAAAAAGATCATTTCATTTTAAAAAAAATCATTTATTGTTATTTTTAATAAAAACACAATTTTCTAAATATTTAATTTTAGTAGAGTTCCTCTAAGGTAATGAAATGATGATAAGAACTGGAGTAAGAATCTAGTAATTAAGAAACACTAACAAATTAATTTGACAAAGAAATGAAAATTAAACCACTTTGAAATGTTTATATAATTCAATAGCAAAAGGGTTACTTTTTAGCAAAAAATAAATAGCAAACTTTTTAACTTTTTAAAGAATAGTGGTATTTGAAGTAATATAGAGGAATCATTTTGAGAGAGTAATCTCAACCCATATCTAACAGACTAAAAAAAAAAAGAAAGAAAGAAAAAGAAACAAACCAACAATATTTTTAAAAAGAAATAATTATTATGTATTAGAGTTTCTTTTGGAAATAGTAGTGTCATAGATTTTCTTTTGTGCTTAATGACAGAGTATTTAGAATTCTACAATCTTCCCTCCTGTGTTGATGATCTACTTTTTAACTTGAGATGAGTTGCATTATTAATCTACATTGTTATCCATGCCATTTTAGAAAAAAAAAGTAGAGATTCATAGTTTGGGTTATATTTGCAAAGGAATATCCAATCAACTACAAATATTTCAACATTTCAAGAATGTACAATTTATATCCACAGAGATTCATCATGTTACCACTAACTCAAATCATAACTGATCCATCAAAATAGTTTAATAAGTTCCAAAACCCTCAAATACCCACATGATAGCCATCCTTTACTTAGGAAAAAAAAAGAAAAGATGATCCTAGAAACAGAAATTATACAGTCTGTAACCTTGTCCAGAATAACTACACAAATAGACAAAGAAAGCAAAAACTGAACATTGCTGGTGAAAGAAAAGGCAGCTCAAACCAATATTTATCCAAATTAAAAAAAAAAAAAAACAGAATTGTGCATTTTATCTTTCAAAACTCTTATATAAATGTATTTTGCCACTGCAATTTTGACATAAAATTGGGTAAATTTAATTTAAGCAAAAATCATCTAAATATGAACACTATCAGTATATTCAAATTTTCCCACAAGAAGTAATTACAAAGACAGTTTTTTTTTTTTTTAAAGAAAATGCTTTGTTACTGAATTGACTAAATGACAACTATTAAGTTATATTGCATACTTTTCCTCCTTGAAATTATAGAAGATGCTATCTTTCCAGCTAAGGCAATTTAGTAACTGGCAGTAAAAACAGATTAATTTTTTATTTTCTTTTTCTTTGAAAGGCTAGAGTATTTACAGAAAAAAGAGAAAATGTGTCAGTATCCTTTACAAGACTACAAGTTCTAAGAGTGGAAGGACTATGTGAAACTAATTTTTTAGGTTCCCCAATCAACTTAGGAACACATATCTTGGCATACATTTGTGGATTGCTTAATAATTCAATACATGGATCTGTCCTATCCTAGTGTTCTTATCCCATTATTAAGTTTCTTTGGTAAAGGTAACATTTATGTAATATTTTTACCACTATTCTTCAATCACTGAAAATAACATATACCTTCTGCAATCTCAGAAGTCCTCCCTCCCTCTCTTTCTTTCTTTGTCTCTTTTTTCCCCCTCTCCTTCTCTCTCTATCTCTCTGTCTCTCTACCTCTCTCTATCTGTATCTCTGTATCTTTCTCTCTCTGTCTCAATGCCTCTTCTTCTGTTTCTCCTTTTTTTCCTTCTCCTTGTTCTTCTTGTTTTTCTTCTTCTTCTTCTTCTTCTTCTTCTTGTTCTTGTTCTTGTTCTTCTTGTTGTTGTTGTTGTTGTTGTTGTTGTTGTTGTTGTTGTTGTTGTTGTTGTTGTTGTTGTTCTTCTTCTTCTTCTTCTTCTTCTTCTTCTTCTTCTTCTTCTCCTCCTCCTTCTTGTTCTTGTTCTTGTCCTTCTTCTGCTTCTGCTTCTGCATTTTCTGCTTCTCCTTTTCTCTCTCTCCTTCTCTTCTCTCCCCTTCTCTCCCTCTTCTCTCTCTTTCTGTCTCTCTCTTTCTCTTCATTCTTTAATTTTTCTGAATTAAATAATTTGTATGTATTGAACCAAATTCTACATATGGATATAAGATGTGTAGCTTTTTTGAAAAAGTGACTTGTGAATATAAATTTCAAGATTATGTGTTTGATGTCCTAGTGAATCTTCAATTTGAGGGGAAAAAAAGTAAAACAAGAGGAATCTCTTCAATTCTTAACTAAAGGAATACCCTGTCATGCAACGTGATAATATTCTGTAAATAAATAGTTTAAGGCATTAAAAGAGAAAGGAGACTACTGTATAAGAATATTTTTCCTCTATTGTTCTGCTGTCAGACTAATCTCAAGTAGAAAAGACAATTATTAGCAAACCAAGGGATGAACAATAATAGTAATGCATAAAGTGTATTTACAACAAACAAATTTGGACTTTACTGATTTGGAGAGTATGACCATTTGAACATTATGCATAATTTGCTTTGCATATAAAATTTGAAATGTCATGAAACATGAGAATTGAATGCTTATGATTTGTGCCTATGCAATACTGGTATATTGTGAATTTTTTTTTCATTAACCTGTCTCATTCTGTTTATTGGAACCAATTTCTGTCTTAGTTTTAATAGTACTTGAAAATAATTTTTAAAATATATTATAAAAATCTTACAATTCTAACATTGTAATAATTGACACATATTTTTGTTTATATTTTCACTTCTTCCCCTTCCCTTGATTTTATTTTAAAACTCTCATGCAAATGCAGCAGCAAGTTCAGGAGTAAGCAGGAGGCATTGAAATGTCTAGAAGGTAAAGTGAAAAGATTCAAGAGTTTAAAGTGAAAATAGCCTGTATGAGAAATCCAATGGGAAGGTACAAGTTGTTTAAGGATTAAATATAGAAATGTTGAAAGAAAGAATACTTCAGGCATTCAGTAAGTATCTACTATGAGCCAGGCACTATTCTAAGCATATTTTTTAGAAAAAAGGAGGAAAAAAAAAGGGGGGAGATAATAATAGGCAAAATAATAACAACAATAATGCATGCTCTCAAGGAACACTCAGTCTTCATATCTGTCTCTAACCTTGAATCTGATTCTACAATTCCATTATCAAAGAATGTGTACTGAAGGGTTTTTGAGACCTTCTATGGTCCATTTGATTAGTTAGTCATACAAAAACAGTTTGAGATTAAGGGAGGAAAAACTCCTGAAAGAACTCTTTCCCATACTGACTGATTATTGTCACTTTGCTACTTTATGTACTCCAGTGGCTCATTAATATCTTTAAAAAAAGAATACAAAGACAAATTATATTCAAAGCCCTCCAAGACCACTTCCAAAATATCTTTCCAGGATTATATGGATCATTCACTTTGAAATATTTTATATTTACCCTGAGGTATCCTTCTTAACTTTCCTTAATAATTTCTTACTGATAAGGTTTTGAGAACAGTGCTGGCAAAAGTTTCCTGCTTTCCCCTAGGAATAACTGATTGTTAAGTTTGAATCTAAGAGTTTAACATTGTTTTTGGAACTCTATGTTTGGTAGAGTCTTATAACTTATAGTGCTTCTTTGTTTGTGACTAAAGTAATATATACATTTAAGTTAAGTCTCTGATTTATTTTATTATGCCATATCTCTGTACAAAATCATCATCATCAGCAACACAATCAAGAATAATGGCACTAATGAAAGAGCTAATTTTTATTTTATAATTTTATATTATGCGTTAAGCATTTACATATATTGCCTAATTTAATTGTTTGGCACTGAAGTTTAGTAGTGAAGGGAAGAGTGTAATATATGTCTTAGTGGGAGGGGCTAAATGTCTATAGAATCAAAATTAGCACAAACACACATCACACTCCTAGACCACAGAATGGGTGGATTAAAGAAGGGACAGAGATTTTCAGCACTCCAAGAAGTATAACTGATTTTCACAGACTATCTTCTGGGCCTGGCTATACTGAGATGAGAGTGGGAATGCCAATGTTGGGGCATCAATAATTAGGGTTAAGAAATTGGTAAGATATCTCCTCTGATAATAAAATCATTAAGTTTAAGATTTATATGTCTTTTGTTAATTTCTTTCAATGAAACTCATTGAAACTTGAATGGATAACTTTAGGTAAGTCATGAAACTATATGTTTCTGTGTTTTCTCATTAGAAAAATGAAATTATTGGACAGAATGATATTTAAGTTCTTGATTAGCTTTACCATACTGATTCAATGAACAGTTGCAAATATTCAATAATCTCATAAATTACACTCTGCATTTATTTTATATAAATTCAATCTTTGCCCAATAAGCTAAACATTACATTTTAGATTAAGAATAGAATTAAGGATATGTAAATGCAATGAAAAAATTTAAAATGCACCCATTTATTGCCATATCATTTTGCTGTTACTTGATTTTTCTATTCTGTATATGGTAGATTTATATGGCCCATCATGTGGATGATTTTCTTCTTTTAATTCTCCCTATCAGCTCATCTTGAGCACTATTATGGATTAAAATTTTGTTTTCATTTGAAATTTCCCCCAAGTTATATGTAAAGCAACGTGTTTTTTTTTTTTTGCTTATACATGTACATTCATTTTTTTAAAAAATATTTTATTTTATTTTATTTTATAATAACTTTATATTGACAGAATCCATGCCAGGGTAATTTTTTTACAACATTATCCCTTGCACTCATTTCTGTTCCGATTTTTCCCCTCCCTTCCTCCACCCCCTCCCCTAGATGGCAAGCAGTCCTATATATGTTAGATATGTTATAGTATATCCTAGATACAATATATGTTTGCAAACTGAACAGTTCTCTTGTAGCACAGGGAGAATTGGATTCAGAAGGTAAAAATAACCTGGGAAGAAAAACAAAAATGCAGATCATTCACATTCGTTTCCCAGTGTTCTTTCTTTGGGTGTAGCTGCTTTTGTCCGTCATTTATCCATTGAAACTCAGGTCTCTTTGTCAAAGAAATCCCCTTCCATCAAAATATGTCCTCATACAATATCGTTGTCGAAGTGTATAATGATCTCCTGGTTCTGCTCATTTCACTTAGCATCAGTTCATGTAAGTCTCGCCAGTCCTCTCTGTATTCATCCTGCTGGTCATTTCTTACAGAACAATAATATCCCATAACATTCATATACCACAATTTACCCAGCCATTCTCCAATTGATGGACATCCATTCATTTTCCAGTTTCTAGCCACTACAAACAGGGCTGCTACAAACATTTTGGCACATACAGGTCCCTTTCCCTTCTTTAGTATTTCTTTGGGATATAAGCCCAATAGAAACACTGCTGGATCAAAGGATATGCACAATTTGATAACTTTTGGGGCATAATTCCAGATTGCTCTCCAGAATGGTTGGATTCGTTCACAACTCCACCAACAATGCATCAGTGTCCCAGTTTTCCTGCATCCCCTCCAACATTCATCATTATTTTTTCCTGTCATCTTAGCCAATCTGACAGGTGTGTAGTGATATCTCAGAGTTGTCTTAATTTGCATTTCTCTGATCAATAATGATTTGGAACACTCTTTCATATGAGTAGTAATAGTTTCAATTTCATCATCTGAAAATTGTCTATTCATATCCTTTGACCATTTATCAATTGGAGAATGGCTTGATTCTTTATGAATCATGTTGGGAACAAAAGGGACAAAAAAGCATGAGAAAAAAAAGAAGGGGTAGGGAGAAGTGACCATAGCATTAGACTCCATAAGTAAAAAAAAAAAAAAAAATGGAAAGGATCTATATCTTCAGATGTCTTGGAGAGGGCTTAACCCAAACTTTTGTCTCCTGATTTTCTTTAACACTAGAATTATTTGCTTTTTCTGTTGAATCTAGACCTAAATTCTTCCACCAAAATTATAATACCTTAGAGAGCAGGGTCTTTTGGAATTTCTTCCCAATGAAAAATAATATATGTCACAAACTATGTGGTAGTTTATTTGAAGATTTCTATAGTTATTGTCAATTTGGATAGCTTAATGTGTTTTTAAATTAGATAAGTCAGTTCTTAATTGTCATAATTGATAAGGGAAACAGTTATAATTTGATTTTTAAAATTATGAGTATAGTACCTTTTAATATGCAATGTTTTAATAAAGTCTCATAAAAAATTCTGAGAAGTTATATTATCAGCTTAGTCCTTTCCCTCTCCCCCACCTTTTTATGGGCAAGCTGTTCATTATAATATATAATTTTATTTTCATCTTCAGAAAATGAAATTGTTCACTAAGAAATATTACAATCATTAATCAAGTGTAATTAAAAGTGTTTTCCCTTAAAATCTACTAAGTTGATAAACATGAAATATAATCTAAATTAATTCATCAACTTGAAGATAAATCCTTCCAATAAAGATCTTTAAATGTCATACTGTTACAAAAGTATCCTCTGGTTCTTCAAGGTCATACTAGCATGGGCCTCCTACCAAGCAGAACAATGTTCAAATATAAAATCAGAGATGGGACATGGATATGTCATCTAAGGATCATTTCACTCTGTTTAGGAGACTTTTGATAAAATTGGCCACCAAACCGGGTACACAGAGATACACACTTCCTCATTTGAACTGAATCTTTGTCAAAAGCCAGAATACTCAAATTGATTAAATCAATAATATTTTGAAGTATGAAAGAAATAATGTAAATGCTAAGTTGGTTTAATTAAGTGAGTCATTCAGGAAGCCATGTATTATTAATAGCCATTCATTAATAGCCTAGCCATTCATGTCCTGGGAAGAAAAATGCTAGTTTCATTTAGTCATTGCAAAAAATGAGACATTGAGATAGCCAGACTGAAAGCTATTCATCCCTCTTGAAATTATCCTACATATATTAAGATCATAGCTAATAATCTAGAAATTATTGGTCTAGTAAACATTTAAATAGAATTTATATCAAGTAAATATACAGAGCAATTTAAGAGGTCATTGAATGATTTTCACATAAGTATTTTAGAATCAAGATGCTAAAGCTATTCAGCTCCTTCAGTATAATTTTGTCCCATACCATCAATTTTACACTGAGGAAATAAAGGATCAGCACCTTCAGTGGTTTGCTTAAACTAGGTTTTCTAATTCAGTCTTCTTGAAATATAAAATTCTATATGGAAAAAACAACCAAAGCAAAAGATGTCACATAAGGGAAGTAGATAACAGAAATGGATTTCAAAATCAAATTCTTTACTTCCAAGTTTAGCACTTTTTTCACTGTATCCTGTTGATTCTCTTAATTTTTGATTATCCATAATTAATATCCATAATTGATTAAGGGATATGTTGAATGAAAACTTTTAAAAAATGGATTAAAACACAATCTTGCTACTAATTTTAGTGAGCATGGTGAATAGAAAGAAAGACACAATTTACCAAATAATCACACTTGTATCAACAGGAGGGAGAGAGATGAGGTCATACTATAAGAAGCACAGAAGCTCAAGCAACAACTAAAAGGACCAATGGGGTAGGATTGCATAAATTCCCAACAAATAAGCACATAGTTTTGCTTGTTTGTTTATTTTGCAATCTTCTACAGTATCACACACATGTATGGGAATGTGCAAAATACTTGCAAGCAGTTGATCAGAATTTACTGAAAAACACTAGTCTTAGTTGGTATTTCAATCATAAAGTTATTGAATTCATGGCTTCCTTTCCCCTATATCCCCTCATGTTCATATATTTTACAGCTGGAAAGGAACTCACTGTTCTCTGTTGTTCAAAGGAAATTAAAAAAAAAAACACATTCATCTCTTCTGCATGATGAAAAAAAAATAACCTGAAGGTTGTAAGTGTTCACAGAAATAATAAAATTGAGAAGAAAAACACAGTTTACTCTGTTACCTCCAAACTTAGCATTTAAACTTAAGTGGCCTACAGACTTTCAAATACCATCTCATGTCATAATATACTTTGGATTTTTTTTTTCCATCCTGGAAAATACCATATTTACTCATTGCCACAAACTAAGATTGTCTCAGGATAAGAATAAATGGTGAAATAAAAAAAATAAATAAACAAGAAACCCTGATGTGAATGATCATACTTTATAATTCATTTGAAGAATAAAAAGTGAATGGAAAATTTCACATTTCAGGTCAGATAGCTGATTTTTATTACTTGCTTGTTACTTTCAAATATTCTATGTTACATTAATAGGCATAGTTTTCCCATCTAAGTAGAAAACAATAACTTGACTGTCTTGATATAGATAGTATTCTAGGTTAGGAGTTAGGAAAACTAGTTTAAGTCCTTCCTTAAACATTTTCTAAATGTTTGATCTAGAAGTCACTTAACATTTCTGGCCCAGTTTTCCCAATATATAAAGGAAATAATTCGACAAAATAAGTGGATAACTTTAGTCTCTAAATCTACCCTTATATTCCCATCCTGTGCAATTCTGTTTTTATTTATATAAAGATAACCTATCAAACTGCATGCTTATAATTCTTTTATGTCTTGACTTACCACTTAGGCTGTCAAGCTGGTATCTGTCTTTTTGTTATAAGACTGTTTTACTTCTTTATTCAATTATTGACATCTTTGATAACACTTTGAAATTAGATATTTCATTAAAACTTCTAGTTATCAACTGTTATAAAGTTTTCAAGCCAGTCATGTTTTGTACTTACCTTGGATTAGAATCACTATATATAATTCCTTCTTTACAGCATACATTGTGTTTGTTATTCAAATTATTAATGAACCTCACTTTAATTGGATCCTCTAAACACAGACCATATGTTTTCATGGCAGATCTTTCCTAGACCAGTGTATGCTAAAGAGGTGAACAGCCCTTTGTTTTCAAAAGTTATGAAGACCTGAAATTTAATAATGTTTGGCATCGCATCATAATACATTATCTGTTTAGCCTTAAAAATGCTTCAGTGAAGATGAAGTTCACATTTTCATGCATTCATTGATTCAACAAATATTTATTAAGTATGACTTTTCTGCATAATATTATGCTAAATATTGATGTATATACAAACTAGAAAATCTATTAGACTTAGTTTAAACTCTAGTCCAGAATGCAAGAAATATATATGTTTATTAGAACTGAGGTGAAAAGTTAGTAAGCAATGCAAGAGGTTTTTTTGTTTTTTTGTTTTTTTTTTTTGGATGAGGCAATTGGGGGTAAGAGACTTGCTCAGGATCACACAACCAGGAAGCATTAAGTGTCTAAGACCAGATTTGTATTCAAGTCTGCTTGACTTCAAGGTTGGTGCTCTATCCATTGCACTGCCTAGCTGCCCCAAGAATTTTTAAGAGACTGTTAAAATTTGTGTTTCACAGAATAAGAGGTTTTGACAAGGAATAGCTTGGCATAGTAGAAAAAGCTCTCATTCTGAAGTACACATTAGAGTTTGAATGATGCTTTTGACACCATATGTGCGACCCATATAGTAGAAGGCTTTAATCTCTCTTAGCCTCATTTTCCTCATCTATAAGATGCTGAGATTGAAGAGACCTTTGAAGCTCTTTCCTTCTTTCCGTTAGTGATCTATATGATAAAATTTAAATTTCCCCTGAAGAACTGATTCAGTTTAGGTAGAAGGTAGAAAGAGGAAAAGGGATTTCTACATAGAAGGAAATGCTTTGTAGTTAAAATTTTGTTGAATATATTTAAGAGATAGGGAACAGACTAGAGTATTTAGAAAAGAGCTTACATTTGCGAGTTGTGGGAATGAAGGATGCCAAGTTAATATGGGATAATATGAGATTTAGAATGTCAGACAAGTAATATGTGTTATCTTATAAGTGAATGGATTAAAATAATTCCCATGAATTAATATATCAGTACACATATCACGGAGAGACAATAAAGATGTCTTTTCAATAAAATTCAGAAGAAAATTACATACAAAGAGTGAACAGGCAAGATCACATAGTAAGCTGAATGATGCTTTAAATGGTCTAAAATTTCTTACTTTCATTAAATATTTTTAATAACATTTTCCCAGTGATTTTATGTGACTTTGAACCCTAGAACTCAATTATTTCAGAAAAATAAGAAATCAAAATTCCCTAGTAGTGCATTTGCGATGAAAGCAAGCAAGCTTCAGTACACTCTTAATAATGATTTTAAAATAGAAATTTGTCATAAAAGACATCAAGGTATGTCTTTTGAGATACGTGTGGCCACATAACTTGAATGAAGAATAGACTACTATACTTTACATACACAAAATCTTAAAAGAATCAGAGGATGACTTCTAGTGTACTTCATAAATGTTTATTGGAAGGCATCACTTAACCTGAGAAAATATCTATAGGTTATGATCAGCAGTAATGGAAAAATATTATCTATAACATTAAAAGGGAACTGAATTTTTATATTCCATTCACTAGCATATATAGAAGATCTACTATAAGCATGGATTAATGCTAGTCACTAAGAATTAATGCTACAAAGGCAAAAGCAATCTCTTCTTTCAATATTTTTATATTCTACTAAAGTAGAGAAGAATAAATTTAATGACAATGCTTAATTCTTTTTTTTTTTTTTTGAAGAGCTCTTACACTGTGTAATGCTAACAACTGATTAATTGCCCCATTCATGGATCCTTATTTCCTGGTAACTCAAAATATTTATTCTATTAGATTATATTTGAAAAATTATTATCTTATTTATTAAAATGTCTTAATTATAATTTAATCTGTCATAACGTTTCAGTTCATATGAAACAGGTGAGAGCTTAAAAGAGGGAAAACAGTATTTTAAGTGTAAATAACTTGAATTAATCAAATTTAGCATGATTTTAAGATATTGCTATTATTGTGAATGATAATTTTAATTCATAAAAGAAGAAGAAATAGACTTTGTTTAGAGGAAAACTAGAAGTGCTAACACAAGTGATATGAGCAAAATAATATAAAGCAAATAAATAAAATATAAATAAAACAAACAGTATAAAGAAATATAAACAATTATTTCAGTTGAGATTTGAATAATTTGAATTAGAAAATAAATAGTGTTATAGGCATAAAAATTAAATCTCTGTATGTTATATAAAATGATATTCTTATAATGGCAGAATGGGTCAAAGAAAAAACCTTATTTATTGAAAGTTAGAAAATGTGTATAAAACATATTTCATAGACATGAAATAGGTAGAAGGAGCATGTTGAATACTTTAGATATTCAGGACATTTGCATATAGATTTTTTGACTAAGTAGAGGAAAATTAAAAACAATTGAAAAATGATATCTCTTTGGCGAGAAAATTATGATTTTTAAAAGACTATATATATATATATATATATGTATATGTATAGATTCAAGAGAGATGGCTGGCATAACAACCTACTGATAAGAAGAATCTATGATGAAAATTAAAGATATCAAGGACCTGAAAAATGTGTTATTAGAGTAGAAGGCAGATAAATATATTTTCCAAAAGCTTTCAGCTAAGTGATTGGTGAAAAAGTGAAAGATTTCATTAGTCAAGAGATTCAGAGACAACTATTGCCCTTCATGGCCTGTCAGTTGGAGAAGGATGAAGCTTCTTATAAATGCCTGTTGTTTTCTGTTATTATATTTGATTTGAAAGAAACAAGCAGAAACAACAGTACAGATGTTCTGAATCTTATTAATATAGCTAGGATTGTTTACTTTGTTTAAAGAATCATCCTTCTTGACTCTTTGCCACAATGTTAATCAAGACACTTCCAATAGACCTTTTGATCCTTTTTGATCAAGGATTTTCACCTTTGTGAAACACCTTTGTTGTTTCCTTATTTATTTTTTCCTTTTCACGGTTTTTCCCTTTTGATCTGACTTTATTTAGCACAGAAATGACAGTACATATGCCTTGTATCCCAGCAAAATGACTAGAATTGTGTACTTTGTTTAAAAAGTCATCCTCCTTGGTTCTGTTCAACAATAAAGTGATTCAAGGCAATTCTAACAGGCTTGTGATGATAAGTGATATCTGCATCCAGAGACAGAACTATGGAGATTGAATATGAATCAAAGCATAGGATTCTTTATTACTGATTGCTTATTTATTTTTTCTTATTTTTTTTCCTTTTGATCTGATTTTTTTTGCACAACACAATGAATATGAAAATATATTTAATAAAATTGCACATGTTTAAACATATATTGGATTGTTTGTTTTCTTGTGGAGGGAGAGAATTAGAGAAAGGGAGAAATTTTTGAAACATAAGTATTTGCAAAGGTTATATTAAAAAGTATCTTTGTATGTATTTGGAAAAATAAAATACTTTTAAAAAGAAACACACACATACACATATATAAATAAAGAAATGATACAAAAAAATCATCTTAAACTTTGTTGCTTGATATCTTTTTTTCTTAACATCACAATATTTGATTGAGGGACTAACTCATTGACTTTGTACAGCTCAGCAATAAACAATCTTATGAACTTTTTGCCTTTCACATTTATAGGCAGCATTCTTTTAAGGGTGATTATAAATTGAAACAGTTTGCTAGTGCTAATTCTGCCATAGAAAAAGAAAAAAAAAAACAGTTAAGGAGCAATGAGGGAGACTTCTAGGAGTTTAGCCAAGATGGTAGAATACAGAAAGTATTCATCTGAGTCTTTTCAAGAATTCCCTCCAAGTAAATTTAAAATATTCCCTCAAATCAAATTTTGGAGTAGTAAAGTGAACAAAAAGTTAAAGTAAGAAAATTAGGAGTATGAAAAGAGATCTTTGCTGTTAGGCTAGAGGAAAAAAATTCACCTGGATGCAAAAGCAGTGTTGGGACTAGATGACTGTGACAGAAGGAGTCCCAGTCATAGTTTTGGGAGCCCTCAGAGCAGGAAGATAAGGATACCTGATAATTGATAAAAGATCACAAGGAATCTCAGTGTTAGCACTGGACACAAGATTAGATGTAGTTTACAACTCCATTTTCCATACCTAATTCTGAGTCATGGTTCAATGGCAAGAAGGAAAAATTTTAGGTCAAGAGGGAGGGAAAACTCAAACTCAAAGGGGCAATATCATATTTGGTTCCAACAGCTCAACGACCTTAATAAGCAGGATGAATTTCAATCCAGGTTTAAGAGAGCTTTTTTTTTTCTTTTTGTTAAGGATTAGATTATAGACCATGAGAACAGTGACTACACCATTACCTAAACTATTTTTTAAAAATAGTGGTGGGAAAAAGCCTGAAGTTTGAGAGGATGCCTCTCTACTACCAATGCTGGATACAGAGCCCAACATTAACATAAAATTCCAAATCAAGAAATAGTGTGTGTGTGTGAAATGAGCAAACAACAACAAAATAAATTGATCATAAAAAGTTACAACAAGAACAGGAAAGATCAAGATTCAAACTCAGAAGCAAACAACAAAGTCTGCAAGCAAAGTTGAAAAGAAAAATGTGAATTGGACACAAACTCAACAAGAATTCCTTGAATAGCTAAAAACTGATTTTCAAAATCAAATACAAGTGGTAGAAGAAAATGAAGTAGAGAAATGAAGACAAAAGAAGAAAAGTACATATATATGTGTGTATGCATATATGTGTATACATATATGTCTGTGTGTGTACATATATACAATACATACAGGTGAATAAATATACAGAAATACCCATATATCCATATTATACATTTATTCATATATATATGTACATATATATATATATGAGGTGTTATATAAACATTTATGTCATTCTATATCATTTCTATCTCTCTGTTTTGATGTTAGAGATAGATGTATAGATCTATAGATACACATAGTGGGATCTCAGCACTCATATACTTTGAAAATCATCTAATTCATTCTTGACACATTTTCACCAAAAAAAGTGTTTCAACAATTGATGTTTGTTCATCACTCACTGAACTTGATTTTTGTCTTGGTTAAACAGTAGTTACATGAAGTTAGCTGCTAACCCTTACCTCATCTCCTTTCCCTGTTGCTATTGACTTGATCCACAGGAAGCTTCTCTCTAGGGAAAGGGCCATAGAGGATTGTCATGTTGAAGTTGTACACAATGACAATAAGTTCAAGGTAGTATGTAGGACTATCTGACTGCAGTAAATATTATCCCAGATCCCAGTTACTGGAAGGGGCATAGAACAGTTATATACTCAGGAGGAGGAGGAGAAGCAACAGGAGTGGGACAGCAATGATGATTGAAATAGCAGCAATGGAAGCCTAGATAGATGTGGAAGATGTGAAAGAGAACCCAGGACTCCTGATATCTCTGAGTCCTAGGCTGGTGACCAGAATCCTTTGTGGCAGAGGGCTTAGGGCTATAGCTTTTGCCTCCATGTCCTCTCTCCTCTTTGCCCTACCTGATCAGGAAGTTTGGATGCATAGAACTGGGAGGGAGTATAAAGGTTTCTATTCCTTTGAGGAAGTGACTTGGATCCAAAAAGAAGTAATTCAGCTGGCCCAGGCTGGACTGGCCTTTTAATTCATAGCTGGAAGCCCTGCTTGCCCCGTTTGTAAAGTGAGTTGGGAAGGCTATTTAGGCTGTAGACTGAAAATGTCCTCCTTCTGGGAAAAAATTCATTCCATACTCATCAATTTTGCTACTCTTCATGCCTTTGGGAACAAATTAACAAGTACTGAGATACCATTGTGTATGTATGTGTGAGAGAGAGAGAGAGAGAGAGAGAGAGAGAATGTTCATGTGTATATATACACAAATACATATACAATATACATATTTGCATACACAGAACACTTGTATGTATGTATGTGTATATACATATCTTTGTTTATTTATGGATATGAGTATATGTTTATACACATACATAGATATAATTTATACCTTGGTAAAAGAAGCACAAAATATTGAATAAAATAATATCTTAAAAACAGAACTGGTGAAGTAGAAAGAGAAGTTCAAAACATAAACTGAAAAGAAATAACTCCTTAAAAACAGAATTTCCCAAACGGTAAAAGAAGTACAAAGATTCACTGAAGAAAATCTTAAAAAAAATAGAATCAGGCAATTGGAATTTAATGACTCCACAAGAAATCAAGAAATGGAAAATTAAAGTCAAAAGATAAAAAAGAAGAAAATATGAAATATCTTTTTGACCAACTGACCTAGAAACAATTGACATAGAAAATAAATCAAAGAGAGATAATTGAATAATTATTGGATTACCTGATAGTTATGGTAAAAAAAAAACGCTTTGCTATCATGTTATTAAAAAGTTATTAAAAAATAAAAACCTGCCTGCATATCCTCAAACCAAAGATTCTGTCAGTCACCAGTGAAAAGATATCCCAAAATAAAAACTGTAGCTTCCCTACTTATTTTGTTTAATTACATGATTTTTTTTTCTTGCATGTTATTAAGAGCATTATTGCTAACACTGTTTTTTTTTTTTTAACCTCAGATGAAGCATAATAGATTCTGCTTCAGACGCTTATTTTTATTCTCAGCATCTCTCTTTTTTAAGTATCTTTCTTGCAAATAGCATGTTGATCCATTTTGCTATTTGCTTCCATTTTATAGTTAAGTTTATCCTGTTCACATTCACAGTTATGATTGCTAAATGTATATTTCCTCCATACTATTTCTGTTTGTTTCTCCTCTTTGGGTTTGTCTATCTTTGTCTATCTGCTTGTCTCATCTCTTTAATTTTCTCCTCTCTCCCTCCTCATAAGTCTGCTTTGCTTATGACCACTCCTTCCCTTAATCTATTTATTTTCTAGTCTCTTTCTTCTTTTTCCTGTTGGATAAAATAGATTTCTATGCCCAAGTGAATGTGCATGTTAACTCTTCTTTGAACCAATTTCAATGAGAGCAAATTTCAAGTATTGCCGAGCACCCATCTTACATTTGTCATTACTCTTAAAGATCTTCCCTGTGAACCTATTATATTAGTTAAAATATTCCTCATTTTGTCCTCCTGCTTTTCCCAGTGCAATCTTCTTTCTAAAACAAGACTTTTATTTTTTCAAAGCATCCCATCAGTCAGGTAACACCTATGGTATCGTATCCACAATTCTATTGTTTTATTTGTTTTGGGAGAAAGTATCATATTCAGTTTTATTACATTTATTAAATGTAGATTATATACATCATAATCTAACCAGCACACAACCTTTATCAAATGAAGTTATTTTTATGCATATCCTTATTGTTCATTTCTTTATTTCCCAAAGGAACCAAATGACTGTATTTATTAGAAACATTTCTGCAGATAACATTTATAAACATCCATTTGACTGTTCACTTTTTCCCCAGTCTGCTCACTTACTTTACTTTCTATGAGACTGAGTTTGTATTTTCCATACTAAGGTAAGATACTTTTATTTGTGGAGGAATATTGCATTTAAGAATGGCTGTGCTGCTTATAAAACTTGTGTTTTCTTTAAATGTTACTATATCTTTATAAAAATGTTACATTAATTTATAAAGAAAACGTGCAACCACTTGAAATATCCCCAAAATGTAGTCCTGAAATTCTGTTTATTTACTTCACTGGTTTATTAATATGAAGCAGTGGTGACATTAACAAACCAGCTGTAGTGATAACAGGTGCACACATTCCCCTGGATATATCCCAAGGATGTATTCCAGCTAAGTGGTAGTCTAATCACCTGAGCTTCAGAGTAGACTAAATTTATATCAGATGTTAATTGCCTTCAAAGCTTAGCTGATTTTTGCATTCAATTATCTTCCAGAAAAGTCAAGTAGAAAGATGATCTTTGTCATTTACCAAAAAGTAGGTTTATTATATATATGTATGTGTGTGTGTGTGTGTGTGTACATACGTATTTTTCTTTCTCATCTATTTATTTCTACTTAATGACAGAATACGTTATAATTCCTCTTCAGTCCTTAAAATTGAATATGCTCAATTTATTCTTTCACCAAATATGTTTCACATATCTTTCCTTCGGTTCCAATCTATACCAATCAAAATTTCAGTCACTCTTTCAATACCAAATCAAAGGGAAATATCTTAATGAAGTCTTCTGTTGTGATCCTAGACAGAAGTGACATTGTTCTCTTCAAATCATCCAATGCACTGCATTTATCCCTTATGTAAAGGAAGGTATAAGGAAGTTATTTTCAAGGGTTTCTGACTCTGAGTTAAATACTTTCAATATTTCTAATGGTTCCACTTCTGTAACTTTTTAACCAGCTCTTAATTCTTGTCCTTAATTTCTTCATTTACAAAGTAAGAGATTAATATAATAACCTCCATTATCCTTTGCAAATTCAAATCCTATATAGTTATTTTTACTTACTCTCCTGTTTCCTTCTAATCCTAAATCATATGATACAGTATAGTCCTTGTTACAAATTGATACCTGTTGAATTAAAAAAAAATTAAAAATATCTAACCTCTTCTGCTAAACTGTAAGCTTGATAAGAGTAGAGGTTGTCATAAATGCTTGTATATCTAATAGTAACCTAGGAAAATGATAGTAAGTGCTATAATGATCACTATATGAAAGAGATCCTCCAAGGAAAACCTATAGGAACATCATAATCAACTTTGATAGTCCCAGGTCAAAAATCAAATATTATAGAGGCAGCTAGGTGGTGTAGTGGATAGATCACCAGCTCTGAAGTCAGGAGGACTTGAGTTCAAATATGGTCTTAAACATTTAATACTTCCTAGCTATGTGACCCTGGGCAAATCATTTAACCCCAATTGCCTCAGCAAAAGAAAAAAAAGAAAATATTACAAGCAACAAGAAATAAAGTTCAAATATGGTAGAATTACAATTAGAATCATCCAAGACCTACAGCTGCTATCTAAGAAGGTCATAGATCATGGAACACAGTATATCAAAGAATTAAAACAAGCAAGCAAACAAACAAAAAAGCCTGGGATTAAACCTGAAAATATCATACCCCGCAAAGTTAAGCATAATCTTGAATAAAGAAACAAAAAATGGATATTCAATCATTTGCCAGATTTTGAGATTTTGTTGCCAAAAAAACCTGAGATTAATAGAAAATTTGATATATAATAACAGGAATATAAGGTAAACATCAAAAGTTAATTACAAGGACTCAATGTGTACAAACATTATATGTTTTATATGTAGAAATGTATTAAGATTGTCATTATTAATGGGTCATTTTGAAGAAATATTGGGGTAAAGTTGAGTATGTGATTTTAAAAAAGAAAAGGAAAAACTATGTAGGAAATAGAGGAATTAGATGAAGTAAGAAGGCTGGTTCTTGTGAAACCCTACTCTTGTTGGGAATGAGTTAAATAGGGAACAATACATATGTATTTAGGAAGTTATAAATGTCTTTAAAGTATAAAAATTAAGAAGGTATGGGAATAGAGAGGAAATGAGTATATATTAAAGGGAATGGGATAAAATGTGTAGATTAAAAGGAATGGGATAAAAAAAGGAGGGAAATGATGAGAGGAAAGGATAAGAGAGAATCATTGGGTAGTAGGTTGAGTAATAACAAGGCAATGGAGATGGTAGAAGTAAAGTAGAGGATTCAGGTGGGAAAAATTAAGAGATACACACAAACATAAAATAATTATCAGGAGTAGGATTTATTAAGAAAAAAAGCAGGGATAGTAATTATTGGTTTTAGACAATTTAATCAAAGGAGAAAAATAGGGAAACTCCACTATGTTTCATCCATGTCAATCAATTTTGCTTTAGATTATTTAAAATAACTGGATAATATAAATTTGGGATATTGCTCTGGTATAGGAAATGATGAGTTAATGAATACTACAGTCTTATATAGATTCTTATGAATGTACATCTATATCTATATGTGTATATATATGTATATATTTATACTTATAGACACCCATATATGTGTGTGTGTGTGTGTGTGTGTGTGTGTGTGTGTGTGTGTGCAACTATAGTGAATGTAATTGTAGCCTTTTTGGAGGAGATCAGGGAGAAGTAAGAAAGGAAAATAAAGAATGAAGTAAAAAGGTGCGCAGCATAGAACAAAAGAAAATCTACATGGAAGCAAAGAAAAGATAGACAGCTCTAAACATAATGTATCGTATTTATTATATCAGCTTTCTTGAAATAGAAATGTATTTAATATTTTGAATCCTCTCTTATGGTCAACTATGCACAAAACAGTTTTTTGTTTTCTGTTTCTGTTTTCTTTTGTATTTAAGGATAAAATAAATACTAAAAAATGAAAACTCCTATAATGTGTGTGTATACACGTGTGTGTATATATATGTGTGTATATATATATATATATATATATATAATATACAAATAGATGCACATACACATGTACATATATATACATAGACATCTATAATTGTACACATATATTCATATGCAAATTCACATGCATCTATGTAACAAACACCAAACTTTGATTTTTTTTTTCTTCTGTTTCTCTAAAGGTAGATATCTTCATTACTCCAAATCTTTCCATATTTTTAAAACTTCACCAACTAATCATTTCCTACATAACCTTTTGTTTTCTAGTTAGTTTAAGTAGTCTAAAACAATATTTATTGCTATAGCTGACATGTAGTATAGTTTTCTTGTTTTTTTTTTCTTTTGATTAAACATATTTTAACTTTGTCTGAGATCATTATTACTACCCTGAATTTTTTACCTAATAAATTCTACTCCTAATCTTTATTTATTTACTTTTTTTATGTGTGTATGTATCTCTTACTTCCCATCCTTCCTGATTCCTCTGCTTCATTTCTATCTGATTCCTTGCCCTCCTATTACTTAACCTATCACCCTTTTGAGGAGCATTCCTTTATCTCTCCTCTGGCCCTTTCTCTTTGCCCACTTGTTTCTATTTCTTTATCCCCTTTCTATGGTATTAATCTACAGACCCTTCTGTATCCCCTTCTTATTCTGTCACTCTCTTATTTGTCTATAAATTTAGAAAAAAAACTTTATTCCCTTCTAAATTATATGTTCTCTCTTTAACTCAGATCTGATATGAACAGGGTTACCACTAAAACTTCCTTCTTATCATTTCCCTATTCCTTTCTTCTTACCTTTTTAATTTTCTGATTTTAGAAGATTTTTATACCCTTATGGATATATATGTATTGTTTACTCTTTAACACATTCCTCATGAGAGAAGGGTTCTAGAATTTCCAGTTCTCCTTCCCCATCTAATTCTTCAGTATCAATTCTTGCACTTACAACTTGTTTGTATAAGATAATTATGCTTTTTAATTTTTCTACAAGGTATTGCTTTTTAAAAACACATAATCAGTTGTATCCCAATATTTCTATAATTACTCTAACAATAATCTTAGACATATGGCTTATATTTCCACATATAAAACAAACATAAACTGTATGATCTTCATATAGTATTGTTGTTGAAGTGTATATATATATTTATTTTTCTTCTTCAGCTTGGGGTTTCAAAAAATCCTTCTTGAATTTTCTTCTCTGATATGGAACCAAAACCAAGAACTCTATCTCCTAGTAAGTTTTCATAGCCACCAGGATACCTGCTTCACTACTTCTGTACTCACTGAGCATGTGCTGGTTCCTTATTACTAAGTGCCTAACTTGACAACAGAACTGGTCCTGGCCTCCCTGATCATCAGAGGTCCCCTTAATTTTTCTCCACTAAGGTACCTTACTTACCACACTGTCCAGGAGGTGAAAATTCTTATGGGTGGGGCTACAGCTACCACCTAACTCAACTAGACTCAGGGTGCACTGCTTGCTTTTTTGTGGAGCTAGTCTGGAAGTGTTTACACTTCATATGGATCATTCCTCCATATCTGTATTTGGATCTTGGATTGTCCTGGGAGCACCACTGTTCTACTCCAACTTTTGTTAATTTTTTCCTGCTTTACTTTGTTCTAAGGTACTATTTTGTCTTGTTTGTGGGGAAAATATGGAGAACTTAAAATTTTCTGATATATTCTGTCATCTTTCCAGAATCCTCTCTCTACTCCAATAATTTTAAAATTATTTCTCCTGAATCTACTTTCCAGTCTGTTTTTTTTTTTTCAAATGAAATATATCACATTTCCTCCTATTTTTTCATTTTGTTTTAATGTTCCTTGGGATTAAAGAATAAAGTCATTAGTCCACTAACTTAATTCTTTTTTTTTCTTTTTTTGGATAAAGTACTTATTATTATTATTATAGCTTTTTTATTGACAAAACATATTCATGGGTAATTTTTCAACATTGACCTTTGCAAAAATTTCTGTTCCAACTTTTCCCCTCCTTCCCTCCACCCCCTTCCCTAGATGGCAGGTAGTCCCATACATGTTAAACATGCTACAGTATATATTGAATACAATATATGTATACATATTCATACAATTATCTTGTTGCACAAGAAAAATGGGATTTAGAAAGAAAGTAAAAATAGCGGAAGAAAAACAAAAATTCAAGCAAACAACAAGAAGAGTGCACGTGTTATATTGTGAACCAGAATCATTTCTCAGTGTTCTTTCACTGAGTGTAGCTGGTTCTGTTCATCACTGATCAAATGGAACTGATTTGGATCCTCTCATTGCCAAAGATAGCCACTTCCATCAGAATTGATCTTCATATAGTATTGTTGTTGAAGTGTATAATGATCTCCTGATTCTACTCATTTCATTTAGCATCAATTCATGTAAGTCTCTCCAACTCTCTCTGTATTCATCTTGCTGGTCATTTCTTACAGAACAATAATATTCCATAACATTCATATATCACAATTTACTCAGCCATTCTCCTATCGATGGGCATCCATTCAATTTCCAGTTTCTAGCCACAATGAAAAGAGCTGCCACAAACATTTTTGCACATATAGGTCCCTTTTCCTTCTTTAATATCTCTTTGGGATATAAACCTAGTAGTAACACTTCTGCATCAAAAAGTATGCACTTAATTCTTATTGTTAAGAAATTATTTTCTTCAGTGAACTTTTGCACATCCTTTTTCTATTTGATCAATCCTACTGCTCAAAGAATTCTTTTCTTTAGTAAATTTTTATACCTCTTTCCCCGCTCTTTGATTTATTCTGCTTTTATTTTTTTTTTCTCTTCCTTTGGTTTTTGTTCCATTTTTACCATCTGAGCTATTTTTAAGGTGGTGTTTTCTTCAGCACTTTTGTGGCTCCTTTACTAAGCTGTTGACTTTTTAAAAAATAATTTTCTTGTAACACACATTCCCCTTCTCAATTTTTCCTCTACCTCTTTTACTTGATTTTTCTTTTAAGCTCTCCCATGACCTGGGGACAATTCATATTTTTCTTTGAGAATTTGGATGTAGGATTTTTGACTTTTTTGACTTCTGAATGTGTATTTTGATATTCTCTGTCATCATAGTAACTTTATATAGCAGGATTTTTTTCTCATGTTTGGTCATTTTTCAAACCTTTTTTTTTTTTTTTTACTTTTAACTATATGCTAAAGTGGAACTTTAATTCATTTTTGATTGAATTATGTATGGATACGCCCATTTTGGAAGGCATTCTAGAATTATATCCAAAGCATTATTAAACCACTTACATTTTTTTGTCACAGCTATAGGACTACTTGGCCTATTTCTGGAAAAAATTAGGGGAAAGTTAAAAGAATCTACACGTCCTAAAATGTTTTGAGTAATTATCTTTGTGTTAAGGTAAGGAAATCGAAATTTCAGGAACACCCATCAATTGGGGAATGGCTGAACAAATTGTTACATATGATTTTGATGGAATACAGCTGTGCTTTATGAAATGATAAGCTTAATTAAAAAAAACTTGCAAAAATGTGCATGGAATGAAGAGTAAAATGAGCAGAACCAAAAGAACATTGTATACTATAGTAGTAATAAAATGTTAAGAAAGATCTTGAATGAATAAATTATTTTGAATATTATATATACTTAAATTGACTATAAAGGGCATTTGAAGAAAGAACTCTGCATCCTGAAAAAGAATTGGTAAATAGAAGAATGTATGGAACAATTTTATATATGCGTGTATTCTTATCTTTTAGCTATCTATCTATCTCTTTCTATTTGTGTTTTATGGTAGTTATCCTCTTGGATGGGTAGGGGAAAATAAAAAAGAAATTTACATAATAATGCATATTTTACAGGAATAGCAATTTGTGCAAAATAGATGTGCAGTTTCTTGTGAAATCATATTTTAAAAGTTATACTATGTTATGACAATGCTTGTTTTATTCCATAAATTAAAATTTAGTGATTAAAAAATAAAGTACAGTTCTGTTTCTGGAGTAGAAATCACAATATCTTAAGATTCAGGGTTTTTGTGAAGCTGTTTGCAAAGAGATTTTGTGGACCTTTAAGTTTTTAGTTCTTCCAAGTTGGTATGATATAAGGTTAGATTTTTTTTTCTATTTTTCTGTACTATGCAGTAGGTGAGTAATCACATGCTTTCTTTTCTACTAAGAAACTATGTCCAGAGTGTCCCAGATCGCTTGAGACAGCAAGCTCTGAACTGCTTGTGCTTTGATCTAAGATTGAGATAAGGGCTGAGATTTAGGATTGTGACCAGATCCAAGGATCAGCAATGCAACAAAATCCTGTTCCTGGTGCCAGCAGAGATATCTCATTTTCTTCTGACCAGTTTGTCTGACCCCCTTGCTATTGGTAGGCTGAGAGGTGAAGAAACTGCCAATGCCACCACTGATCCAGTCACCTGTAAGAAATAATCCTAGTGTGCTGGGGTTTGCTCTATGCTAATGCAGACTGCATTAGACTGCATTCCACTGTCACCCTGGTGCAATGAACCTTTCATTGAGCTTCAAACTTGTCTTGGGTTGGAAAATGTTCACTCCATACACACACACACACACACACACACACACACACACACATCTATATCTATATATCTATATATCTATATATATACATATATATGTATATATATATATCTATATATATATACACAGAAAGAGAGAGGGAGTATGTATAACACATATGTATATATAACCAGATGTATATGTGTGAAAGCATATACATATCATATATCCATTTATATGTATATAGTTATATGTGTGTATACATACACACATATAAATATATATAGAATAAACATTTATACATAAACATTCATATTCTTGTTTCATCCTTTTGTTAGTTTTTTTTTTTGTTTGTTTGTTTTTTGTCACCAGAATTCTTCTATTTTCTTATCTTTGTGTAATGTAATCTCCTGGAGAAAAGAATATATTTAATTTTTTGACTTTGCTAGTAATGGGAGTTTAATAAATGTGTGATGAATTGTATGGACTTGAACTGAGTTGAATTAACCCAATATATTAAAGATATCAGATGTTATGAACATTATATTACAGATTTTATCAACATGAATGGCAAAGAGATTTTAGAAACAGACTAGAATCAGAAATTTAAAGTTGAAAAAAATCAATAGTCTGACTCCTGGATCTATAAAACATTATCATTTGGAAGGAAAAACATTAGCATTAAGAAGGAAAACCAACCATACTATTCCAGAACAAATCATTTTTTGCCACTTTTAGAGACAGAAGAATTGTATATTTTCTGCACTTAATACATAAAGTCATACTTTCATTTATCTTAAACATCCATCTCAAATTTCAGAGGCAGTCCCTTAAATACAGTATATTGGAATTTGATAAGTCTGGATTCAAAATAGCTATATCATTCATAATTTCATGCAGTTGGATCTCTTTCCCTTTCTGGGTTTGTATTTGATATCTTTTTCATGTTATTTGCTTTTAATATTTGAAAACTACTCTCCCTCCCCCAAAAAGTTATGTTTTGAAATTGGCATGTAAAATTCCCATTCTTTCAAAGTGAAGACAGTACTGGAAATTATTTTTTTCATCCCTGAGGTATAACAAATAAAAAGAGGCCTGTAGCTTGTAGGTGGCATAATTCAAGTTAAAAAAAACAATGTTTCTTTTTATTATTAATTTCCACTTAGTCAATTCAAAGTTCCCATTTACAATAAAGCCACATGAAAAATCAGTAAACCTAATTGTGAGCAATAGATCTGAACTGTACTTGATGCATATAGATATGTGACAAAACAGAGAAAAGAAAGTCAGTTTTATTGTTTTTTGGGTCTTTTTGAGTTGGGGGTTGGAAGAGTCTAGACCTTTCATTGTAAAACTATAACAAGTCCTCACCTGGAAATTACTTGGGACAATTCTGAGTGTTGATTCTTTCTTATTGTATAATCTGAGAGAAATACTAGAGCTTAAAGAGGCATGGTCAGAGCTAATATGTATTCGAGATAAAACTTGGAACCACATTGTTTTGAATCTAAGGCTGATCCTCCATCCACTTAATTCACCAGCTTGCTTCTTACTGCTAATTATACTACATAGTTAAATCCCAGTTTCAATATGACACAAAATTCACTGTGGAAGAATCCATTTTTAAAGTGGATCCAATTACCAGAAATACTAGTTTGAAGTTTTCATTCTCTATTATGGAATAAAGATCTTCAAAGGTTCTCTCCCCCAAGCTTTTCTATTCCCTTAATCACATAGATTTTGAATAAAAAGAGTTCAAAAGTAATTGAAGTCTAGAAATAATCATACTATTTTTTCCTCTTTAATCTTTCATATCATAAAACAGGCAAACCAATTTAAACTAGATTTAGAAAATAAAAAGTTGCACTTTGCCTAGTTTAATCCTAGACAATTTTATACCAGAAAAATAAATCCCTAAAAATGTAGGCTTGCAAATAGAACCTTGTTAAATATTTAATCATAAGAACTAGGGCCATAACCATAAGTAGCTTTTCTTAGTCTTATTTGTTTCAATAGTAGCTTTTATTCTTTTATATAATAAAGTGAATGATGATGCACAATCATTCATATATACATATATGTACTTAAAAATGCCTCTCCCCCAAGTCTTAGGTTATTCAGAATTGGGCTATATTTGGTAGCAGTTCATTTCAATTGTTGACAATGAGAAGGGGTTTTTCCCAAAGAAGAAAGATAAGCATTCTATGAAAGTAGCAATAGAATAATAATTGACCTATCCTGTGGTTTTTGGTGAGACTATTCAAAAATATAAATTTCCCATGTTAGAGTAATTGATAGGAACAGCTATTATTATTATGTACAAGATACAAATCTAAATTACTCACTCAAAATGTGCCTGTATATTCTTATAGATAACAATAATAAGAAAAACAACTTTAAAACATTGTGGGAATAAGTTTTGTCTCAAAACAGAGAGAAAAGGACAACATATGTCTGATTTGTGCTTGAAATCTTTGAATTAAGGTTGTTAATTCTACTCCATAGAAAGGGGTAAATGCAGTAATCAACTCTGAATATAGCAGGAGTACATGATTATTATTCTCTCAGCTTGGTCAGTCCAGTTGAAGAACACGGAAAAAAAGGTCAAAGTTAAATGGATTACCCAGCATCTAAACTATATTTCTATTCAAAGGTGGTGATAAAGCAGAAAACTTTGCAATTAAAAGGCTGAGAAAACAACAAAACTAAGGTGCAGGTGAAGAAAGGATGTTTCCCACTCTCTCTCTCTCTCTCTCTCTTTCTGTCTCTCTCTCTCTCTGTCTCTCTGTCTCTCTCTGTCTCTCTCTTTCTCTCTGTTTCTCTCTCTCTCTCTCTCTCTCTCTCTCTCTCTCTGTATATATATATATATATATATATATATATATATATATATGTATATGCATACGTGAGCCCTTGTTTGAGTTTTTGGTTACATATGACAACATTCAAATAAGGGGATTTTTTCTCTGTGTAACCTAAAATAGAGAGTAATGAGAGAATTTATATGATGATTAAGAATTAATGACTAACCAAATAGATTCAAAACCAGAAAGTACCTATTACAATATCTTTCACTAATTAGAAAGTAAACCTATTCTTTCATTGGTATGGTGAAATTCAAGGAGTTTGAGGGTGGAGGAGAAATACTCTTTCGACCTAAGCAAATTATATAATACTCTTATTGATCACTAGTGATCATCTTTTACTGTTCCTAATGTGTTGGGAGTTGATGTTTCACTCATGGGCATTTACACCTTTATCTTAGCCTTGATCTAGCCCATTCTCATAATGAATTTGTAGAGATTAAGAAAATAAAGACATATGGGTTAACAGTTGATGGTGCCTTCTGAAGTCTAATCATTGAATAAATTATTGTTTTCATACTAATTGGCCATTGATTCAATCTGAAAATCATCATTTCAGGAATTCCATAGAAAGACAAATGAGTTCATGCTATATTTACAATATATTAAATATCTATTAAAAATGAAGATAAAATTTATATCGTAAAACCAGGTGTATATAAGAATTAATTATTTAAATTCAGATATTGGATGAGAAGCTATTCATTTTTATATGATTAAGGATGTTGAACAGCGACACACAAATAACAACTTGTTATCATAATCTGAGCTCAGGTGGTACTTAGATAAGCCAGATGGAAACAGGCTGTTTTGGGGATCCAGAAAGTTCCACAAGGCTAAACAAAGATTTCTGATTCAGGTTTTAAAATAAAGCCAAAATTTATTTATTAAATGGATGGATGAGCATGCAAAGATACAAATAGTTTACAACTACTAAAATTTTATTAATTACAAAATTCAACTTTAATGGTAGACCTAAACTTGGTTATGTGAAGAGTAGGAAAAATATTAGACACATGATGGTTTTAATCAAAGTGCAAATAAAATTCCACAAACAGCATCATAAAATTTAGAAGAATTGAGACAAGCAATTGGCAGAGATTGGGCTAAGTTTCAAGTAAACATCAGGGGTGATGCCGAAAAAATAGGGAACATTAGAAAGTTCTCACTTTCTTTTTTTAATATATTTTTTTTAATTATAGCTTTTTATTTAAAAGATATATGCATGGGTAATTTTTCAGCATTGACAATTGAAGACCTTTTGTTCCATCTTTTCTCCTCTTTGCCTCCACCCCTTACCCCAGATAGTAGGTTGACATTATAATACATATTAAATATGTTAAAGTATAAGTTAAATACAATATATGTATACATGTCCATACAGTTATTTTGCTGTACAAAAAGAATCAGAAAAAGTTCTCACTTTCTTAATGTCTTAATAAGACAGTTACAGGGAAAGAAGAAAGGTGGGCATTAATGATGGAATTAAAATTAAAGAAATCAGTGACAAAAAAGATTCATTTAAACACAGTCAGTCCCTGAGAAACCTGAAGTTAAGAAAAAGTATTATTGGATAATTGAGTCACAAGTTAGTGGAATAGTATCAAAGTTAATTTGCCACCAATCTAGGAAGCTGATGCTTCCTTATATAAAGTGAATGTTGATGCCAGAAGTTTTTATTATTGTTGGTGTTTGTTTGTTTACAGTAGGAAGTCATTGAATTGTACTACATTGAGCAGTAGCATAATTAGACCAGTGAATTAGCAAAAAAAAAAAAAAATCACTATTTTATTAAATAGGAAAAATATTTTTTTATCTTGAACCATATTTCTTACATACATGTCATATTTCCTAAAATAAAGGATAAAATTCTTTGTTTTTACAATTATTTTTTAAACCTTATAAAAATCTGTTAGGATTCTTACAAGGTGCCAAGTCAGTGGAATTGATGAGATAATGATTCTCTAATTTACATGTACTTAGTCCTTACTATAATTCCACAATATTCACATCTTTAAGAGAGCATATAAAAGAAGGCGCTCTCAGGTCCAAAGGACACAAGCTCAATAGAATGTCTTGAAGGAGAAGATGGATTCATTTCATCTTCCATCTTTGTGCTGGCTGGAGATATTTGGAGGGAGCTAGAGGCAGAAGCTGGCAGAGGCAAAGGACTAATGAGCTCTTGGACCCAAGGAGAGAGATAGGCCTCTAAGAAACCTAACCAGGTCAGGAAGAAGAGAAAACTTTGAAGGAGACAATCAAAGATTTGGACTTTAGTCCCTGGCTGCACTTGTGGTGATTACTGGATGCTCACCACAAGTGCAGCGATTACTGGATGCTCCCAGAAGCCCCCCAAGAAACCTGCTCCCAGAGAGTATTACGTTTTAGGAAAGAGAATATTACATTTTGGTGCCTGAACGTGGGACCAAGAATCTTCATCTGTGACCCAGAAATTAGGGTGAATACAACAAGGAAACTTTGTTAAAGAGCTAAATTAGTATTTCATCTAAAATGGGATAGATGTTTAGAAAACAACCTTCTTTTTCAATTCAAGAAAAATGTTTAGCAAGCATTGTCAGATTTATGAAAAGCCAAGGTTTGTTTATAATTAGGGAGCAGATCATTGAACTTTTAGAAACTATAGAGTACACATCTCCTTGGTTCTCTAAAGAAAAATAATTGGATCCAAATGAGTAGAAATTAATAGGAGAGCAACTATGTCAATTCTACGACAAAAATGGACCTGACTCAATTTCCAAAGATACACTTTATACATACAATTTAATACAACTGGCTTTAGGAAATTATATAAGTTATAGAATAAGGAAAAAAGACAAAAGAGCAGGTGGGGAAGGAGCCAAATAAACTAGGGGAAAAGGATGAGGAATCAGATAAAAATGGAGTTATTGAGTATAATATTTCACAGCAGGAGAAATTAGGTCATTCTCCATCCCCTGACCTACTTCCCTTAATTAACCCTTCATGGGTGGAGGGAGGAGGAGGGGGAGAGGCAGTGACACAAACAGAACCATCTATGAAGCAGCCTATGGCAAGATTACAAAAGGCATTGGTTAAGGCTAAGAGAGAAAAATAGGATATATCTGATTTGAAAAGAAATGCATACCCTGTGATTGAAGAGCTTGACTCTTCAGTTCAACAAAGGAGAAGATACACTCCTTTTGATTGGGCAAAAATCAAGGATTTGAAAAAATGATTGCACTCTTTATGGGGCTACATCATCTTATGTTAAGATGTTACTATATAGTTTGGCTTATGAAATCCTAACCCCTAGGGATTGGAAATCCATAGCAAGGACATGTTTAGAACCTGGACAAAACTTGTTGTGGCTTTCAGAGTATGAAATGAATCTGTCTCAGCCTCTCAGAGCTTCTAGTGCACTTGTCCTCTAGTGGGCTTGTCCTTTAGTGGGCTTGTCCTCCTGGCCCTGAAAGCTTCTTGCTTATATGCTGTACACTGATAACTAGGAAATCATTATTTGTTGTATGTTTAAGTCAATGCTAAACTAGGTTTAACCACTTTCCCCTCAATTCCACTTACTTAGCACTTTTTTAAGAATCCTAACATCTCAACACCATTTGAACTGACCTGAATCACCTCATTGCTGAAAAGAGCCATGCTGAGCAGTGTTGATCATTATATAAACTTGTTTTTGCAGTGTATAATGTTTCTTCGTTCTACTTAATTACTTGGTTCTATTTTTTCACTTATCATCAGTTCATGTAAGTCTCTTCAGATCTTTCCCAAATCTTCCTCCTGATCATTTCTTATACAAAAGTAATATTCCATAATATCCATATACAAAAATTTATTCAACAATTCTCCAACTGATGGGCATCTTTGCAACTGACACTTCCTTGCCACTAAACAAAGAGTCGTTACAAAACAAGTTAGCACATGTGGGTTTTTTTCCTTTTTTTTGATGATCTCTATGTGATACAGCCCCAGTAGAGACACTGCTGGATCAAAGATAATGTACAGTTTGATAGCCTTTTGGGCATAGTTCCATATTGTTCTTCAGAATGGTTGAATCAGTTCATAATTCCACCAACAATGTATTAGTATCCCAGTTTTCCCACATACCTTTCAGTATTAATTATTATCATTTCCTGTCATCATAGCCCATATGAGAGGTGTGTAATGGTACCTCAGAGTTGTTAATTTTCATTTCTCTGATCAACATTGATTTAGAGCATTTTTATATGACTAGAAATGGTTTTAATTTCTTTAAATTGTTCATATTTTTTGATCATTTATCAATAGGAGAATGACTTGGACTCATAAATTTGAGTCAATTCTGTATATATTTTAGGAAGGAGGCTTTTAATAGAACCCTTGGATGTAAAATTATCCCCCCAGTTTTCTGCTTTCCTTCTAATCTGGTATGCATTGATTTTGTTTGTACAAAAAGTTTCACATTTAAAGCAATCAAAATTATGCATTTTGTATGGCATATTGTACTCTAGTTCTTCTTTGGCCAAAAATTCCTTCCTTCTCCACAGATCAGAGAGATCAACTATCCTTTTTTCTTCTAATATACTTATACTATCATTCTTTATGTCTGAATCATGAACCCATTTTAATCATATCTTGGTATAGATTGTTAAGTTTGGGTAAGTTCGAGTTTCTGCCATACTAATTTTCAATTTTAACAGCAATTTTTGTCACATAATGAATGCTTATGTCAGAAGCTTGGGTCTTTGAGTTTATCAAATACTAGATTACTATAGTAATTGACTACTGCATATAGTAATTGACTGTCCCACTGATGAACTACTCTATTTCTTAGTAACAAATGGTTTTGATCACCGCTAATTTATAATATAGCTTTTGGTCTGGTACATCTAGGTTACCTTCATTTCCATTTTTTTTTCATTAATTTCCTTGAAATTCTTAAACTTTTGTTCCTCCAGCTGAAGTTTGATATTTTTCCTAGATTTATAAGATAATTTCTTGGGTGGTTGATTGGTATGGCACTGAATAAGTAGATTAATTTAAGAATAATTGTCATTTTTTATTATATTAGTTGGCCTAACAATGAGCACAAGATATTTTTCCAATTGGTTATATCTGACTTTATTTGTATGGAAAGTGTTTTGAAATTTTGTTCATATAGTTCCTGACTTTGTCAGGGAAAGTAGACTTCCAAATATTTTATATTATCTACAGTTAATGTAATTGGAAATTCTTTTTGTTATCTTTTGCTGCTGGACTTTGTTTGCAACATATAGAAATGTTAATTGTTTCTGTGAATTTCTTTTGTGTTCTGCAACTTTGGTAAAGTTGGGAATTGTTTGAGGTAGTTTTTACTTGATTCTCTAGGATTCTATAAGAATATCATCTTATCAACTACAAAAAGTGATCATTTGGTTTCCTCATTAGCTGCTCTAATTCCATTAATCTTTTTTTCTTTTCTTACTGTTAAAAGCAACATTTCTAATACAAAACTGAATTGTAATGGTGATAATGGGCAACCTTGTTGCCCCCTGATCTTGTTGTAATTGAGTCTAGTTTATCCCCATTACATAGGATGCTTGCTGATATTTTTTAAAGATGCTGCTGATTATATTTTTATTATTCATTTTTATTGACAAAGGATATATATGGGTAATTTTTCAACATAGACCCTAGCAAAAAGTTCTCATCCAATTTTCTGCCTCCTTCCCTCCACTCCCTCCCCTAGATGGCATGTAATGCCACACATGTTAAATATGTTAAAGTATGTGTTAAATTCAATATATGTATACATATTTATACAGATGTCTTGCTGCACAAGAAAAATCAGATTTAGAAAAAAAGGCAAAAATAATCTGGGAGGTAAGCAAATAATAACAGAAAGAGTGTAAATGCTATGTTGTGCTCCACACTCATTTCCGAGTATTCTTTCACTGGGTGTATCTGGTTCTGTTCATTACTAATCAATTGGAACTGATTTGGATCCTCTCATTGTTGAGAAGAGTCACCTCCATCAGAATTGATCCTCATATAGCATTGTTGTTGAAGTGTATAATGATCTCCTGGTTCTGGTCATCTCACTTAGCATAAGTATTCATCCTGCTGGTCATTTCTTTTTTTTTTTTTTTTTTTTTTGGTCATTTCTTACAGAAAAATAATATTCCATAACATTCATATGCCACAATTTACTCAGCCATTCTACAATTGATGGGTAGCCATTTAATTTCCAGTTTCTAGCCACTACAAAAAGGGCTACCACAAACATTTTTGCACATGCAGGTTCCTTACCTTTCTTTAATATCTCTTTGGGATATAAGGTCAGTGTTACTACTGGATCAAAGAGTATGTAGTTTCACAACTTTTTGAGCATAATTCCAAATTGCTGTCCAGAATATTTGGATCCATTCACAACTCCAGTAACAATGAATCACTGTCTCAGTTTCCCAACATCCACTTCAACATTCGTCATAATCTTTTCCTGTCATCTTAGCCAATCTGACAGATATGTAGTGATATCTCAGAGATATCTTAATTTGCATTTCTCTGATCACTAATGATTTAGAACAACTTTTCATATGGTAAAAATAATTTCAATTTCATCACCTATAAATTGTTCATATCCTTTGACCATTTGTCAATTAGAGAATGGCTTGATTTCTTAAAAATTTGAGTCAGTTCTCTAGATATTTTGGAAATAAGGCCTTTATCAGAACCTTTAACTGTAAAGATGTTTTCCCAGTTTATTTCTTCCCTTCTAAACTTGTCTGCATTAGTTTCGTTTGCACAAAAGCTTTTTAACTTCAAATATATATATATATTTTTCTATATATATTTTCTATTATGTGACCAATAATGATCTCTAGTTCTTCTTTGGTCACAAATTCCTTCCTCCTCCACAGGTCTGCGAGGTAAACTATCCTATGTTCTTCTAATTTAATTATAATCTCATTCTTTATGCCTAGATCATGAACCCATTTTGATCTTATCTTGGTGTATGGTATTACATGTGGGTCAGTGCCTAGTTTCTGCCATACTAATTTCCAATTTTCCCAACAGTTTTTGTCAAATAGTGCATTCTTATCCCAAGAGTTGGAGTCTTTGGGTTTGTCAAACACTTGATTGCTATAGTTATTGACTGTTTTGTCCTGTGAACCTAACCTATTTCACTGATCAAGTACTCTATTTCTTAGCCAATACCAAATGGTGTTGGTGACCATTGCTTTATAATATACTTTTAGATCAGGTACAGGTAGGCCATCTTCATTTTTTTTTCATTAGTTCCCTTGAAATTCTTGACCTTTTGTTCTTCCAGATGAATTTTGTTGTTATTTTTTTTTAGGTCATTAAAATAGTTCCTTGGGAATCTAATTGGTATAGCACTAAATAAATAGATTAGTTTATGCAATATTGTCATCTTTATTATATTTGCTCGACTTATTCAAGAGTACATACTTTTTTTTGCAATTCTTTAGATCTGATTTTATTTGTGTGGAAAGTGTTTGGTAGTTTTGCCCATATAGTTCCTGACTTTCCCTTGGCAAATGGATTCCCAAATATTTTATTCTATCAAAAGTTTTTTAAATGGGATTTCTCTTTTTATCATTTGCTGTTGCATTTTGTTAGTGGTGTATAAAAATGCTGAGGATTTATGTGGATTTATTTTGTATTCTGCAACTTTGTTAAAGTTGAAGATTATTTCTAGTAGCTTTTTAGTAGAATCTCTGGGGTTCTCTGAATATAACATCATATCATCTGCAAACAGTGATAATTTGGTTTCCTCATTATCTACTCTAATTCCTTTAATCTCTTTTTCATTTCTGATGGCTGAAGCTCACATTTCTAATGTATTTAATAGTAATGCTGATCTTGTTCCACTCCTGATTTTATTGGAAATGGTTCCAGTTTATCACCTTACATATGATGCTTATTGATGATATTAAATGGATACTATAGATTAGTTTAAGGAAAAGGCCATTTATTCCTATACTCTCTAGTGTTTTTAATAGGAATAGATGTTGGATTTTATCAAATGCTTTTTCTGCATCTATTGAAATATGTTTTTTTTTGTTAATTTGGTTATTGATATATTCAATTATGTTAATAGTTTTACTAAGATTGGACCAGTCTTGCATTCCTGGTATAAATCATACTTGGTCATGATGTATTATGCTAGGAATTAATTTATGATATCTTTTTCCTAGTATTTTATTTAAGATTTTTGCATCAATGTTCATTAGGGAAATTGCACTATAATTTTCTTTCTCTGTTTTTAACCTATCTGGTTTAGGTATCAGTACCCTGTTTGTGTCATAAAAGGAATTTGGTAGGATTCCTTTATTTCTTATTTTTTCAAATAGTGTATATAGCATTGGAATTACTTGTTCGTTAAATGTTTGGTAGAATTCACGTGTAAATCCATCTGTCCCTGGGAATTTTTTCTTAGGGAGTTGATTAATTGCTTGTTTCATTTCTTTTTCTAAAATAGGAATAGTTAACCAATTTAATTCTTCCTCTGTTAATTGGAGCAATCTATATTTTTGAAAGTATTCATCCTTTTCATTTAAGTTATCAAATTTATCAGCATATAATTGGGCAGAGTAACTCCTAATTATTGCTTTAATTTCTTCTTCATTAGTGGAATGTTCTCCCTTTTCATTTTTAAGACTAACAATTTGATTTTTCTCTTTACTTTTCTAATCAAATTTACCAAGGATTTATCTATTTTGTTGGTTTTTTTTAATAGAACCATCACTTAGTTTTATTTATTAATTCAATATTTTTTTCTTACTTTCAATTTTATTAATCTCTCCTTTTATTTTTAGAAATTCAAGTCTGTTTGGGGTTTTTTACTTTGGTCTTTTCCTAGCTCTTTTAGTTGTAAGCCTAATTCATTGATTTTTTTCTGTCTCTATATTATGCAAGTAGGCGTCTAAAAATATAAAATTTCCTCTTATTACCACTTTGGCTGCATCCCACACATTTTGGTATGTTGTCTCATTATTGTCATTCTATTGGGTGAAATTATTAATTGTGTCTATGATTTGCTGTTTCATCCAATCATTCCATAGGGTAAAATTAATTAATTTCCAAATACTTTTTAGTCCATTTTCCCCTGGTTTTTTATTGAATACAATTTTTATTGCATCATGATCTAAAAAGGATGCATTTACTATTTCTGCCTTTTTGCACTTGAATTTGAGGTCTTTATGTCCTAATACATGGTCAGTTTTTGTACAGGTTCCATAAACTGCTGAGAAGGAAGTGTACTTCTTTCTGTCTCCATTTAGTTTTCTCCAGAGTTCTATCATACCTAACTTTTCTCTGTTCTATTTACCTCTTTAACTTTTTTCTTATTTATTTTGTGGTTTGATTTATCTAGTTCTGAGAGTGCAAGGTTGAGATCTCCCACTATTATAGTTTTGCTGTCAATTTCTTCTTGCAGCTCTCTTCACTTCTCCTTTAGGAATTTAGATGCTATACCACTTGGTGCATATATGTTTAGCATTGATATTGCTCCATATTATCTTTCTGTCCTTTAGCACTTTATAGTGCTCTTCCTTGTCTCTTTTAAGTAGATCAATTTTTGCTTTTGCTTGATCTGAGATCAGGATGCTGCCTATCATTTTAAGGAAAACTTTTATTATATATGCTCGTGTGTGTGTGTGTGTGTGTGTGTGTGTGTGTATGTGTTTTAATAGAAATGAGTGTTTGGATTTGTGAACTTCTTTCTCTGAATCTATTGAGATAATTAATTCCTTGATCTCTGTTAGTTTGCCTTTTGAAATGCTCAATTATGCTAATAATTTTCCTAATACTGAATCAACCCTTCATTCCTGGTATAAAACCTACTTAGTCATAGTGTATTATTCTTATGATACTTTGCTGTAATCCCTCTCCAAATATTTTATTTATGATTTTTGCATGAATGTTCATTAAGGAAATTGATTTGAAATTTTCTTTCTCTGTTTTCACCCTATCTGGTTCAGCATCATAACTGTGTCAGAAATTGACTTTGCGTAGGACTCTTTATTTTCCTATGTTTCCAAATTGTTTTGGAATTAATTGCTCTTTAAATTTTTGGCAGAATTCACATGTAAATCCATTTAGTCCTGGAGATTTATTTATATTTTTTGTTAGGCAGGTAATTAATAGCTTATTCATTTTTTTTCTTTCTTTTATTTTTTATTCTTTTTTTTTTTTTTCTGAGGCATTTGAGGTTAAGTGACGTTCCCAGGATTATATAGCTAGGAAACATTAAGTGTCTGAGGCCAGATTTGAACTCAGATCCTCCTGACTTTAAGGCTGATGCTTTATCTACTGTAACACCAAGCTGCCCCTCAATTTCTTATTCTAAACTGAGACTATCTAGTTAAGTAATTTATTTTCTCCTCTGTGAATCTGAATTTTTGTAACTTTTCCTTCATTTCACTTAGATTATCAAATTTATTGGCATACAGTTGGGAAAATAGTTGTTAATAATTGCTCTAATTTCCTCTTAATTCACTCTTTACATTTTTGATGCTAACCATTTGATTTTCTCCTTTCCTTTTTCTATCAAATTAACTGAAGATTTATATATTTTTTTGGTGTTGGTCATAAAACCAATTCTTAGTTTTGTTTATTACTTCAATAATTTTCTTACTTTCAATTTTTATTAATCTTCCCTTTTATTATCAGAATTTCTAATTCAGTTTTTGATTGGCGCAATTTTGATGTGTTTTTTCCTAGTTTTTTTTTTTAAGTGCATTCCCTGATTCATTAATCTTCTCTTTCTATAGTTTATGCAAGCAAATATTTAGAGATATAAAACTTTACCTAAGACCTCATTTGGCTTAATCCCATCAATTTTGGTATATTGTCCCATTATTGTCATTCTCTTGGATGAAGTTATTGATTGTGGGAATGGTTTGTTCTTTCACCCATTTATTCTTTAGGATTAGATTATTTTGTTTCCAATTAATTTCTGGTCTATTTTTCAATGGCTCTTTATTACATCTGATTCTTATTGCATCATGATAGGAAAAATATGCTTTTACTGTTTCTGCCTTTCTGCATTTGATTTTGACCTTGTTATGCCCTAATACATTGTCATTTTTTGTGTACGTTCCATGTACTTTCTTTCTTCATTCAGTTTTCTCAAGAAGTCTATGATACTTAACTTTTCTAAATTCTAAAGAAGTTGATTTCCATAACTTTTTTCTTATTTATTTATTTGATTTACCTAGTTCTTATAGAGTAAGATTGTGATCCTTCATTTGCTTCAGTTGTATTTTTTCATGCAACTCTCTTACATACTCCTCTAGAAATTTGAGTGCTTTATCACTTGGTACATATATGTCTAGTATTGGTATTATTTAATCATCTGTGGTACCCTTTAGCAAAACATTGTTTCATTTCTTATCTCTTTAACTAGAACTATTTTTACTTTTCCTTGATTTGAAGTCAGGATTGCTACCCCTGCTTTTTTAATTCATTTGAAGAATAAGATGTTCTGCTTCAGCTTTTTGCCTGTACACTATGTTTCACTCTGCTTTAAATGTGCTTCTTGTAAACAACATATTGTAGGATTCTAGCTTTTAATCTAATCTGCTGTCTGCTTCCATTTTAAGGAAGAAATCATCCCGTTCATATTCAATTACAATTAGTAACTCTATTTCCCTCCATCTTATTTTCCCCAAGTTATGCTTTTCTCTTTCCTTTCCCCTTTCCCTCCTTTCCAGTGTTTTGCTTCTGATCATCACCTCACTCAGATAGGCCTCCCCTTTTAATTCCCTTCTCTATTTCCCCCTTTTGCTTATGTTCACCTTTCTATTGGCCTCCTTTTTTTTTTCTCTTCCCTTCCTACTTCTTTATTGAGTGAGACAAGTTTATCTATGAAACTAAATATGTCTGATGTTCTCCTTTGAGTCAAGTCTTTTGTGAGAGTTTACACAATGCTAGTCCCCTCCTGTCTTTCCCTCAAATGTAATATCTTTTTTGCCCCATTATGAGATGTACTTTACCCATTTTATCTCTTCTTTTCTGTTCTTCCAGTATAATCCCTTTTCATTCCTAGTTTATTTTTATATCATCACAATAAAGTAAAACAATACCTACACTCTCTAATATGCCCCTAACAAAAATATAGTTCTTAAGAGTTAAACATATCATCAACCCATATAGAGATACAAACTATTTATCTTTTAAAAGAAAGTTGTTTTATTTTTCTTTTCTTTTTACCTTTTTATGCTTCTTTCGTGTTTTGTTTTTGAAGATCAAATGCTCAGCTCTTGTCCTTTTATCAGAAATTAATATAACTTACCTGTTTTATTGAATGTTTATTATTTTCCTTGAAAGATAATCCTTAACAATAAACTGAGAAAACATTTTTATGATCAAAGATTCTGACAAAGGCCTCATTTCTAAAATATATAGAGAATTGACTCTAATTTGTAAAAAGTCAAGCCATTCTCCAATTGATAAATGGTCAAAGGATATGAACAGACAATTTTCAGATGAAGAAATGGAAACTATTTCTAGCCATATGAAAAGATGCTCCAAATCCCTATTGATCAGAGAAATGCAAATTAAGACAACTCTGAGATAGTACTACACACCTCTTAGATTGGTTATGACAGGAAAAGATAATTTTCCTGGCAAAAATGTAGGAGAGGATATGGTAAAACTGGGACACTGATACATTGCTGGTGGAATTGTGAATGAATCTAACCATTCTGGAGAACCATCTAGAACTATGCTCAAAAAGTTATCAATCTGTGCTTACTCTTTGACCCAGGAGTGTTTCTACTGGGCTTATATACAAAAGAGATCTTAAAGGAGGGTAAGGCATCCACATGTACAAAAATGTTTGTGGCAGCCCTTTTTGTAGTGGCAAGAAACTCGAAAGTGAATGGATGCCCATCAATTATAAAATGGCTGAGTAAATTAGTGTAGATGAATGTTATGGGATATTATTGTTCTGCAAGAAATGACCAGAAGGATGATCTCAGAAAGGCTAAGGGAAATGAACAGAACCAGAAGATCATTATACACAGTAACAACAAGACTATATGATAATCAATTCTGATGGACATGGTTCTCTTCAACAATGAGATGATTCAAACCAATTCTAATTTTTCAGTGATGAAGAGAGCCATCTACACCCAATGAGAGGACTGTGGGAGCTAAGTGTAGATCACAACATAGCATTCTCACTCTTTCTGTTGTTGTTTGTTTGCATTTTGATTTCTTTCCCAGTTTTTTTTTCCTTCTTGATCTGATTTTTCTTATGTAGCAAGATAACTATGTAAACATAAATATCTATGTATCTATAAACACATATGATTTAACATACATTTTAATATATTTAATATGTATTGGACTACCTACCATCTAGGGGACAGAATGGGAGGAGGAAGGGGATAATTTGGAACAAAAGGCTTTGCAAGGGTCAATGTTGAATAATTATCCTTGCATATGTTTTCTAAATAAAAAGCTTCAATGAAAAAAGCTGATTTTTGTTGCAATTCATGTTCTTTTGTCCTTCGGAATATTATATTCCAAAACCTTTGATCCTTTAAAGAGGAAGTTGTTAGGTCCTGGGTAATCTTGAATATGTCTCCTAAATATTTTAATTGTTTCTTTCTGGTTGCTTGCAATATTTTCTCCAATTCTGATCATTCTGAAATTTAGCTAAAATATTCCTTGGCATTTTTATTTTGGGACGCCTTTCAGAAAGAAACTTTCAATGACTATTTTTTAACCTGTCATTCAGGGACTTCAGGGCAATTTTCCTTGATGGTTTCCTGAAAGATATTGTCTAGGTTCTTTTTTTCTTTATGGTTTTCAGACAGTCTAATAATCCTTAGATTGTTTATCCTGGATCTATTTTCCAAGTCAATTCTTTTTCCAATGAGGTATTTTAATTTTTTTTTTCTTTTTCTTTTCTTTTCTTTTCTTTTTTGTTTTGTTTTATTTGACTGATTCTTGATGTTCAATACTAATTTTTGGTGAATTATTTTCTTCAGTTACCTTTTATATTTTCTTTTGCATTTGATCAATTAAAATTTTAAATGTGTTGTTTTGCTCAGTGTGTTTTTTTTTTCCTATTTCACCAATTCTGTTTTTCAAGTGTTTCTTTTTCCATTTTGTCAAATGTATTGTGTAAGAAGTTATATGTGTTTTCCATTTCATCAAATGATTTTGAAAGGTATTATATATTTTTCATTATTTCTATTAAATTTCATTAAATCTATTTTAAAATTTTTTTATTTAGATCATTTCTTTGTTTCCTTTCCCAAATTCTCCTGCAACATTATTTCCTTTCCTCTTTTTTCTTCCAGCTCTCTTTTAAGATGCTTTTAAAAATATTCCAAGAAAGCTTTGTGAGATGAAGACCAATTCATACACCTCTTTGAGGTTTCATCTGATGACATTTTGCTTATAGTGTCTTCAGTATTAGATGTCTGTTCTCTCTCTTCATAAAAAAAAAAAAAAATCTATGGTCAGAACTCTTTTTGCTTTTTTGCTCATTTTTAAAGTTGAATTCTGCTCTTAATGCAAAGGATAGATTTTCCCAAACTTCCTTGACTAGCAACAATGGCTTCAAGCCATTGGGCTGGTGTTGCTGGCTTCCTTCCCATACTGTTGTTTTTGGCCAAGTCCTGCATTATTCTGGGATTCAGAAGCACACTATTTGCCTTTTGTTGTTGTGTTAGAGATTTCAGAGCTAGATTACTGATCCACTGGCTTCTGAACCAGGACAGAGTACCCATTACTGATGTATTTTGGCTAACAGACTTCCAGTAAATTTTCCTGGTATGGTGGAGGCCTCTTTATTCTGCTGTTTATTTATTTATTCTGCTATTTATGTTGGGCCTGTGTTGCCCCGCCCCCTCCCTTCTTCCCCCGCGATGCCTCACTGAAACATATCTTTCCAGAAGTTCTTCCAAAATAACTTCTGCTGAAAATTTATTACTTTGCAAATATTTATGAGTTCTGTCACTCCAAAAGAGTCACGACACTCCATTAAAAGGTTTGATCTTCTGTTCATCTGAGGGAAACCAGGAAGAACTCAGAAAAAAAACAAAAACTGTTTATTCTCTGCTATTATGGCTCTGGCCTCACCTACTCTTTCTAGGCCTAATTCTCTTTCCCTATAAAACAAGTAATAAAAATGATCCTGTTGCTCTCAAAAAATAATAGACTAATAAATGACTTTTTAGTCTATTATTTTTTGAGAGCAACAGGATCATTTTTATTATTTTGTTTGTAAATGGTTCAACAGATCATCATTGGGCAAAGTATCCAAACTTTATGGACAAGAAAAAAACAATAGCTTGATTCAGAGCTAGCTTTTGCATTCGGAATGTATTGATTCAAGTTATATTTCTCATATTTGCTACTTGAGTGATACTATATGAATCATGCAACACCCACTTCATGCAACAAGTATTTCATCCTTTAAACTGTTAATAACTAATGACGTGTTTCAATAGAAAGTCTCCTTTTACACCAAGAATTAGATAAGACTTCTTTTTTTCTTTTTTAATCCCTTTTTTAAACTAATGTGTGTAATAAAAGATTTATCTTAATGATTAAAAAAAAGAAAGTCATATACTGATTTAATTTTTTGTTTAATTTAAATAAAGTAAAGAATATTATCTATTTTGGAATGATTAATTCACTTAGAATGAGATAAACTAAGTATTTGTTTTGATTGTACCATTTATCATCAGTAATGTACCTGGGAGACCCATGATACCATGGCAAGTCTTTTTGATCTCATAGAATTTGTTTCCTAATTTCTAATGGGATGAGTGATAACCTAATCTATGTTAGGATTATTGCAAGGAAAACACTTGCGATACATTGTAAGAAGTTAAATATATGTGAGGTATATTCCCATGAGAAAACCTTTTTATGATTTGCTTTTACAAAACTGAATTTCAAATTATATTTGGAGAATATAATTCAATCTATATTACATTAAAATCTTTCACTTGACCCATATAAGGGAAGTATTTTACTATACTATTTAAAAAGACCATAAAATGATGGGTTCAGAATTATAGAGTTGGAAGAAGATTTGAGGCAATATATTCCAATCTCATTTCATAGATGAGGAAATAGAAGGCTAGAGAGACATATTGCTTTACCAAAGATCCGAAGCAACATAATCATTCAAACCACATATCCTGTTAGATGCTAATCTTAAAGTTAACTACACTATCATAAAAAAGACATCATACTTGCATTCTATGGTAACATATTTAATATAATTCTGTTACTCTCACTGCATTTAAAAATAACTGAATTAGAATAATTTACATATAGAATTAATATGTTTGTTTGTCATATAGATGTGTTTGACTTCCTGGACTTGAAATAAAATAAAGGATTTCAGAGATTTTAAATTGGCTATTCATATGCAATAAGAACATTTCTGACTATATTCATAATTTGGTTTCAAGAACTCCTTGCCTTTCCACATATATTCTGGAGAAGCTAAAATAAACTTATCCTATGTAGAAAGAGGACATCAAACAGATAAAATATATAGATTAAAGGTGGCCTTTGAGAAAGAATAGGACTGAATATGAAAGACTTTCACTACAGGAACAAAAACTAATTTTACCAATTAAGGAGCACATTATATGCAGCTTATCAGATTATATGGTCATATAGCCATATTGTATCAGACATAAGATTTTAACAGAGGTCTTCTTGGATTGGTCAGGTCTTTATTATTCTCTAATATATAAAGTGGTGATATGACTCAGGATTCAGGATTTTCTATACCCAAAAGTTTGCCAATCCTATCATATCAGATTAGAGTAGAAAATTGAGGAAATAATAATGGTTTTGAAACTCTGGCCCAAGATACTTCTACCTAAAATATATTTAGGTTTATCATAGTTTTCACTAAATATGTTGACATTTTGAAATGACAATTAATCCATTGATGTGGATATTCATTTTACTAAAAGATAGACAACTTTTCCCCCTCTTTTCATCCTGTATGATTCTTGACCATCAGTGAAATATAAGTTTCATGAAAACATAGTTTTTCTTCACTTCAGCCTTTATATTCTCACTGCCTATATGTTATAGATAGTAACTATATGCTTATTTGCTTATTATTTATATCGTCTCATAAATTTTCCATAAACTATTTCCTCAAAGAAGTGGATGCTTTGTCTTAGGCTCAATATATCAGGGATACCAAGATATCATTATGATTTTCCATTTGTCTCAATCTTGTTAACAATCCAATTTTTTCTTTAGTCATATATACTCTTGATAACTAATATATTGTCTTATGCTCCTTCATCAAACATCATTATTTGTAACAGAGTTAAATGTGATTAATAAATTCTGTGAATTGGCCATATGTATTTTAAATAACATCCTTCAAAGTTATAATTATATAAAAAATATAATGGGTTCCAACTCAATGAGAATATGTAATTCAAATATGAATAACATTAATACTTACTGTGATTATAATTCACACTCAAAAGAACCTTGCTACTACTTAACTTCACCATAGGGACATTAGCTAGACCTATGATTTCATTGTTATGGCTTAATTCTGAATAATGAAGTTCTATCTACCAATGCACATCAGTTTTGTCTTCTGCAACTTATAGTTTCAAAAAGTTACTTTTAAAACCTCTGTAATCATAGTCTGTCAGAGTTGTTTACAACACTAAGGATGATTTATGACATGAGGCCAGAATATTTCAGACATGCAACTTGCATCCAGGTCTTCTTGACTCTAGAACTAACTCTAACTATTTGTTTGCCTCTCTTTAAACCTTACTTTTTCTCTTTGTCTTTTTAATTTTTTTTAATATTGTGATGTTCTATAATTCAAAACCATATGGTCATACCACAATAACCTTGATTTTTAAAGGATGGGTTTTGGATGCAATGATACAGTTAAGGTCACTCTTTTCCAAATTTGATCAAGTCCAATTGCTTCTGCATCTATTAAGAAATTAGCTTATTCTCCTGTTCACATTTCTTTCAGAGTTAAGTCACAGAAAATACGTGGTCTACCAAAAAGTCTAACTAAGGTGACTTTGTAAAATATTATCCTGGAATCTATTTGAGATAATTCATTTCTTTACCTTAAGAGCTATAGAATAAAGCTAAACAAGAGGTAAAATAAAGCAACTAACATGTATTGGATTTAGAATAAGATAATTTGAATACATTTCTGTCACTTGATAATCTGTGACATCTTCAGCATCTTGTGTAATATTATGAGGTTTCATTTTCTTGATCTGTAGAATGAGAGAGTTGAATTAGGTAGAATCAAATATTAATTTCAGCTTTAATATAATGTCATGACTTTTGAAATGATAAAGACAATGATAATATAAAGGATAGAAGGGTTTAGCACTGAAATTGAAATTGAAAAATACTGGGTAGTCTATGACAGAAAAATCTTTGGATTTTTCATTTATTTATAAATTTTCATTTATGCTAAAATCAGTCTATCTTGTAATATTATTATTACTAATTACTAATATTAGATTCCCACTGTGTGTTCTCATAAAGAATAGGAAATTTTCATTCCTGTCATTTTCTCATGTTCACTTTATTACTAATGTATACAACCCCCTTTCCACGCCCCCCCACACACAATAGGTATCAGTTTTTATTCACTTTAAATTATTTTCAGTTTTCAACTATTATAAGAAAAACAATAGATTACCAACAAGGGGAGATTGAAATATTGAATTATTTCAGAGGTTTCTTTGAGCAATACATCTTTTTAGGATCTAAACAAAATGGTAGAAATTTTTCATTTAACATTATATATTTTGTCTCAGTACATAGAATGTGTATATCTAATCAATCTAAGATAGTGTTACATATTCTTCCCATCATTCCACGAACTGTTTACTAGATTAATTGGGGGGAAAGTTTTTTCTTAGACTATTAATTAATGAGACACCATATTCTGCTTATTTTGCATAACTTTCTAGAAGCTGAAATATATTCCAATTCAGACAGTTTCAATTATTAAATGTAGTGAACCAGGGTGTAGTGCATTTTAGGAGGAAATAAGCCAGACCACTGACTATTTTAATTCACTTTAGTCTCAAAATACGAATTATAAAACATCCTAAATGATATTAAAATAATTAAAACCCTATATTTGCATAAACACATATATGCATGTATGTATACACACATATATACACATATACATATTTGCCAACTACTGGAAAAAGGACTACTTTGTCCTATACTGGAAAGATGTTTTACTCAATTTTTTTGAGTTTTATCACCCTGGAATTTATTCAGAGACATTTTTAAAGGTATTTGTATTAAATTTGTAATATAATTACGTATTTGTATTTTATATATGGTAATATATATTTTAAAAATGCATAATAATATGTAAACATTTATGTATAGCAAACATATAAATGAGGCTATATATGTGAAAAGAGAGAGCACATGCACAAAAACTTGTTTTTCAGTTGCTTTTGGACTATTTGGGTTCAATCCTATCTCCAACACATTAGCTGTGTGATTTTAGGCAAATCATGTAATTTTTCAATGGTTCAGACAAGTCTTTGTGAATGTTAGTTGTAGAGAATATAATGATCTACACAAATCGAAGGAGGATCCTTATTGGAATCTATGAACTGAAAACAGCCTACTACAGCACAGTCGTGGCTCCACCAAACTAGGAGTGGGCCTTGAGAGCCACTAAATCATTATCATCATCATCAGCCGATTAGTTTCTGGAACTCTCAGATCATAGATGGCAAGGGGATTGAACAATTAGGTTCAAAGGAGATTACAATTGTCTCTTTACTAACATTGAGACAGGATTCTGTTGCTTTGTGCCCAGGTCACTCTTCTGGATGCTACTCCTCTGGAAGAGGAGGAGCACTTAGCACACCTTGAGTTTGCAACTACAGTGAAGCAAGGACCTGCTTTCAATTCCAGGGCAGAAAAGAGTGCTTGTGGTTGTTTCCAGACTGGAGTACAGGCCAGAAGAGCAGTAAACACAGCTCTCTTTAGGTCATATAATGAGAAAAACTGAAAACTTACAAGTCCCTAGAAATATTTCTGCAAACAGCAGTATAAAACCCCTGAAATATGAGAGAGTGCATTCTCCAACCCTAGAAGCAAAGCTCTACTTTAACAAAGAGTTAAAAGTCCAGCAATAGATTGGGGAAATGACAAAGCAAATAATAAGAAAAGGAAGATCAAATACAAACTCAGAAGACAACAAAGTCCAAGCTCTGACATCCATAGCTTCTAAGTAAAACATGAATTAGTCTCAAGACATGGAAAAGCTCAAACATATTTTGAAAATCAAGGAGTAGTAGTAAAAAGAGAAGATAAATGAGAATAATGAAAAACAAGTCAACAGTTTGGTATAGGACACACACACACATACACACACACACACACACACACACACACACAAATACTAAAGAAAATAACACCTTAAAACACATATTAGGCCAAATGGCAAAGGATGTACAAAAAGCCAATGAGGGGAAGAATTCCTTAAAAAACAGAATTAAACAAATGAGAAATATAAAAATTTACTGAAGAAAAAAACAAATTCCTTAAAGAATAGAAGTGACTAAATTAAAAATAAATCCACTGAAGAAACTACTTTAAAATAGAACTGGATGAAGAGAAAAGGAGGTTAAAAAAACTCACTGAAGAAAATACTTCCTTCAAAATTAGATTTGAAAAAATGGAACTGATGATTTTATGAGAAATCAAGAAACAGTAAAACAAAGCCAAAAGGGGAAATATTAAATATCTCATTGGAAAAACAATTGACCTGGAAAATAGATCCAACAAAAATATTTTTAAAAATTATTGGATTGCTTGAAAGCCATAATCAGAAAAAAGAGCCTAGATGTCAACTTTAAAGAAATTATAAAGGAAAACTGCTCTGTTATTCTAGAGTCAGAGGGTAAAAGAGAAATTGAAGCAATTCATTGATTACTTCCTGAAAGACATTCCCAAATGAAAACTCTCAGGAATATAATAGTCAGATTCCAGAGATCCTAGGTCAAAGAGTAAATGTTGCAAGTATTCAAAAAGAAATAATTCATGTATCTCAGTGCTATAATAAGGATCACAAAAGGTTCGGCAGCTTCTACATGAAAGAAATGGAAGGCTTGTGTTTTATGGTTTTATGCTATTCTGGAGGGCTAAGGAATTAGGATTATTCCACTTTCCCAGGAAGACTGAGTATAATCTTTCAGGGAATGAAATAGAGTATTTTTTTTTATAAAAAGACCAGAACTGAAGAGAAAACTCCAAACAAGTATAAAATGTATAATAGGAAAGGGAATTCATAAGAGAATGAATTTTTTATATTTTACATGGGAAGATACTTGAAACCCATAACTTTCTCATTAAAGCAGTCAAATGAATATATTGACAGAGGAAAGGTGCTGGTTAAATCCCTTAATTTTATGTTTCCTCTAACACCACAACATAAAGTTCTTCTTTTTATGCAGATCTCATGATGTACTTCTTATTTGGTTATTCACAGGAATTGTACCACTGTAGTTCATCATATCACCCACAAGATTCCTACTTCCATAATTGGTAGCTCTAAATTCTTTTAAAATCATTAACTTCATAATTCTATCTCCCGTGTTTTATTCCTCCTAAATCTATTCTTCAATCTTACCATGACCTCTCACCTCTCTATGCCTCTTTCTTTTCCTAGGGTATATCTTTTCTAGCTTCAATTTTCTGTTTTTGGCATGTTCACCAACCTGAATATTATGAAGTAAAACTTCAGGATTGATTTAATTTAAATATATCCAATTACAAGTGATTTAGAATATTTTTATATTGTTATTGATAACTTGGATCTTTTTCTTTGGAAATTTCCTATCAGAATTTATATATTTTTCTTTGGAAAAATATTTCTGCACGATATGGCATCATGCAAGGCCATGTTTCAATATTCTATCTTCTAATGAAATTTTCTATAATTCTGGGACATTTTGGCATTTCAGTATATATATATATATATATATATAAATTTATGAATTCATCTTTCAGGACAATTAGAAATCTAAAAATCTCAAAAGTTTTGAACTTATGTTTTATAGTCTGAGATGCTCAAGCTCACGTAGACTTCTGATACATGTGTTGGTAGAGTCTTGAATGAAAAAGTGAATGTCATCAGTCATGATTTCTTAGTCTTTGATAATTATAATCTATTGACCATGCCAACATATGCCACTCCCCACTTCATATCAACAGCAGTTTTTGCTTTCTTTAATTTTGTTTATTTTGTTTTTAAATGAATCTGCCATCCTTTTTACATTAAAATGCATATTATGACTTATAGATGAAACAAAAATAAGCTCTGCAACTGACATACTTTTGAAAGTCCTTTTTTTTATTTTTGGAAGGAGAATCTATTTTAAATCAATAACATACCTGATCTTGATATGCTATTATGCTGATTGTGTGTGTGTGTGTATACTTAAGCATGTGCACTTTTGACTGAAATTTATTTGTACTTTGGTGAGGGTGATTCTTAACTTTAATAATCCCTCCAATGTTTGAGTCCCTCATATTACCAGCTATCCTGGTATCCCTAGTGGACATAGTATTTCTTGGAGTAATATCTATTTTCAAAAACTACAGAATTTAGAATAGAGAAAAGAAAACAATGAAACATTTATCTAACATGACACACAGCTTTCATCTCTGAGTCATCTAACAGAGAAATATTCAAATGTGGGATATGTGAATTTCTTATTTCAAGTTACTTACAAATCATTGTATTTTCTGAGAAAATTTTCTGAGGCATTGAGATGTTGTGACTTGCCCAGGGTCACACAGTCAATTCATGTCTGATGCATAAAGCAAACACAATTTTCTCACTCTGTCTCTTTCTTTCTGTCTGTCTATCTGTTGGTCCGTATGTTTCTATCTCTCTTTCTCTCATATTCTCTCATTCTTTTTGTCTCTTATTTTCTCTTTCATTCTCTTTCTCTATTTTCTCCTCCCCCCTCATTTTCTCTCACTTTTTCTTTCTCTCATTCTCTCCATCTCTCTTTCCTTCCCTCCTTTTGTCTTTGCTCTCTCAGACACACACATGCATGCATGCATGCAGTGTTTATGTTACCTGGCAGCCTCCTTACTTGTGAATCTTCAGAGAAATACCAAAGGATTTAGATGCTTTGTTGTCACAATTCTAGAATACTTTCAAGCATATATCTTGATTTTTACTAGTTAGCTAAAAGGTACAGAGTACAAAGCAGATCGATTTAGAGAATTATCTTGGTAAATCTGAATTTAAAGAGAATAATTTTTGAGCACATTCTTTCATGTTTTGGTAAGAAGAGTACAAATAAATCATAATAGAGTTTGAAGATGGGGACACATATTGCTAATTTAATGAATTTAAATATATACATATGTACATAAATACATACATGTGTGGATGCACACAAATATGTGTCTCTCGGTATGCAATTTTTGTATTAAAAAACAATAGATTTTAACTTTGATCTTTTATCAAATTACACTTTGTACATGATTTGTGAATAAAACTCTAAAAGTAAAATAGTTGAAAAATCAAATAACATTCACCAACAAATTTGTTTATAAGATATCAAATAATTAATTGAGAAGGGCTTTGTTTTATTATTTATAATGAACTAACTTTCCCACCACTATTTTATTTGTATCTTCTTGAAACTCTTTTAATTTCTTCTTTAGGAATTTGCAGGCTATACCATTTGGTATATATATATATATACCACACACCATTTGGTGCATATATGTTTAGTATTGATATTCCTTCATTACCTATGCTATCTTTTAGCAAAATGGAGTTTTGATTTTATCTCTTTTAATTAGATCTATTTTTGCTTTTGCTTGATCTGAGAAGAGTATTGCTACCACTGATTTTTGCACTTCAACTTAAGCATAACAGCTTCTGCTCTGTTATGTATCACTTTTACTCTATATGCATCTCTCTGCTTTAAATATATTTCTTGTAAACATTTTGCAGGATTCTGGTTTTTAATCCAGTCTCCTATCCACTTCTGTTTTATGGGAGAGTTTATCCCACTCATATTCACAGTTAAAATGACTGATTCTGTATTTCCCAGCATCTTATTTTCCTCCACTTATACTTTTCTCTTTTCTTTCCCTCTTTCCTTCCTCACCAGTGTTTTGCTTCTGACCACCACCTCCCTCAATCTCCCTCCTCTGTTACAACTTGTCCCCCTATGTATCCTTTCCCCTTCTATTTCTGTTTTCCCTTCTATTAGCTTCCCCCCTTCCTTTTCCATGTCAATCCTATTTCTCTTTTGGTAGACAAGTTTCTCTATGAAACAAAATATGGCTGATATTTTCTCTTTGAGTAAAATTCAATGAGATTAAGGTTCAGTTATGGAGTTTATCTATAATATTCCTTGGGTTTTTCATTTTGGGGTCTCTTTTAGGAGGTGATTTAGTGTTAAGGACCATGTTTAGGTGAAGGGTCAGGTCAATTTTCTGAGAGCTCCACAGCTATGAATCATAACATCTAAAGTAGTTGCAAAACAACCTTTACTGATACAGGTGTTGCTTGTGGATCAGAAATGAAATAAATTGAAGGCAGAGGGAAGAGGAGAGAGGTCAGACCCCACAACTGCCTCTCAGTTTCCTTGTATCATCATGATCCTCTTACATGAAGAGATCCATTCCACAGGTCTGAGTTAGACATCCAGCAGCCACTGGCAGGTGGCTCCTGTATCACAACAATCATTCAATGGCTATTTTACCTTCTGGTTCTAGGACACCAGAGCTCTTTTCCTTCATGATTTCTTTCTTTCTTTCTTTCTTTTAATTAAAGCTTTTTATTTTCAAAACATATGCATGGATCATTTTTCAATATTAATCCCTGCAAAACCTTGTGTCCCAATTTCCACCCCTTTTTCTAACCCCTCCCCAGATAGAAAGTAATCCAATATATGATAGACATGGTACAAATATATGTAAAATCCAATATAGGCATACATATCTATACAATTATCTTGTTGCACAGAAAAAATCAAATCAAAAAGGAAAAAAAAATAGGAAGAAAATAAAATGCAAGCAAACAACAACAAAAAAGAGTGAGGATGCTATGTTGTGAAATACATTAGGTTCCCACAGTCCTCTCTCTGGATGTGCATGAGTGTCTTCATCAGAAGATCATTGGAATCAGTCTGAATCATCTCACTGTGGAGGAGAGCCACATCCATCCTTGATGATTTCTTGAAAGATGCTGTCGAGGCTCTTTTCCCATTGTGGTATTCAGGTAATTCTTTATGTTTTTGTTTTTCCCAAGAAGCTTGTAGGATCTATGCATTATACTTAATTCAGAAGCAATCCAATAATTCTTCTACTTTGGTTAGGAATTTTTGTAGCAAAGAGAACCAAAGCTAATTGTTCAATAAATAATTTCATTTTGGAATAAGGACAGACACAAATCTAATCTTTTACAAGTTAATTAATTTCTAAAACGACTATAAAATCAGTGTGGTATAGTGAAAGAAATACTGGACTGGCCTGGACTGAAATTATGATGATACAGTTTCTACCCTTTACTACCACTTTTTTTCCCATTTCCTTTTTTTTCCTTTTAAGGTGGAGCATGGGTCCATTGTATTTGTATGGGATAGCTTCGCCTGCTCCATTTAGGAAACAATCTGCTTTCCCAGAGTTTAGGATTGTAAGCTGCCACTGAGGCAGCTTTTTTCTTCCACTGAGGGTCTTAGTTGCTGATTTGCTGTGATTAAGACACTCTCACTGGCTTTCCTACAGTGTAGCTGACCTGAGTTGAACATCCTTTTCACCTAAGTGAGACTGACCTTCCTTTTTTTTTTTTTTTTTTTTGGTTTTTAAAACATATGCATGGATAATTTTTCAACATTAATCCTTGAAAAACCTTGTGTTTCAATTTCCCCCAATCCTCCACCTTCTCCTGTAAATGGCAAGTAATCCAATATATGTTAAATATAGTAAAAAAAATGTTAAATTAAATATATGCATACAGATTTATACAATTATCTTGCTGTACAAGAAAAACCAAATCAAAAAGGAAGGAAAATGAAAAAGAAAATAAAATTCAAGCAAATAACAACAAAAAAAGCCACATTATGATCCACACTCAGTTCCCACAGTCCTCTTTCTGAGTATAGATGGCTCACTTCATTACAAGATCATTGGACTGGTCTCAGCCATCTCATTGTGGAAAAGAGCCTCATCCATTAGAATTGATCATTGTATAATCTTGCTGTTGCTTTGTATAATGATCTCCTGGTTCTGCTCATTTCATTTAGCCTCAGTTCAAGTAAGTCTCTCCAGGCCTCTCTGAAGTCATCCTACTGATTCTTTGTTATAGAGCAATAATATTCCATAACTTTCATATACCATAATTTATTTAGCCATTCTCCAAATGGTGGGCACACACTCAGTTCCAATCTCTTGTCATTACAAAAAATATGCCACAAAAATTTTTGCACATGTGTATCCTTTTTCCTCCTTTAAGATCTCTTTAGAATATAAGCCTGGGACTTCCAGCCAAGATGGCAGAGAGGAGGCACACAGATATGTAAGCTCCGCATTTTTCTCTCAGAATCCATTTCATTACAAGACTCTGAATTAATGCTTGACTGAAAAAAAAAAACCCACAAATAGTTACCAAGAGAAGACATCCTTGGAATTCACCAGGAAAGGTCTGTTTTTGCTCGAGGACAGGGACAGTTTTAGATCGGGTGCAGGCTGAGAGCAGCAGCGGCAGAGAGAGCACGGGAAGCAGCTCACAGCCAAGCAGACCAGAGAGGCGGTGGGGTGTGATCTCAGCCGTCTCTGTGGGGGGAGCTTTGCTACAGGATTGGACACTTTGCCCTGGCAGCAAGCCAGCAGCCCAGCAGAGAAGTTAAAAACACTGGGGGTGAAGAATACAACCCCAACCAGCTGGAGTATCTCAGGACCTGGCCACCCCTCCCCCACAGTGTCTCAGCACGCTTTCGGAGTCTCAGACTGCAGGCGCAGCATAGCCATCACTATCCTGCTAGTGCCTCACTGCTGCCCCCTCAGTCTGTAGAGGAAGCTCAGTAACACCACCTAGTCCCTCCCCCCCAAAAAGCAGACTCCATTTAGTGGCTTTTTATTTTTTTTTCTTTTTGCTAGTTTGTCTTTGATTCTTCTCTGACAAATAGAGCAAAAAATCAAAAAGGACTTTAACCCTTGACAGCTTCTATACAGATAGAGAGCAGACTCTAAACCCTAAGGTGACTGAAAACAGTCTCCAGATGAATCCCCAAAGGAGGAGATCATATGTTCCTCAGCACAGATGAATCTCATAGAAGAAATTTAAAAGGCTCTCACAAGGGAACTAGAAGAAAAATGGGGAAAGGAGTGGGAGGCTTGACAAGAGAGTCTGGAGACGTCATCCCACTCATTTAAAGACAGAGTGGATAAAGAAATAAAATCCTTGAAAAATAGGATTAGTGAACTGGAAACAGAAAATAGCTCTCTAAAAAGTAAAATTGGCGAAATGGAAAAAAAATCCATAGAACAAAAGAATTCAATTGGACAATTAGAAAACGATATTTAAAAAGTGAGTGAAGAAAATACTTCATTGAAAATCAGAATTGAACAAATGGAATTGAATGACTCGAGGAGACAAGAAGAATCAGTCAAGCAAATCCAAAAAAATCAAACAATGGAAAAGAATGTGAAATACCTTCTGGGGAAAACAACAGACCTGGAAAACAGATCTAGGAGAGACAATGTGAGAATCATTGGACTCCCAGAAAAGTACGATTAAAAAAAGAGCCTGGACAATAGTTTCCAGGAAATTATCAAAGAGAACTGCCCAGAAGTCATAGAAACAGAGGGTAAAATAGACATTGAAAAAATTCATCTATCCCCTACTGAAAGGGATCCTAAAATCAAAACACCAAGAAATATAGTGGCCAAATGCAAGAACCCTCAGACGAAGGAAAAAATATTGCAAGCTGCTAGAAAAACCCAATTCAAGTATCAAGGAGCCACAATAAGGATCACCCAGGATCTAGCAGCATCCACATTAAAGGATTGAAGAGCCTGGAATAAGATATTCCGAAAGGCTAAGGAATTTGGTATGCAACCAAAAATAACTTACCCAGCGAGAATGAGCATCTTTTTCCAGGGAAGAAGATGGACATTCAATGAAGTAAGTGAATTTCACCTATTTTTGATGAAAAAGCCAGAACTTAACAAAAAGTTTGATCTACAAATATAGAACTCAAGAGAAATCTAAAAAGGTAAAGATTAATCTTGGGAACTATATTTCAGCTATAAAAATGTATAAAGAATACATGTATACCTTGTTCTAGAAACTAGATGTGGAAAGGATATTGTACCAGAAAAAGGGTAAAGTGAGGGTACTACATTTCATGAAGAGGCAAAGGAAACCTATTATATCTGAGAGAAATAATGGAGGGGGATGAATAGAGTGTGTATCTTACTGCCTTTAGAATTGGCTTTAAGAGAAAAATTTTAGACATATTCAATTTATGGTGAAGCTTTTCCCACCTCATTGAAAAGTGAGAAGGGAAAAGTGAAAAGGGAGGGAATAAGCTAAGTGGAAGGGACTATGGAAACTGGGAGGGAAAGGGGTAAGATAGGGGAGGAACTCTAAGGCAGGGGGAGAGAAATTAAAAAGGGAGGGCTGTGAGAAGCAAGTGGTGCTCACAAGCTTAATACTGGGAAGAGGGGTAAGGGAAAAGAAGGGAGAAAAGCATAAACCGGGGTTAACAAGATGGCAAGTAATATAGAATTGGTCATTTTAACCATAAATGTGAACGGGGTAAATTCCCCCATAAAGAGGAAGCGGTTAGCAGAATGGATTAAAAGCCAGAATCCTACAATATGTTGTTTACAGGAAACACACCTGAAGCAGGGAGATACATGCAAGTTAAAGGTAAAAGGTTGGAGCAAAATCTACTATGCTTCAGGTGAAGTCAAAAAAGCAGGAGTAGCCATCCTGATCTCAGATCAAGCTAAAGCAAAAATTGATCTAACTAAAAGAGATAGGGAAGGGCACTATATCTTGCTAAAGGGTAGCATGGATAATGAAGCAATATCAATACTAAACATATATGCACCAAGTGGTGTAGCATCTAAATTCTTAAAAGAGAAATTAAGAGAACTGCAAGAAGAAATAGAGAGCAACACTATAATAGTGGGAGACCTCAACCTTGCACTCTCAGAATTAGATAAATCAAATCACAAAATAAATAAGAAAGAAGTCAAAGAGGTAAATAGAATACAAGAAAAATTAGATATGATAGATATGATAGAAAATGTAATGGAGACAGAAAGGAGTACACTTTCTTTTCAGCAGTTCATGGACCATATATTAGGATATAAAAACCTCAAACTCAAATGCAGTAAGGCAGAAATAGTAAATGCACCCTTTTCAGACCATGATGCAATGAAAATTACATTCAACAAAAAGCCAGGGGAAAGTAGACCAAAAAATAATTGGAAACTAAATAATCTCCTACTAAAGAATGATTGGTTGAAACAGCAAATCATAGACATATAACTTCACCCAAGAAAATGATAATAATGAGACATAATACCAAAATGTATGAGATGCAGCCAACGCAGCAATAAGGGGAAATTTCATATCTCTAGAGGCCTATTTGCATAAAATAGAGAAAGAGAAGGTCAATGAATTGGGCTTGCAACTAAAAATGCTAGAAAAGGAACAAATTAAAAACCCCCAGTCAAACACTAAACTTGAAATTCTAAAAATAAAAGGAGAGATCAATAAAATTGAAAGTATAAAAGCTATTGAATTAATTAATAAAACTAAGAGTTGGTTCTATGAAAAAACCAACAAAATAGACTAACCCTTATTAAATCTGATTAAAAAAAGGAAAGAGGAAAATCAAATTGTTAGTCTTAAAAATGAAAAGGGAGAACTCGCCACTAACGAAGAGGAAATTAGAGCAATAATTAGGACTTACTTTGTCCAACTTTATGCCAATAAATTCAACAACTTAAATGAAATAGAAGAATACCTCCAAAAATATAGCTTGCCTAAACTAACAGAGGAAGAAGTAAATATCCTAAACACTCTTATCTCAGAAAAAGAAATTGAACAAACTATACTGTGACATATTTAACATATAAAGGACTGCTTGCTATCTAGGGGAGGGGGTGGAGGGAGGGAGGGGAAAAAAATTGGAACAGAAATGAGTGCAAAGAATAATGCTGTAAAAAAAATTTACCCTGGCATGGATTCTGTCAATGTAAAGTAATTATTAAATAAAAATTTAAAAATAAATAAATAAATAAAAACAATTTACTCTCAGAAATGTGTCATCAGGTCTTTATTAAGATAAATAGCCACGTTTTGTTTTGTAAGAATTGACTTATAGACCCTCTTTTTAACAGATAAAATATTTTTTTCTAGAAAGAAAATAAATAGTAACTTTTCTTTCACTGTAGAGTGATATTAGGGGAAACAACCAATCAGTATATCAATCAATGAGATTTGATTTGGCTCCTATGTTTCAGATACAGATGAAACAAGTACTAAGAATGTAATGCCTCCATTTCCAAGGATCTTATTTTATAAAGGAGGAGAGACACAATAAATACATGTAAAAATGCAGCACATTATTAAAATAGAAAAATATACATACATACTCCCAAACATGTGCATAAAAATATATATGCACACATACATACACATATACATTCAAATCAGTAAATTAGTAATAGTAAAAAAAAAAGTTAAAAAGCAGCTTAAAAAAGGAAAATAAATATAAAAGGCAATTTGAGAAAAAAAGACACTAATAGTTGGGAACATTAGAAAGGTCTTCTTGGTGCCTGATTTGTGTAATTGTTGAGCAAGCCTTGTAAATTGTTAGTTTTACTTCTTTCCTTCTATACTAGCAAGAGTCTAAGATTTGATACTTAAGGAAACTCCTGCCATTAACTTAAATTCAAGCTTATCCATAGCTTTCTCATTTTTTGTGACTACAGTCAACTAGCTAATGGCCATTCCCTTATTGGTCAGCCTCTCTGGACTTAGTTCAGTTTAATTCCTAGGCAACAGATATGCATTACTATTCTCAAAGCTAAAAGTGGTATACTCTACTAGAGCTGGCACTTCATAAGTATAGCCTAGGTGTATGTGATAGGATCATAGAGTTCTATCTGGAAGAGATTTTGGAGAATATGCAGTTCAAAATCTTTTGTGGAAGGCATTTTTGAGAATTCCTTTTAGTAGTGTATCAGGAGACTAAGTATTGAAATCCTGCATGGGAACTCATTTAACATGACTTAACCTTTAACTTGTGACATATTCTTAGTAAAAGATGACATTTCCAAAATACTTTAATTACATTTATTATATTGAGGTACAATAAAGTTGCAAATGGTGCTTCAAAACATTTTTGTTGTTGCTTCAAAATAACAATAGCATTTTACCAATTATTAATATTAGTTTCTCATTTTAAATATAACTTAATAGCAAATTACATAGAATAATAACTGACTGAGGATTGTTTTAATGCCAAATATTTTAGACATTCTTTCTGAATTATAGAGCTACTGGAGTCTTTCCTTTTGTGTTTTTCTATATTTACAATATCTGAACATAGTCAATTTTCAGTAACCATTTATTAAGCACTAAGTGTGTCATTCAGTATGCTTAGAATTGGGGATAAAATAAAAGGCAAAAATTCCCTGCCCTTAACTCATAATCCTATGCAGAAAGACAAAAACATCCCTTATAAAGTGGAGAGTACCTAACATAGCAGGGATATAATGGGTGGCTTTATAAATATAACTCTTTATAAATAGAGCATTTGGGAGTAAGTCTCTGATGTTTATCTCCTCCAATCAGAAATCCTAAAGAGAGAGGACTAAGTAATCATGAACATCAAAGTTAACATCATTTTGTAAGATAATGATTTACAACATTAAATTTACTATCTGTATTGAGTGCCTAGAGTAGAATCTAAGGACTTACATGATATTTCACTGTTATGAAACATTTCCCATATGTGTTCACACTTGATATGTTTTATAAATTTTTGTGGTGATACAAGTACAATGATCTCTCTCTCTCTCTGTCTCTCTGTGTGTGTGTGTGTGTGTGTGTGTGTGAGAGAGAGAGAGTTTGTCTCTGTCTGTCTCTGTCTGTCTCTGTCTCTCTGTCTCTCTCTGTCTCTCTCTTTCTCTGTCTTTAACCCTGTGTGTGTGTGTGTGTGTGTGTGTGTGTGTGTGTCTGTATGTCTGTATGTGTCTATTAACAGAAGAGACAACCAGGACTCAATGAATGGTAAAACTGCTTGCCCTTGGGAATGACAGAAGGCAGAATTGTAGTAATTTGTAATTCATTATCAAGGGAATATTTAAATTTCTTTATCAGTTTTTTTCCTTCACACTTTTCCTTCACACCTTCACATCTGCTTACACATTTCTATCAAGACCAGTCTACAATCCAGTTATTCTGATAAACATATTCTTCCTTGAATATAGCCTCTATAGCCTGACTCCTACTATTTTGCTGGCTCTCCCCATTCCTAAAAATTCCAGATTTAACATCTTTCTTCAATCTCTTTGACCCCATTACTATCTTCAATACTCAGTTTAATACTCAAAACCTCTGCAGGTCTTCCCCATTCTTTTTCATCTATTAATTCCTTACATTTTCAGATTAGATTCACTTGTTCTTTACACATCTCATATGTAACTAGATATATACCAAATGTAAGTTATTTGAAGGCAGAAGTCACTTTGTTGTTATCTTTATTATTTTTGTTAGTCTTTATCTGTATTTGCAGAATCCATAAATAAGAACTTAATGATTATGCCAAGATTATATAAATGACAAAGGTGACATTTGAATTCAGATTTTCATGACTCCAAGTTTAGTTCCCTTTGTTGTGTACTTCACTATATTGATTTTTTGAAACTTTGGTATTAATTTGGAATCACTGTTAAATCTTTTATTAATTATACAATAATATCTAAATTTGATTATCTTTTATATCTTTTCCAATCATTAGATGTTGAATAGTTAGAACAATGTAGTCCTTATAATAACTAATCAAGCTCACCTTGTTATTTCAGTCATCAACCAAAGTGCAAATTAGTGTATATGTAGTGTCACTTCATTGTTTTCATCTATATCCACTTACAACAATGATGACTATGTAAGCATCTGTGATTGAGAAGAGGTTAAGTAGTCAAATAGGGTAATCACCAATCCAATTCATGGTAAAAAAAAACTTTAGTCTCAGGGATTTTGATATGTCAAATAGGCATGTCCTATTATCACTTCTCAAGATAAGTGCTTTGCTTCTTCTTTTCACTTGGCATAGGCTGTGGACAATCAGTCCAAAAAGATAAAAATTACTTCCTAAGTGGACTACTTGTGAGACCCTGATGAGAACTCAAAGATCCCTCTTTCCCCACCTTATGCAAAAAGCAATAATGAAAGAATTGATCTACTTTGCCAGGTTTTATTTAAACTCCTACCCATGGCATTCAAGACTCCACCCATACAATCCAAACAAAACTGGTAACCCAGTTACCTAACAGTATTTGTAATCTTCTACATTCTAACCAAATAGCACTACTACTTTATATTTTATTTTTTCATCATGTCTCCTCCCATAACCATTTTGTTTTCATTATCTTATGAAGTCAAAATACATTTTCCATCTTTTTCATACTTTTTTTTCCTCTTTGAACTTTATATTTCTTTCAAGGCCAAATCTTCATACCATTTCCTCCATGAAATCTTTATTGAGTAGGAAAGTGAACTCTTCCAACTCTAATTTCTCATAGCATTTTGCCTGAGATCTATGATCTTATCATATATAGATATAGATATGTGTTATGTGTGTATCTGTATGTATATGTGCACATTTTTATCTCTAAAAGATTATTAATGTATAAAAAGAACATACTAGTGCAGGTTATCCCTCTAGAACTGGAAAAGCCCCAAAAGCTATTGAGTCTAATTCCTTGTTTTTCAGAAGAGAAAATTAAAGACAAAATGAAGTTCAAAAAATTACTTGACAAAGGTTACTCAGCTAGCAAGCATCAGAGACAGGTTTTGAACTCAGGTTTTCTGACTCCAAGGCTAGTACTGTTTCCATGATAACATCTCCATACTAACTGATTTTTTTTTTTTGGGGGGGGGCATCTAACACAAATACCATATAAAAGAGATGCATGATAGAGATTTGTTGAATTTAATGGAACTTAATCTATAGAAAAGCATTTATACAAACTTATAGGCTTAGCATTGATTGGATTTTGCTAAGTACACTGAGTGAAGCAATTGTCTATAGAAGAAAGAAGACTGGATCTGGAACTAGGGAATTGAAAGTTTAATTGAGTATCATTTACTTCCCATGTGATCTTATATAGTCATTTAGTTTCTCTAAGTCCCTCAACTTTTGTTTCTTAATCTGTAAAAGTCTAGTGAAGTCACTGGAAACATTCTCCAAATAATACTTTTAAATGATTTAAATAAAATGTAGAGTATTAAAAACAACACCAAAGTTTACTGAGGATAACAATTTCTCTCCTCTGTCAGTTTACTCATCTCAGATGATGAATTCCTGAAATAAATGATCTCCTCTTACAATTCTAAATTTCTAAATTATTATTTGGGGAATGGAGAGAAGCAAGGCTAGTAAATTTCTCTCAATATGCAAGATGTAACATTATTAATGTTTAATAAACCAATTGATTCAATTAGGACATTTTCAAAATTGAAAAATCTCTACATGAAGAGAAATCTGATAGAAAACCCTCTCCCCTCCCCATCTGAGAGAGAAAGGGAGAGATAGAGAGACAGAGACAGACAGACAGCAAGAGTGAAAGTAAGAGTAAGTAAGAGAGAAAGCAAAATAGTCAGAGATAGCTGTTCAGAGGGATTGTCAGAGCTTTATTTAACAATGTAATCATGTAGATTCAGAAATAAACGAAAATTAATTACATTTGCATATGAAATTAAATACAGTAGGAAAATTTATACAAGAGAGGCAATATCACTAATCAGGGAGAGGTATCAAGGGGCTATTTTGCAAAAACTGTCATTTCTCCTAGATTCCCTGGTTGCCTGCCTGACTAGGAATTTGTTTTTTTCTTGGGACTTTTTCTCCGACAGCAGTCTAACCACTAGTGCCCATATCTTTTTAATCTTCTTAGTTATAATAGCTGACATTTATATGGTATATTAGAAGTTCTTTACATACTCAAATACATACTCAAATAGCAGTGAGTTAAGTGCTAGGAGTATTTTCATCCCCATTTTACTGATAGGAACTTAGTTTAGTGAATTACTGGCATTTGAGGTTAAATACAAACCCATGCTCATGAATCTACCCTTTCCCTAATTTCCTTCTCTCTAGTAGGGTACTATCGTTCCTTCAATCACCCAGGCTCTTGATGAAGAAGTTATTCTTGAATTTTCATTCTCTCTAATTATCCAAATTAAATCATTTGAAAGAATTATTAATTTCAAATTATCAGCATTGTTCACATCAGTCCCCTTTCTGTTGACTCCACACCCATCCTAATCCAGGGCCTGAAAACCTGTATTAATTATTACATCTGATACAACATGGTAGCCACTTATCATTATAGACAAAGCATCAAAACTTTCGGGCTTCCAGATTTTAAGAATCTAAATAACCAATAAGTTCCATGGGGTGGAGAGGACAACTACTATAGTAGAATGTATCAATTACAGAATTCCTCAATCCAACCTCTCTCATCTTCAGAGATGTAATGAAATTCATTATAAAGAGTTAGTTTTGATGTGGGCTCTTATATGGTAAGTTTTCTTTTGAGTTCAGATTTGTTTTTAGGAAAATCCTGAAAATCTCAAAGTTCATTAAATGCCCATTTTTCTTTCATTCAATATTCTATTTAATTTTAAGGATATAATGTTTTCAGCCAAAACCCTAATTCTTTTGATCATGCATAATTTGTATTCCAGGGCCTGGGATCTTTTATTATAGACACTGATAGGTCTTGTGTGATTCTAACTGTAGCTTCAGTGTATTTATTTATTTTTTATTATTTTTATTGATGGTTGTAAAAATATCTATTTGATCTAGACCCAGCAGGGGTCCTCAAACTAAGGCCCCCAGGCCAGATGTGGCAGCTGAAGATATTTATCCCCCTCACCCAAGGCTATGAAGTTTCTTTATTTAAAGGCCCATAAACAAAGTTTTTGTTTTTACTATAGTCTAGCCCTCCAACAGTCTGAGGGACAGTGAACTGGCCCCCTATTCAAAAAGTTTTAGGACCCCTGGTTGAAATTTACCATGATATCCTGGTAATATATTTTTTGTATATCTTTCAAGTATAATCAAGGAATTATTTTTATTTCTTTTTTCTTCCTCTTATTCTATAAGCATCATGACAATTGTCTTTAATTATTTCTAATATTATTGTGGTTATGTTTTGCTTATAGTTTTCAGGTAAACCAATTATTCTTGTGTTTTCTCTTCTCAATCTTTTCTAGAGCTCTGTTTTTTTTTTTTTTAATGAGCTATGTTACATTCTCTCTTATTTTTCATTCTTTATATTTTGTTTTATTATTTCTTGGTCTTTTATAATATCACTACTTTTGTTTTGCCCAATTCTAATTTTTTCTTTTTTTTATTTAAAAAATTTTCTTTACAACATTATTCCTTGCACTCACTTCTGTTCCAACTTTTCCCCTCCCCTCCCTCCATCTCCTCCCCCAGATCGCAAGCAGTCCTATACATGTTAAATATGTCACAGTATATCCTAGGTATAATATACGTGTGCAGAACCGAACAGTTTTCTTGTTGCACAGGGAGAATTGGATTCAAAAGATAAAAATAACCTGGGAAGAAAAACAAAAATACAAACACTTTACATTCATTTCCCAGTGTTCTTTCTTTGGGTGTAGCTGCTTCTATCCATCATTGATCAATTGAAACTGAGTTAGATCTTCTCTTTGTTGAAGAAATCCACTTCTGTCAGAATACATCCTCATAAAATATCATTGTTGAAGTATATAATGATCTCCTGGTTCTGCTCATTTCATTTAGCATCAGTTCATGTAAGTCTCTCCAAGCCTGTCTGTATTCATCCTGCTGGTCATTTCTTACAGAACAATAATATTCCATAACATTCATATACCACAATTTACCCAACCATTCTCCAATTGATGGATAGCCATTCATTTTCCAGTTTCTAGCCACTACAAACAGAGCTGCCACAAACATTTTGGCACATACAGGTCCCTTTCCCTTCTTTAGTATCTCTTTGGGGTATAAGCCCAGTAGTAACACTGCTGGATCAAAGAGTATGCACAGTTTGATAACTTTGGGGGCATAATTTCAGATTGCTCTCCAGAATGGTTGGATTTTCATAATTCCCCCAACAATGCATCAGTGTCCCAGTTTTCCCACATCCCCTGCAATATTCATCATTATTTTTTCCTGTCATTTTAACCAATCTGACAGGTGTGTAGTGATATCTCAGAGTTGTCTTAATTTGCATTTCTCTGATAAATAGTGATTTGGAACACTTTCATATGAGTGGAAATAGTTTCAATTTCATTATCTGAAAATTGTCTGTTCATATCCTTTGACCATTTATCAATTGGAGAATGGCTTGCCAATTTTAATTTTCAAAGAGTTATTTTCTTCTTTAAGACTCTTGATTTTCTCTGGCTCTTACTTCCTTTTCATAATAGTGTTTTTTTTTATTGCTTTTTAAAGATTTTTCCTAAATCTCTCTCATTTAATTTTTAAGGATTTGACTTTGAGTTCTATGAATTCTTTTAGGGCAGGTAATCACTTAATATCCTTCTTTGGGGTAGGAGAGTTTTTTTTGTTTGTTTGTTTGTTTTGTTTTGTTTTTTTACTTCAGTATCCTTTTTCTGAAGATGAATCATGCTCTTCTCTTTTTCAATAGTAACTTTGTAACTATGGTTTGGATTCTTTCTCCTTTCCCTGCTCATTTTAAAAATAAGAGCTTGCTAGTGTAATCATCTCTATACCTGGGTTTGGGGAGAGGATGGTGCCTCTGGCTTTAGGTCTTCTTTCAGTTCTCCCCTCTGGGCCAGAATCGCAAACTGAGAACTCCGCCTTACTGAAGGCAGCAGCTTCTCTGTCCACTGCTTCTACATTCACCCAGCATACTGTTTCCTTCTCACCCAGTGCCACATTTCTGAAGTACAACTGGCCTTGCCATTCCTTATCAACAGAGGTTTGTTCAGTCTTCTCAAATTCAGACTTCTGATCTCTCACACTGTCTAGGAAGAGGAATTCCTATGGTTGGGATTGAGATTACCAGAATCCAGATACCCAGGATTATTCACATGCTTTTTCAGTGGAGGCTCTCTTGAAAGTATTTACATTACACAATCTAAGACCTGGTATCTTTCTTTGATATTCTCTAGATATTTCAGGACTACTGTTCTGCCTCAACACTTATTTATTATTCTTCTTGGCCTCTTTTTTTTTTAATCGAAGGTGACCCTAGTTTAACTGGAATAGAATTGGGTTTTCCTCTAAAATATTAAAAACAATTTATATTTGCATAAAAAATTATTGCAGCTAGAGTTTGATAAGCAATTTTGACCAACTGTTAAAATATTCTCAAATATCAAAAGAAGCATTGTGGAAAGTTGCTGTTTTTGGTCACCTAAACAAGACATAGTCTTCCTTGCATATTGAATTGACCATATTTCATTAAATTCTTGAATAGTTTTGCTTAATTTTAGCATATGAATATTTGAGTTTTCATGATACTGAGCAATCTTTTTTTATTAAAGAGCACAAAGGACTTTTTAGACTTTGAGCTTTAGAATGAATTCTCAGTTTTAAACTTTTTTAATATGAAATCATTTATCTACTCAAAGTGTTCTGTTAGGAATGAAACTGTTACTGTACCGTTAGTCTGGTGATAGTGACCCTAATTTTGTAATGCTTTATCATATTGAGCTGTATTTTGGGGTTCCCTTACTTCATAAAGTTTACTAATTGTGAAATACAATATCTCTTTCATGTTGTGGAGAAATATATCATAATAATTAGGAATAACTGAAGTATAGTCATGTTGCAAGGTATAATGTAAACTCACATAAATCAGTGATATTTCTATATGTTATCAACAAAGTCCAGCAGCAATAGACTAAAAGAAAATTAAAATAATTGTACACAATATAAAATATATGGGAATCTAACTGCCAAGAAAGCATGAACACAATTACAAAACACTTCACACAAAATAAATTTAGGTCTAAACAAGTGGAAAAATATTGAGTGCTCATGGGTAGGCCAAGCTAAGTAACATAATAAAAATGACAATTCTACCTGAATTAATCTACTAAACAGTGACATATCAATCAAATGTCCAAGAAATTACTCAACGGACTTAGGAAAAATGATAACAAAACTGATCTGGAAGAACAAAAGTTCAAATATTTCAAATGAATTAATGAAAAAAAAAACTGCAAAGGAAAATAGCCTAGCCTTACCAGACCTAAAAGTATATTATAAGCTGGTGGTCATCAAAAGCATTTGATACTAGATAAGAAATAAAATAGTAGATCAATGGGATAGGTTAGATGCATGTGGCACAATAATCAATGACTATCATAATCTGGTATTTGATAAAACTAAAGACTCCAGCTTTTGGAATAAGAACTCACTATTTGAAAAAAAATTGCTGGAAAAACTGAAAAATAGTACGGCAGATACTAGGCATTGACCAACATCTAATACCTTATACAAAGAAAAAGTTGAAAAGGATTTATAAAGTATGGCATTTGAAGTGAATTAGTATACCTTTGAGATCTGTAAAGAAGGAAGGAATTTATGATCAAAGAAGAGCTAGAGAATATAATGAAATGGAAAATGGATAATTTTGATTATATTAAATTAAAGTTTTTATACAAACAGAACCAATGCAGACAAGGGAAGCAGAAAGGTGGGGAGATTTTTTTCTATACAATGTTTCTGATAAAATCCTTTTTCTAAAATATGCAGAGAACTGTTTTAAATTTATAAGAATGCAAGCCATTCCACAATTGATAAATGATGAAAAGATATGAACAATTTTCAGATGAGGAAATTAAAGTCAAAATGCTCTAAATCATTATTGATTAGAGAAATCCAAATTAATATAATTCTGAGGGGTCACTTTACATTTCTTAGATTGGCTAAAATGATAGCAAAATATAATAATGAATGTTGGAGGAGATGGGGGAAAAGTGGGACACTAATGCATTATTGATACATTTGTAGAGCAATTTTGAACTATGGCCAAAGTGAAACCAAACTGTAACATTTGCAATGTCTCAGTATCTGAAAGAGATCATAAAAAGAAAAAAAATACCATTAAAATGTGCAAAAATGTTTGTAGTAGCTCTTTTTGTAGTGGCAAGAAAACAAACTGAGTGCATGTTCATTAGCTGGCAATTGGTTGAATATGTTATGGCATATACATATAATGGAATATTATTGTTCTATAAGAAATGAGCAGATTGATTTCAGAAAAGCTTGGAAAGACATTAATTGCTGCTAAGTGAAGTGAGTAGAGCCAAGAGAACATTGTAAATAGTAGCAACAGGATTCTGTGATGATCAGTTGTGATGGACTTGGCTCTTTTCAACAAAGCAATGATTCAAGGTAGTTTCAAAAGTCTTGTGATGAAAAGAGCCATCTGAATCCAGAAAAAGAATTATGGAGATTGTATATGAATCAAAGTATAGTATTTTTACCTTTTCTTTTGGTTGCTGTTGTTTCCTTGTTTGTTTGTCTCTCTTATTTTTTTCCCTTTTCATTTCTTTTCATTTTATTTTTCTTGTGCAACATGAATATGTAAATATCTTTAGAAAAATTGCACATGTAATCTATAGGAATTGCATTTTCTCTATGGCAGGGTTTGATGGAGAGAGAGAGGGAGAAAAATTTGAAACATAAAGTTTTGCAAACGTGAATACTGAAAACTATCTCTGCATGTATTTGGAAAAAAAATAAAAAGCTCTTCATAAAAGAATAACTGCAGTGCTCAAGTGACATATTCAGTGATACTTTGCTGTAATCAAAAGTGTTTAGACTCACCTCACACCATTTCAGATTACTTATTGTTAAATTTTCATTGGAAATATTCACCTCTTGGAAAATGGCAAATCCTAAAAATAAAAACTTAATTTTAGATCATCTATATTTAAGAAAATGAAGGAAATATTAGTAATACCAATTAAACATAAAAATGTCATGCATATATATATATATATATATATATATATATACACACACATAATACCATATACATGCATATGTGTTTATGTTTTGTATATATACATATACATATTTTATTCATATTTTTTCTGCAGTGCCAGGTAGACATTTTTCAGAATATGATTGGTTATTGTGAATAATCATGTCCATCAAGTCAAAACAATTTAAATTTGAATTCTGTTTCTGATACTTGCTAATTGTAAGACCCTGAGGAAGAAATTTTTTTTTCCTTTCCATCTTTAGATTTCTCATCTATAAGACAAGGACTTTAGTCATGAGTGCTTCTAGTATTTCCTCCACTTTTCCATAATTTTTTCACTTTTGCCCTTTATGATTAACATGAATTTATCCTGTATAAGTCATTTGCACACAATTTTTGGACATTGTCTTTACTAATAAATCAATAGCTTCTAGAGAGATCCCTGGTTTTCTTTGTATCCTTACTACTTAGCACAATGTAAACACACAGTAAGCTCCTAGTGTAATAAGTATGTTTACATAGAATATTATGAGCATTTAATAAATGCTTTGGATTGATTTGACTTGATTCATCCTTCTACTGTTAAAATGAAATATTTTCTTACCTTTTAGTAGTAGAAGTTAGAGAATAAGAAGGCAAACATATATGTCACCACTGTTCTAACATGGCTGATGAATGGATGATTTCCTATTACTACTTCCTCAGAGTACTGGGCCAGCCATCAGAACTTGAAAGCATCAGAGGAAGCATTTGGGATATAGTGGTAATTCAAGGCTATTCTATTAGTTTTAGTTTTCAGAATTCATCCCTTTGCTGGTCTCCTGAACAGAAATTGCTGTTGTTTTGCCAATGGGTGAAACTCATTTGCATAAGATTTGATTTCCCATAAGGCTCTCTACCAGACTGAAGACATATGAATCTATTAAGGAAGGGATTGTTCACCATAGCTATTGTTTACATCATGATTTAAGTTAATTAAAGTTTTAATTCTAGAAGGACACATGCAAACCCAATTAAAGATCTTAGAATTAAAATTCTTATGCACCAATCATAAACTCTTATGAAAAGAAAAAAAAATTGGTAACCTTTGCTAATATTTATACTAGAAAGCCTTCTATAAACTTATTCTTCCTTTTCTTTATTAAAAAAGTCATGAACATTTAAGAGATTAAAAAAAAATCAACAAACATAAACCATGTTTCCCAAAAACAAAATTCAGTTATACCTGCATGTACTTGAAAACAAACTGTATTGTATTTGTCCAGTTCTGTGATGACCACGTATTTAAAATCAGCCGGAGTCAGGAATTCAGGTTAAGGGAAAATCTTCAATCTTTATTATTTTTGAGGTGAAGGGAGATTAGCAATGTGAGTAGCTGCAACAAGATGCCAGCCAACAGTCTCTTTCCCTCCCTCTCTCTGCCCCTCTGCCTCCACCCACCAAAATCGTCATTTCCTATACAATACATCAGGACTTGCACAAAGAGTGGGTGGGGGGCCATTCTTTCTCCAAGTATATATATTAATAGAATATGGTCCAATTACTATTTAGCCTCATGTGCTTGGTTCCTCAGTGCCTGAGCTTCAGCCCATTACACAATTCCTTAATGATATAAATGAAAACAATAAACCAAGACATTCATTATACTATGTCTCCCATTTTACCTAAAAGCTAAATACGAATATAGCTCTGACTTTTATTTAAGACAAAATAATCCTTACTATTTTATTAGTCACAATATAAAAACACCTATACTTTCCCCCCAGCAATATTCTTTCTGAAACAGTCTTTCTCTTTCTCTCTCTCTCTCACTCTCTCTCTCTTTCTGTATATATATATATAATATATATATATATATACACATCCATATACATATATATATACACATATATATATATATACACACACATAATACCATATACATGCATATGTGTTTATGTTTTGTATATATACATATACATATTTTATTCATATTTTTTCTGCAGTGCCAGGTAGACATTTTTCAGAATATGATTGGTTATTGTGAATAATCATGTCCATCAAGTCAAAACAATTTAAATTTGAATTCTGTTTCTGATACTTGCTAATTGTAAGACCCTGAGGAAGAAATTTTTTTTTTCCTTTCCATCTTTAGATTTCTCATCTATAAGACAAGGACTTTAGTCATGAGTGCTTCTAGTATTTCCTCCACTTTTCCATAATTTTTTCACTTTTGCCCTTTATGATTAACATGAATTTATCCTGTATAAGTCATTTGCACACAATTTTTGGACATTGTCTTTACTAATAAATCAATAGCTTCTAGAGAGATCCCTGGTTTTCTTTGTATCCTTACTACTTAGCACAATGTAAACACACAGTAAGCTCCTAGTGTAATAAGTATGTTTACATAGAATATTATGAGCATTTAATAAATGCTTTGGATTGATTTGACTTGATTCATCCTTCTACTGTTAAAATGAAATATTTTCTTACCTTTTAGTAGTAGAAGTTAGAGAATAAGAAGGCAAACATATATGTCACCACTGTTCTAACATGGCTGATGAATGGATGATTTCCTATTACTACTTCCTCAGAGTACTGGGCCAGCCATCAGAACTTGAAAGCATCAGAGGAAGCATTTGGGATATAGTGGTAATTCAAGGCTATTCTATTAGTTTTAGTTTTCAGAATTCATCCCTTTGCTGGTCTCCTGAACAGAAATTGCTGTTGTTTTGCCAATGGGTGAAACTCATTTGCATAAGATTTGATTTCCCATAAGGCTCTCTACCAGACTGAAGACATATGAATCTATTAAGGAAGGGATTGTTCACCATAGCTATTGTTTACATCATGATTTAAGTTAATTAAAGTTTTAATTCTAGAAGGACACATGCAAACCCAATTAAAGATCTTAGAATTAAAATTCTTATGCACCAATCATAAACTCTTATGAAAAGAAAAAAAAATTGGTAACCTTTGCTAATATTTATACTAGAAAGCCTTCTATAAACTTATTCTTCCTTTTCTTTATTAAAAAAGTCATGAACATTTAAGAGATTAAAAAAAAATCAACAAACATAAACCATGTTTCCCAAAAACAAAATTCAGTTATACCTGCATGTACTTGAAAACAAACTGTATTGTATTTGTCCAGTTCTGTGATGACCACGTATTTAAAATCAGCCGGAGTCAGGAATTCAGGTTAAGGGAAAATCTTCAATCTTTATTATTTTTGAGGTGAAGGGAGATTAGCAATGTGAGTAGCTGCAACAAGATGCCAGCCAACAGTCTCTTTCCCTCCCTCTCTCTGCCCCTCTGCCTCCACCCACCAAAATCGTCATTTCCTATACAATACATCAGGACTTGCACAAAGAGTGGGTGGGGGGCCATTCTTTCTCCAAGTATATATATTAATAGAATATGGTCCAATTACTATTTAGCCTCATGTGCTTGGTTCCTCAGTGCCTGAGCTTCAGCCCATTACACAATTCCTTAATGATATAAATGAAAACAATAAACCAAGACATTCATTATACTATGTCTCCCATTTTACCTAAAAGCTAAATACGAATATAGCTCTGACTTTTATTTAAGACAAAATAATCCTTACTATTTTATTAGTCACAATATAAAAACACCTATACTTTCCCCCCAGCAATATTCTTTCTGAAACAGTCTTTCTCTTTCTCTCTCTCTCTCACTCTCTCTCTCTTTCTGTATATATATATATATATATATATATATATATATATATATATACACATCCATATACATATATATATACACATATATATATATACACACACATCCATATATAAATATACATATGTATATATGGATGTATATATATATATAACATATACATATATACATACACATATGTATCTATCTATATCTATATCTATATATATGTATTGGGGAGGGGCAGGTTCATTTCCAAAGGAAATCTCAGTGTGATTGGTATGCAACAGAGCTAACCTGAAAGTGGTTATTGAAAAAAGATTCTTTCCTCAACATGCCAAAAATTGCCATTTTAGGCAGAACCATTTCTCTATTTTCATTCCAGATCTATGGATTAATAAAATATGGGGAATGGGTATTCTATGCAAGTTATGAAAAGAAAATGGGATTTTTGAGTAAAGAGAACATTTTCAGTTATGATGACTTTATGAGATACCATACATTCTGATGATTCTCATAAGTGCAGTGCACAAGCATAGCTGAGACAGTTCAGATAAGATACACAAGTGAATAACTAATTTTAAAGAAAGTGCAGCTCATATTATTTGCACAGTAAACCCAGCAGGATGAAGCAATTTCTTTGCCATTTTATTAATCTCCCTACCCATTTTCTGATCTTTCAAAAAGCATGTAAACAAATGAAAGGCATTGCAGGACCATATTGCAGCACATACTTTCTAGTTCATTATTGCACTTAGCAGTCTTTTGATCATTCTTCAGAAATTCTTATTCTGGGTAACTTTGGGCAATTAATGAAGTTCATTACTGATAAAGGTGCTTGTGTAAAGTAACTTCTTTTGAGGTGCTTAAATGCAAGTTAATTTCATCATCAAAGCAGTCACACATCCAGTTTTAGAATACCTATCCCACTGTTGCTAATTTAATATGAATCCAGTTTTTAAAAATTTTTAAATAGAAGAAAAAAAATCAATGTAATAGATTTAAAAACTACATATATATATATATATATATATACATATATATATGTGTGTATATATATATATATATATATATATATATATATGTATATATATATATATATATATTGCTTTTTGCTGAGGCAATAGTAGTGAAGTGACTTGCCCAGGGTCCTTGCCCATGTCTGAGACCAGATTTGAACTCAGGTTCTCTTGACTACAGGTGTAGCTCTATCCAATGAGTCACTTAGCTGCCCTGACAATAATTTTCATATAGTTTTATTTATAGCAAATATTTTTTTCATAATTTAGGTTGGGCACATAGCAATTAGAATTATCACAAAGCTTGGAAAATCATTTGTTTCTTCAGTCATTCAACTCTGCAATCCTATTTGGCTTTTTCTAAACAAATATACTACAATGGTGTGCTATTTCCTTTTTCAGCTCATTTTGCAGATGCAGAACTGAGGCAAACAGTATTAAATAAACTGACCATTGTCACAATGCTAGTAAATTTCTGAAACTGGATTTGAACTAATGTTTTCCTAAATTCAGGACCAATGCTTTATCCATTGTACCACCAAATTTCTTGGAACTCTGCATTCACTCTGTTGAAATATTAGTGCTGTATGTTAAAACAGAGGCAACATGGAGTAAAGGATAAAAAGTCAGCTCTGGGGGTGGAAAGATATGAATTCTGCTCCTGCTTATAATGCATATTTGTCATGAAAACATGTCATAACTCCTAAGTTACTGATCCCAACTTCTTAAGAACTGATGACTTAACTATACTGAAAGTGTAAAAGGAAATTCCACATTATAATGATCAAAAAACAGTTTGAAATGATGAAAACAATAGAAAAAGAGAAGGAAGAAAAAAAGAAAAAGAAAAAAGGAAAAGAAAAAAGGAGAAAGAGAAGGAGAAATTGAAGGAAAAAAGATAGCTACTCTTGAAAAATAATCATTAATATAAACTGACAAATCAGTAAATGCAGTGAAATCATAGAATTTAGCAAAATAATAAGATTATTTAATAAGCTATTGTTGAGTTTTCTTCAGAATGCAGATGCTACTACCCAACCTTATAAATGAAGAAATTCAGTTTTAGACAGACTAAGTAACATAAATTTATACATGGCAAGCTGAAAGGCACCTTGAAAGATATTAGTCCAGTCTCACTAGTTAAAGATGAGGAAGGTTAAGTGATTTGTCCAAGGCACATAGATATTAAAGGAAAATCCAGTACTTTAACTCAGCTCCTTGGATTTCCTATAAATAGCTCTTTCTTTTACAGTAGAAATGATGGGAAAGAAGTTAGCACTTAGCTTCCCTTAATGATTTCAATTCACATCTTCTAGATAAAACATAATCTTGAGTCCTTAAAGAAATGACATATGTGATCCCTAAACAACTCTCAGTGGCACCTAATAGATTTTAGATAATGGAAGTTATGATGCAGACTTGAAATCAGTAGTATTGAACACCTTAGTTTCAAGCTGGTACTCTTTCCAAAATACCACAAAAAGTATCACAAAGTACCATAGGAGGAAGTCTCAGATAAAAAATCAGGTGTCCAACCAACATTACCTTATTCTAACTATAACTTAGCTTTATTCTGGTAGGTATCATTGGTATCTAGAAGTCTCTAAGTGCTACAAGATTACTAGTCCAGAATGGAAGTTATTATCTGGCCTTCAGAGATAATAACTGAATGCTAAATGCAAATGAAATTCAAGTAGCTCTTTTTTCCAGTTTAATTTTGCCTACTCATTCTCTGAAATAATCACTGTTTTTATGTCTTCTCCCCAAAATAACAACCACAACAACAAGCACCACCACCACCACTACAAGAACAACAACAAAAGAGGAAATCATCTGTCTCAAATAAATTAGAAGTTCAATAATGTGGTAAGTATGACCCTGATGGACTCCCTTAATTATAATGCCTGTACTTTTTTCATTTTAATTTTTTTTAAATTTTGACTTCAAATCAAGCCATTCTCTAATTGATAAATGGTCAAAGGATATGAACAGACAATTTTTAGATGATGAAATTGAAACTATTTCCACTCATATGAAAGAGTATTCCAAATCACTATTGATCAGAGAAATGCAAATTAAGACAACTCTGAGATACCATTACATACCTGTCAGATCGGCTAAGATGACAGGAAAAAATAATGATGAATGTTGGAAGGGATGTGGGAAAACTGGGACACTGATGCATTGTTGGTGGAGTTGTGAACAAATCCAACCATTCTGGATGGAATTATGCCCAAAAAGTTATCAAACTGTGCATACCCTTTGATCCAGCAGTGCTACTACTGGGCTTATATCCCAAAGAAATACTAAAGAAGGGAAATGGATCTGTATGTGCCAAAATGATTACGTCAGCCCTGTTTGTAGTGCCTAAAAACTGGAAAATGAATGGATGCCCATCAATTGGAGAATGGTTAGGTAAATTGTGGTATATGAATGTTATGAAATATTATTGTTCTGTAAGAAATGACCAGCAGGATGAATACAGAGAGGCTTACATGTGAAATGAGCAGAACCAGGAAATCATTACACACTTCAACAACAATGCTGTATGAGGATGTATTCTGATAGAAATGGATATCTTCAACAAAGAGAAGATCTAATTCAGTTCCAATTGATCAATGATGGACAGAAGCAGCTACTCCCAGAGAAGGAACACTGGGAATTGAGTGTAAACTGTTTGCATTTTTGGTTTTTCTTCCGAGATTATTTTTACCTTCTGAATCCAATTCTTTCTATGCAAGAAGAAAACGATTTGGTTATGCACACATATATTGTATCTAGGATATACTATAACATATTTAATGTGTATAAGACTGCTTGCCATCTAGAGGAGGGGGTGGAGAGAGGAAAGAGAAAAATCGGAACAGAAGTGAGTGCAAGGGAAAATGTTATAAAAAAAATTACCCATGCATATGTACTGTCAATATAAAGTTATAATTATTTTTAAAAAATTGAATTCCAAAATCTCATCCTCCAGCTCAATATAAAGGCAAGAAATGTGTATTAGTTATATATGTAAAATCATTTAAAGTCTATTTCCAAGTTTAAAAAAAAGAAAGAAAAACAAAAAGAAAATGGAAAAAAAAATGTTTCCACCCACATTCTGGGTTCATTGATTGTTTCATTTAATTACCTTGCCATCATTAAGAAAGCAAAAATTTGATATAGGTTATACATGTGCATTTATGAGAAATATGTTTCAATTTTAGAGATGTTTGGAAAGAACACATGTACAAAAATTAAAGAAATTAAAAGAATTTTAAAAAAAACTATACTTTAATCTGTATTCAGGCTCCATCAAATCTTTCTTTGGAGATACAATTTTTCATCATAAGTTCTTCAGAATTGTTTTAGATCATTGTATTGCTGAAAATAATTAAGTAGCTTAGAGTTGACTGTAGTATAATATTGCTGTTACTGTGTACTATTTCGTAATATTCTTCTTGGTTTTCTGGAGGTCTTGGGAGCAGCCTTCCTTTCAGCAAAGTAATCACCACAAGAATAGCCAGGTATTAAAGTCCAAATTATTTTATTTTCTCCTTGCCTGGAGCTGGGCAGCTTTCTGGAGAGTTTTTTAGACTAGCCTTGGTCTCAGTGGGGGAAGTGCAGGAGGCCAGCCACCAAAGTGGTGTGAGATAAAGTAAATGAATCTGGCTCTGAGTCTGACCCTGGCTGAGTTTGTCCCAGCTTATATGCTCTATTCTAATTACATTATCATAGGTGTGAATCTTGTGGAATTATATTAAGTACTAAGTACATGTACTGAACTAGAGAACTATTAAGCACCATGTTAAAGTTGATAACCATTGTCTCATCAATTCCATGGAGTTAGCAATTTGTAAGAATCCTTGTTTTAAATACAGAATTTTGCCCCATAACAATATTTGGTTCTGTTCATTTCACTTTGCATCAGCTCATATAAATCTTCTCATGTTTTCCTGAAAGAAATTCTGCTTAGAATTTCTTAAGACAGAATACCATTCCATTATAATCATGTCAAAATTTACTCAATCATTCCCCAAATGATAGGCATCTCTGCAAAATCTACTTCTGCACAACCAAAACAACAGACCCTCCTATGAATAATTTTGTACACGGAGGTATTTTTCCTTTCTCCCTTTTAAAAAAAAATCTCTTTGGGATACAGATCTAATATTTCATTTATTATTTCATAATAATGTGCTATTGTAGAATTAAATGGTAGTCACAGTTTTATAATCATTTGGGAATAGTTATAAGCTCTTCTTCAAAATTATTGGATTGTAATTCTACCAATAATAAATTAACATATCAATTATTCTCCATCCCTTCCCATATTAGTTTTTTTTTTCCTTTTTTGTCATATTATACTATTTCATAAATGTGAGATGGTATCTCAGAGTTGTTGGATTTGAATTTCTGTAATCAACAGTTATTTAGAGCTTTTTAAAATGACTTATATGACTATAGCTTTAATCTCTTCTTTAAAATGTCCTTTTGTATGTTTTGTTTATCAATTGGATATCCATATATATATATATATATATATATATATATATATATATATATATACACACACACACACACATAATATATCTTTAAGTTTATATCCTTATAAAATTGAGTCCATTCTTTATAAATTTGAGAAATAAGGCTTTTATCATAAAGACTTGCTGTAATTATTTCTTGCCATTTCTTGCTTTTCTTGCAATTTCGGTTGTACTGGTTTTGTTTGTGCAACCCCTTTTTAATTTAATGTAATCACAATGATCCATTTTATATCCCATTTTATATCTTATGATCCATACCATCTCCTGTTTGGTCACAAATTATTTCCATTCATAAGATATGAAAGAAACTTTTTTCAATGCTCCCTTAATTTGCTTATAATGTCAACTTTTATGTCTAAATAATTTACCCATCTTTTAGTTTATCTAGGTAGATTGTATAAGATGTTAGTCTGCAACTAGTTTATGACAAACTGCTCATGTTCCAAAAACTTGGATTTTGGAGATTATTAGACACTAGATTTCTCTGGTATATTATTCACCTAATTTATTCTCCTGACCCAACATTCTATTTCTTAGCCTATATCAGATTGTTTAGGTAAACATTGCTTTTTATTGCAGTTACTGATAGGCCATTTAAAAGTATTTTTTCATTGATTTCATTAATATTCTTGACCTTTTGTTCTTCCAAATTAATTTTGCTATTATTGCCTGACTTTATGAAATACATTTTAGTAATTCATTTTGCAAATCACAGTGCCTTTAAATAAAAGTTTAACTGCATTACTCAGAGAAGAACTAATATTCAATAATGCATGATTCAAATACTATATTTAAGTTTGTTGTCAAGGGAAAGGTGAACACGAAATTTAAAGAAAATGAGCTTAATCTCATATATATATATATATATATATATATATATATATATATATATGAAAATACTTGAAATTAAAATGAAATGTTTTAACCATATCAGTAAGTGCAATTTACTTACTTAATTGTTTTAAATTTGTTCTGACTAAACATTGCCTTCAACAATAGGCAGTTCTTTTCCCTTTTGGTAGTAAAGAGTTACATCCCTGATTTAAATAGATACAGACAAATAAGAATAATGGACATGTCATTTTTATATGAAAAAGAAAAATACTTAGTTAATGTTAAAAACAGAAGTCCAAGAAACTTAGTCTATGAATAAGCTTCTTCAATCATTTCTAAATGTAAAACTAATTTATTTGTGGAGACAAAGGAAAAGGAAGGGAAAATGCATATGTTTATATTCATTGTAGACCAGGAACTATGCTAAAAACTTTACATGTAATAGCTCATTCAATTCTTTTAATAACCTTAAGAGTTTCATGGCATTATTATGCCCATTTTATATTTCAGGAGACTGAAGCAGAAGGAATAGAACATCACATTGTAAGTAAACATCTCAGAGAAGATTAGAACTCATATCTTCAACTGCAGAGCAGTACTTTCACCACTGTGCCACTAAGAGAAATATGTGTTTAAAATTTTAATTAGTGCCTTTTTAAAGCATCTGCTATGAAATTGAAAAAAAAAATGAAAACTACTATAGAGTCCCTTTTTGCCCATGGAAAGCAAATTAGAACACTATAAAGAGTAATAAAGATAATGAAATTTAAAACAACACTAAAAGATATGTAGAATCAGATTCATTTCAGTGACTGATTTCATCCAGGAAAGTACACTTTACTTTGATTTTTAAAAAAAGTGAATAGAGCACTGAGCCTGAAATCAGGAATATGAGTTCATAACATGCCTTGTACACTTTGTAACTATTGGACATGGATGATTCTTTTAATTATTCCAGGTCAAGCATTTTATATGCTGTACCCTCTATCTAATAATATATGAGTACTAGCCATTATTATTTGTTTCTGTTATTATTGTTACAAAGTTTTCAATAATGTTATATTAAAATATTATATCAACTGAAAATGTAAGGCAAATAAGTACATGATTCCGTGCAGAAAAATAAAGAGAACTAATATCTACATGTTTAGATTAATTAACTTAAACATCCAGGCACAAATTTTCTGAGGATAATCAAACCATTATCCATTCTCTCTCTCTCTTTCTCACTCTTGCTTTCTCTTTTGCTTGATCTCCATCTCTCTCTTTATTTGACATTCTCTCCCTCTATCCGCAAATATTCTGAATAAACAAAATGATAGAAATACTTTAAAAAGAGGGTTTTTTATTGTGGGATCAGTTTCATGAGTGGGATGAGATGGCAGATGTTGGTTTTAGCCAATGTAATGAAATCTGGTTCAAACAATTGCTCATGTAGAAAATATTAAGTGGGCACAATAATATTCTCTGTATTCAAATATCCAGGACAGTCAATTAGGGAAAATTCAATGAAATAAAATAATCAAAGTAATCTTTTGTAATTTAGAGCAAAGACTGTTTTGTTGAATTTTTAGCTTTCCCATTTACTTCTATTCCTTTGTAATTGGTTCTCCAAAATTATGACTAATGGAAGACATATTTTGTCAGACATAATAAATTTGGATAAATTTTGTTTGTTTCATTTTGGGCTTTGTACAATTAAAGCAACTTATTGTTTGCTATTCAATGACAAGAATAGATAAATTAGTGTCTCAGCATTAGAAGTCTGGCCACTAAACACTGAAGTATTTCCTATGGTGATCAAATAGATAAAAATACAAAGTGATCCTAAGTCCTACACACTCTCCTTTCACTTATATAGTAAAAGAATGATAGAAATGAGAAAATTGTGCTAAGATGAACATATATTTAGGCCATTTGTAAATGTTAAACTAACTGTGAATATGCTTAATGTGAGTTAGTTGTTGGAAAAGAAGATATTTCATTTCTGGACAAAAGGAATAACAACCAATTTGATGTTCTTGTCACGAATAAAACCAGAAAACACTAAAAGGTTATCGTTTAATGGTATGATAATTAACATGATGTGAGAGAAGCAAATAAAGGAATTGAAACATATTACTCCATTATCAGCCTCAAAGGCACAATTATCCTGTCAGGTAGACACTGAAGTTTTTACTATGCTCCATTTTACAGATGAGGAAATTGTGAATCAGGTTACAATTAAAGCCTTTTTAATGAGATCCCCAGTCACCCAATCTGTTCAACCTAACTATCCACAAAGAAAAAAAATACAAGTTAATAATATAATCACTGTTGTGTTATTATTCCTTCAGTACACATACCTTAGATTGGATTTTTTTTTCTTGAATAGGAAAAGGAGGGCATTCTTTGTTTCAGTTTTTACCTAGACTTAATTTCAGCATTACCTCAGTCTAAGGCCTGTTAAAGACCTTAGTTTAAAAAGGCCAAAGTTTTCCATTGCCTCCAGGACCATCTCCAATCATCCTGATCTTTATCTTGTCCAGATGTCTCCAGAAGAGAAAGATAGGAACTAGTCAGTTGGGCAACACCATTCTTTTCTTTTTTTTCTTTTGCCTTTTCTTCCTTCCTTCCTTCCTTCTTTCCTTCCTTCCTTCCTTCCTTCCTTCCTTCCTTCCTTCCTTCCTTCCTTCCTTCCTTCCTTCCTTCTTTCCTTCCTTCTTCCTTCCTTCCTTCCTTCTTTCCTTCCTTTCTTATCTCTCTCTCTCTCTCTTTCTTTCAAACTCCCTCTTTTCTTTCTCCTTTCTCTTTATTCTGTCTACATAAGGTATATCCTTACTTCAGGGTGCTCTGCCCAAATGAATATAAATTTGATACCTGAAATCTTACAGGATACCTTGGAGTTTATATGTTAGGATCATGTCTCAAACCCAAGTCAAGCTGACTGTCATTGATTGACCAAAAATAGAACCTAGGTCAAATATAGATTGATACATAGATAGATGGGCATAGATGTAGATAGATTTATATCTTTTTCTATCCATATCTATTTCTATTGATGCATGAATTATATATAATATGGGGATTTTTATTTTAAATATACATATACAGTTATGTATATATATGTATCTATCTATCTATATATATCTGTACATGTATATATGTATGTATGTGTATATTTGACTAAGTAAAAGAGGCTATTTCTACTTAGACTTAATCACTGATTAGTTATTGCCTCACTCAAGTAGACTTATTGAAGACTTTAGCTTAAAAAGGTCGAGATGCTCCCACTGCATCCAAACCATCTCTAGTCATCCTGATCTATATTTTGCCATTGTACACAGATGGTTTCAGAGAAGAAAGTAGTTTAGTGACTTTGCTCAACTGTCCCTCACAGAAACTCAATTTATTTGCATGTCATGACATTGCCTCCTTGATTTTAAGGCTGTCTTTGTGAATAAAGGACAAACAACAACTTAGACAGACACTGAATCCAGATAAGATCAGAGTTCTGAAGATGATGAAAGGGAGCTCAATTTCCTTTTTAAAGAAATTTTTCAGTACTTTTAATGATGCAAAGTTATACACTGAAAACAAATTAAATAATGAAATAGCCTTTTTAAAACTAATAATTTTTCTTGTGATAAAGCATTGGCTTTAGGGAACACTAGACTCTGTAGTGTTCAATAAAAATTGTTCCAAACATAAAGAGATGATGATACACATAAAAATTTTTATTAAAGCTTTTTTTTATTTATGAAACCTATGCATGGTAATTTTCCCAACATTGATCCTTACAAAATCTTCTGTTCCAAATTTTCCCCTCCTTTCCTCCATCCCTTCCCCTAGATGGAGGTAGTCCAATGCATGTTAAATATGTCGAAATATATGTTAAATCCTATATATGTATACATATTTACATCTTCATTATTACAGCAAAATAACTATAGAAATATGTATACATATATTGGATTTAACATATACTTTAACATATTTAATATGTATTGGATTACATACATATATGTATATAGGGAAGGGAGTGGGGGGAAAAAAGGGAAAATTTGGAACACAAGGTTCTGCAAAGGTCAATGTTGAAAAATTATCCATGCATATTTTGTAAATATAAAGCTTTAATAAAGAAGCAAATGAGTCTCCATGATGACAAATGTCTTTAAGCTCCAGCATACATCTAAAACTATAATTTGGCTCTACTTAAGCAAATGACTATGTGTATTATCTTGCTGTACAAGAAAAATTGGATCAAGAAGGAAAAAAAAACTAAGAAAGAAAACAAAATGCAAGCAAAAAACAATAGAAAGAGTGAAAATGCTATGTTGTGATCCACATTCAGTTCCCACAGTCCTTTCTCTGGGTGTAGATCACTGAACAATTGGAACAAGTTTGAATTATCTCATTGTTGAAAAGAGCCATGTCCATCAGAATTGATAGTCATATACTCTTGTTGTTGCCATGTATAATGAAATGCTGGTTCTGCTCATTTCACTTAGCATTAGTTCATATAAGTCTCTCTGAAATCTGGATGAAGTATTCTATCAATGATGATTTCTACAGCAATGCAGAAAAAATTTGTTTTAGGAGGTCTATATAGAAAAGGAAGAAAATATAGTATGTAAAATGCTTAAAATATTTTAGACAAAGTGCCTATTATGAAATCATATGAGTACATAAGTAAGAGCATTGTAGTAAGGGAAGAAATGAATTGTTCTAGTCTCTACTTATGAAAGGAGTAGCCCATCTATGATGTCATGGAAAGCTAGAAGTATTTAATAATGTACTAATATCAACAGCAGAGAATAAAATTGGATAAAAATAAAATTATATGAAAAACATAATTAAATATTCCCCCAAAATGGAACATACACTTACAGATAGTGATTTCAAAGAAAAGGCAAAATAAAGGGTGGCTAACTATATGCTTCAACTAATGTTTTCATAATATGAAATGAAAGAGAATATATGGAATATTATTAATAATATTTATGCCTTTAGATCAGAAATATGTTACTCTAGATGAGAATTGAATTCCACTGGATGAGCAATGTGAAAAGTAAAAAAGAAAAATGGCTTTCATTATGTATGTATTTATTTAATATTTTATTTATCAGATTATTTAACTATTAATTTGTTTGATATATCTTTGAGAAATTTAACCAAATAAACAATGTAAAGAATAAGATAAAAAGTTATAAAAACCACATGAGCAAGTAATTCCATGTTGAGTTAAAACAAACATACAAAAAAAAACAAAGGTAACAATAGTTTAGATTACAAATTCATTCATAAGTGTAATAGAGAAAAATGACAAGATAATGAATACAATCACCATGCTAAACAAAAAAATATAGTAGAAAATCCACTTCCAGTGCACTTGCAATATGTATAACATGAGAACCAATTAAAATAAATAATTCCAATAGCTCTATATATGAAACCAGGAATGAAATGGAGCAGTTTTGCTTGAATATTTATAGAAATATATTCTCCTTATCAGTGAAAGTTTAACTACATTTGAATATGAATTGCATTTGAATAACAATGAAAGGGTTTGAGTTTTATGAAGAAGTATATCATGCATGAAGATGAATTTAGGAAAAATAGCCTAACCTGACCAAGTACATTTAAAATAAACACATACTAAAAGTAACACAAACATGCAAAGCATTTTGGATTCAATTGTCAATATGTCCAAATAAGAGGAATAGTTCCAAAGGAATAGGAATGACCAGAATAACAAATACAATTGATTATCAAGGTAGCAGGAACTACTAACATATTTCTTATCTTTTCATCTCTACTAAGTCAAATTGATAATAGTCTATATAAAATTCAAGATGATGAAAAAGTGAGGAGAGAGTAGCAGCCTTTTATAGATCATTTTCTTTCTTTCTTTCTTTCTTTCTTTCTTTCTTTCTTTCTTTCTTTCTTTCTTTCTTTCTTTCTTTCTTTCTTTCTTTCTTTCTTTCTTTTCCTGAGGCAATTGGGATTAAATGACTTGCCCAGCATCACACAGCTAAACAGTGTTAAATGTCTGAGACCAGATTCGAACTCAGGTCTTCCTGACTTCAGGGCTGGTGTTCTATCCACTGCATCATCTACCAGCCCCTACAGACCATTTTCTTTTTTTTTTTTTTAGCAATAAAAATATATTTACATCTGGAATACAACTCAAATACTATTTCCATGCAATAGAATATTAAAATCGTTACAGACCATTTTCAAAAGAGACTATATCTTCACATTCTCACAATTTTCTGAGAGGCATAAATCATATGATATTGTTTTTATTGCTTTTTTAATTATAAAAAAGGTAAGTGGAGAAACCAAATATTGAATTAAAGTATTTATTCAAAGAATGTCATCTGTATATATGTTAAAATAACAAATATTATGTAAATAGCAAATTTTGTGTGAAAATTTTCTAAGACTATTTAATTGGTACTAGAAAGAGAAATATATTTTCTCTAAGAACAATTTGACAATATAATGGATTATTATGAATAAATCTTAAATTGAAATAGGATTGCTTAAAGAATAAAATTTTCCTGACACAGTCATTTTCAGTTGAAAACATACTGAATGTATTGAGCCCCAGAATATTATAGACTCTATTAAAAAAATTTTCATAATTGCAAGAAGGGTTTGGCCTATCACACTGAAAAAAGTCTTGTAGATCTATATTTATTTCATTTTTTCTGGCATAATTTAAATGCAAGTGTCATTGCCTTAGTTCAACATTGCATCTATCCTTGACAAATCTAATAAATTAACATTAACAGGTTTCAAAATTTAATAGGAGAAAGTCAGATTATTACTTTTTGAAAATAATGTAGTATTTGTAGTCATCCCACATGAGGAAAAAAAAACTTATCTTATTAACAATAATATTCTCTCAATGACACCATATGACTGATTTACAGACTCTCATAATTACAAAAGAATGAAAATTTAGTGTTTGCTTTTGAGAACTAATATTTACAGATTAGAATAAGAATTATAAAAGACAAGAAAACATGTGGATGGGGACATAATTTACCTGATGGAAGTTATACTTCTATGGATGAAACTGAATGAAGTGATTGATATCATATATCCTGAACTCACCAAAGTCCATAGGTCCATGAGAGTAAATATTTCTATTCAAAAACAGATACCCAGGAGAAAATAAAATGTAAAGCCATCCATAATTGAGAGATAATTCCATTCATGTTTCCCATGCAGAAAAAAAACCCCTTGGGTCAAGTGGTAGAATAAAGATGTTCTGTACAAGGTAGGAGAATGAAAAATTAAATATATTTCCATAAATATCTTTCAGTAGTTGTCACTGAGCCAGGAAAATTATGTATGTATGTTTGTATATGTATATGTATATGCATGTATGTATGTATGATGCAAAGGGAAAATTGAAATTAATTCATATTCAGTCATGAGTAATCTGTACAACAAACCATTCACATGTTTAGAAACATTCAAAGGATTAAATATTTTCCTTTCATGGAAAAACAACTTGTTCCTACCTGTAAAAAAAATTACAAAATATTTCAATTACATTTTTGTTCATAGTTTATGAAATAAACTTACTTAAACAAGGATTGTTGTCATTTGATTATTCAATTAAAATCAAATTTCCAATATTCTAGTAATTGACACTCTACTTAGTTATTTTTTCATATTTTCTGACTTATCTGACTTTTTACCATGGTAATAATTTCCCTCTTAAATTAGGAACATTAAAATATTACATTTTAAGTTTTTTGTTTATCAGATTTGCTGAGAATATGTACTACCCAATCTAATCAGATTATTCTACAATATGTTCTCAACCCTGTGCACATGCATTATGGTTATTCCCATGAAGATCGAAGAGAATTGGATAAACTGTTTATTATATTCGCATAGGCAAAAAGCCTAGCTTCTGTATAATTAATTATGGATAGCAGAAGTTTAGTAATAAATTATGACAACTTTCATTCCATTGAAGTTTTTAGAAAATGTATTGCTCCTTAGGGTTTTCCTAGTTCCATTACCAAAACAGTGGGCTTCTGTTGACCTCTAAAGAATACAAGCACTTAATATAACACGAAGAGAAGCAACTGGATCTGGCATCATGCTCATGGAGTACTAGTAGAAAATATTTATGCTGGGTAGAGGTGACACAATTTTAAAAGCCTTCAATAGTATTAATGGGAAGCTAGATAGCATTGATGGATAGAGTACAGGGTCTAGAGTCAGAAAAGCTTATATTCCTCATGGATCTGAACATAGTTGAGAAATTAAATACTCACTAATTTGGGACCCTAGAAAAGTCACTTAATACTCAGTTTCCTAATCTATAAAATGAGCTAGAGAAATAGCAATTTACTCTATCATCTTTGCCATGAAAACCCCAAAAGGAATCAAAAAGTCTTTGGCATGACCAAAAAACAACACAGAACTACAACAATAACAAAAACTGCAACAACAGGTATTATTAATTCCTAATATGCCTAAAAGGAGGATAGATGCAAAAGAATAGAAAAGATACCTTTCTTCCAAATAAATTTATCAAAAAAATCTTGAAGTTCTTTTACAGAATTCATGGTATTATGGTGATTGATCTAAGCTCAGAATACATTAAAATCTCCCCAGAGAGATTCATGGATTTCCAAAAATAGAGATCAGCATATTTGAAGAACACATGAGAAAGTTTACATGGCTTCTTTCTTTGTAGAGATGGGAATGATGGGTATAAAATATGCATGTATTTTTAGACACAATTTTTTTTGTTTTTACTCCATTTTTCTAATTATTCTTAAAATGGATGACTTTGTGCTAGCATTGGCAGTTAGATGTATTTGAAAATAATGGTCATATAAAAATAAAATCAATAAATATCCATTAAAATAAGTTAGTGTTGTAAAGAACATATGAAAAGTCAAGTATGTTAAAACTGTCAGTGTAGATTCTGTCATGCCATTATATGGGCAGTTCATTGGTGTTGGAATCTTTACAAACTGTTAAGTCATTAGAGTTGATAGAGACAATAATTATTTAATTTAGCATGGTTCAGTATCACTGATCTGATCTTACAAGGAGATGTTTTGGGCCAGAACCTGAAATAAGGTACTAAGTAGAACTAATGGATACAATGCTTGTGTTCACACCTTTACTCGTTGGAGTTCACAAGTATGGGAGATTCACAAAGTAAACTTTGTAACTTTGTGAATTCACACCTCCCTTGAAGCTCTTAGGGCCAGAGAGCACTCTGGGAAAAAACACATAATCCCATTCTCTCAGAACACATCATATATAAGCCCAGTCAAGAGAATTCAACTTAATTTAGATTGAGAGGGGAGCGTCAAGTGACTTCAGACAAAAGCCCTCTCTCAGAGGCAAGACAGATTCACCTTTGTGCTGGCTGTGCTGAAGGACAAACCTTTGGATTTGGAGACATTCAGAGGGAGCTCTTGGAACCAAGAGGCTGAAGGACAAACCTTTGTATTTGGAGACATTTGGAGGGAGCTCTTGGAACTAAGCAGAGAAATAGGCCTCTAAGCTAACAGGGCTATATTGGAGGCAATAAAAGATCTGAACTTTTATCACCTGGTGATTATTACTTTCAATTGCAACTAAGGCTGCCTCCAGAAAATTTCCACTGAGAAACCTGCTTTCTCCCAGAGAGAACCATTATATTATATTTTAAAAGAAGAAAATCACCACACATTGGCATCATGAATAAGCATTACAGCCAGACATTGATCTTGGTACAGAAATAAATAAGATAAGAAGAGACCAATGTCTTTCTTTTATTAGTGAAACTGAAGGGATACAAGTAATAGATAATTACTATTTCACAAGAATAAAATCATTTCTCTGGGACTTCCGGTTAAGATGGCGGAGAGGAGGCTCACAGCTGCATAAGCTCCACGCTTTCTCTCACTATCCATTTCATTACAAGCCTCTGAATTAATGCTTGACTGAAAAAAAAAAAAAACCCACAGTTACCAAGAGAAGCCATCCTTGAGATTCGCCAAGAAAGGTCTGTCTTTACTGGAGGGCTGGGACAGTTTTAGATCGGGCGCAGGCAGCGGGCAGCTGCAGGGAGAGCACGGGAGCAGACTGGAGAGGGGGTGGGGAGTGATCGCAGCCGTCTCTGCGGGGAGAGCTTCGCTACAGGTTTGGATACTTTGCCCCGGCAGCAAGTCAGCAGCCCAGCAGAGAAGCTAAAAACACCTGGGCTGAAGAATACAACCCCAAACAGCTGGAGTCTCTCGGGACCTGGCCACCCCCCCCCTTCCCCCCCCCCCCAGTGATTCAGCACGCTCTGGGATCTCAGAGCCCACGCGCACACAGTCCTGCTAGTGCCTCACTGCTGCCCCCCGCAGTCTGGAGAGGAAGCTCGATAACATACCCAGCCCCTCCCCCAAAGAAAGACTCCAGTTTTTTCTGTTTTTCTTTGGTAGTTTGTCTCTGATTATTAGACAGAATGAGCAAGAAGCTGAAGAGGACTTTAACCCTTGACAGCTTCTATACAGATAGAGAGCAGACTCTAAATCCTGAGGAGACTAAAAACAGACTGTCCCCAGGTGAATCCCCAAAGGAGGAGATCATCTGTTCCTCAGCACAGATGAACCTCATAGAAGTGATTAAAAAGGCTCTTACAAGGGAGCTAGAAGAAAAATGGGAAAAGGAGAGGGAGGCTTGGCAAAAGAGCCTGGAGAAGTCAGTTAAAGAGAGAGTGGATAAAGAAGTAAAATCCTTGAAAAATAGGATTAGTGAACTGGAAACAGAAAACAGCTCTCTAAAAAACAAAATTGGCGAAATGGAAAAAAATTCCACAGAACAAAAGAACTCAATTGGACAATTAGAAAAAGATTTTTAAAAAGTGAGTGAAGAAAATACTTCACTGAAAATCAGAATTGAACAAGTGGAATTGAATGGCTCGAGGAGACAAGAAGAATCAGTCAAGCAAATCCAAAAAAATCAAACAATGGAGAAAAATGTGAAATACCTTCTGGGGAAGACAACAGACCTGGAAAACAGATCCAGGAGAGACAATCTGAGAATCATTGGACATCCAGAAAAACATGATGAAAATAAGAGCCTGGACACTATTTTCCAGGAAATTATCAAAGAGAACTGCCCAGAAGTCATAGGAACAGAGGAAAAAATAAACATTGAAAGGATTCATTGATCACCCACTGAAAGGGATCCTAAAATCAAAACACCAAGGAATATAGTGGCCAAATGCCAAAACCCTCAAATGAAGGAAAAAATATTGCTAGCGGCTAGAAAAACCCAATTCAAGTATCAAGGAGCCACAATAAGGATCACCCAGGATCTGGCAGCATCCACGTTAAAAGATCGAAGGGCCTGGAATATGATATTCCGAAAGGCTAAGGAACTTGGTATGCAACCAAAAATAACTTACCCAGCGAGAATGAGCATGTTTTTCCAGGGAAGAAGATGGACATTCAACGAAGTAAGCGAATTTCATCTATTTCTGATGAAAAAACCAGAACTTAACAAAAAGTTTGATCTACAAATATAGAACTCAAGAGAAATCTAAAAAGGTAAAGATTAATCTTGGGAACTATATTTTGACTATATAGATGTATAAAGAATACATGTATACCTTGTTCTAGAAATTGATGTGGAAAGGACATTGTATCAGAAAAAGGGTAAAGTGGGGGTAGTACATCTCATGAAGAGGCATAGGAAACCTATTATATCTGAGAGAAAGAATGGAGGGGGATGAATATAGTGGGTATCTTACTGCCTTCAGAATTGGCTTTAAGTGAAAAATCTTAAGACATATTCAATCTATGGTGAAACTTCTCCCACCTCATTGAAAAGTGAGAAGGGAAAAGTGAAAAGGGAAGGAATAAGCTAAGCGGAAGGGAATACTGGAACTGGGAGGGAAAGGGGTTAGATAGGGGGAGGAACTCTAAGGCGGGGGGAGGGATACTAAAAAGAGAGGGCTGTGAGAAGCAAGTGGTGCTCACAAGCGTAATACTGGGAAGGGGGGGAAAGGGGAAAGAAGGGAGAAAAGCATAAACCGGGGTTAACAAGATGGCAAGTAATACAGAATTGGTCATTCTAACCATAAATGTGAATGGGGTAAACTCCCCCATAAAGAGGAAGCGGTTAGCAGAATGGATTAAAAGCCAGAATCCTACAATATGTTGTTTACAGGAAACACACCTGAAGCAGGGAGATACATGCAGGTTAAAGGTAAAAGGTTGGAGCAAAATCTACTATGCTTCAGGTGAAGTCAAAAAAGCAGGGGTAGCCATCCTGATCTCAGATCAAGCTAAAGCAAAAATTGATCTAATTAAAAGAGATAAGGAAGGGCACTATATCTTGCTAAAGGGTAGCATGGATAATGAAGCACTATCTATATTAAACATATATGCACCAAGTGGGGTAGCATCTAAATTCTTAAAAGAGAAACTAAGAGAGCTGCAAGAAGAAATAGACAGTAAAACTATAATAGTGGGAGATCTTAACCTTGCACTCTCAGAATTAGATAAATCAAACCACAAAATAAATAAGAAAGAAGTCAAAGAGGTAAATAAAATACTAGAAAAGTTAGATATGATAGATCTCTGGAGAAAATGTAATGGAGACAGAAAGGAATACACTTTCTTTTCAGCAGTTCATGGAACCTATACAAAAATTGACCATATAGTAAGACATAAAAACCTCAAACTCAAATGCAGTAAGGCAGAAATAGTAAATGCATCCTTTTCAGATCACGATGCAATGAAAATTACATTCAACAAAAAACCAGGGGGAAGTAGACCAAAAAATAATTGGAAACTAAATAATCTCATACTAAAAAATGATTGGGTGAAACAGCAAATCATAGACATAATTAATAACTTCACCCAAGAAAACGATAATAATGTGACATCATACCAAAATATATGGGATGCAGCCAAAGCGGTAATAAGGGGAAATTTCATATCTCTAGAGGCCTATTTGTATAAAATAGAGAAAGAGAAGGTCAATGAATTGGGTTTGCAACTAAAAATGCTAGAAAAGGAACAAATTAAAAACCCCCAGTCAAACACTAAACTTGAAATTCTAAAAATAAAAGGTGAGATCAATAAAATTGAAAGTAAAAAAACTATTGAATTGATTAATAAAATTAAGAGTTGGTTCTATGAAAAAACCAACAAAATAGACAAACCCTTAGTAAATCTGATTAAAAAAAGGAAAGAGGAAAGTCAAATTGTTAGTCTTAAAAATGAAAAGGGAGAACTCACCACTAATGAAGAGGAAATTAGAGCGATAATTAGGAGTTACTTTGTCCAACTTTATGCCAATCAATTCGACAACTTAAATGAAATAGAAAAATACCTCCAAAAATATAGCTTGCCCAAACTAACAGAGGAAGAAGTAAATATCCTAAACAGTCCCATCTCAGAAAAAAGAAATAGAACAAACTATCAATCAACTCCCTAAGAAAAAATCTCCAGGACCAGATGGATTTACATGTGAATTCTACCAAACATTTAAAGAACAATTAACTCCAATGTTATATAAATTATTTGAAAAAATAGGGATTGAAGGAGTCCTACCAAACTCCTTTTATGACACAGACATGGTACTGATACCTAAACCAGGTAGGCTGAAAACAGAGAAAGAAAATTATAGACCAATCTCCCTAATGAATATTGATGCTAAAATCTTAAATAAAATATTAGCAAAAAGATTACAGAAAATCGTCACCAGGATAATACACTATGACCAAGTAGGATTTATACCAGGAATGCAGGGCTGGTTCAATATTAGGAAAACTATTAGCATAATTGACTATATCAATAACCAACCAAACAAAAACCATATGATCATCTCAATAGATGCAGAAAAAGCATTTGATAAAATCCAACATCCATTCCTAATAAAAACACTTGAGAGCATAGGAATAAATGGACTTTTCCTTAAAATAGTCAGGAGCATATATTTAAAACCATCAGTAAGCATCATATGCAATGGGGAAAAACTGGAACCTTTCCCAGTAAGATCTGGAGTGAAGCAAGGTTCCCCACTATCACCATTATTATTTAATATCATATTAGAAACACTAGCCTCGGCAATAAGAGTCGAGAAAGATATTAAAGGAATTAGAGTAGGCAATGAGGAAACCAAACTATCACTCTTTGCAGATGATATGATGGTATACCTAGAGAACCCCAGAGATTCTACTAAAAAGCTATTGGAAATAATTCATAATTTTAGCAAAGTAGCTGGCTACAAAATAAATCCCCATAAATCCTCAGCATTTTTATACATCACCAACAAAACCCAACAGCAAGAGATACAAAGAGAAACTCCATTCAGAATAACTGTTGATACCATAAAATATTTGGGAATCTATCTACCAAAGGAAAGTCAGGAATTATATGAGCAAAATTATAAAAAAGTCTCCACACAAATAAAGTCAGACTTAAATAATTGGAAAAATATTAAGTGCTCTTGGATCGGCCGAGCGAACATAATAAAGATGACAATACTCCCTAAACTAATCTATTTATTTAGTGCTATACCAATTAGACTTCCAAGAAAATATTTTATTGATCTAGAAAAAATAACAACAAAATTCATATGGAACAATAAAAAGTCGAGAATCTCAAGGGAATTAATGAAAAAAAAATCAAATGAAGGTGGCCTAGCTGTACCTGATCTAAAATTATATTATAAAGCAGCAGTCACCAAAACCATTTGGTATTGGCTAAGAAATAGATTAGTGGATCAGTGGAAAAGGCGAGGTTCACAAGACAGAATAGTCAACTATAGCAATCTAGTGTTTGACAAACCCAAAGCCCCTAACTTCTGGGAAAAGAATTCATTATTTGATAAAAACTGCTGGGATAATTGGAAATTAGTATGGCAGAAATTTGGCACGGACCCACACTTAACATCATATACCAAGATAAGATCAAAATGGGTCTATGACCTAGGCATAAAGAACGAGATTATAAATAAATTAGAGGAACATAGGATAGTTTATCTCTCAGACTTGTGGAGGAGAAAGAAATTTGTGACCAAAGATGAACTAGAGACCATTACTGATCACAAAATAGAAAATTTTGATTATATCAAATTAAAAAACCTTTGTACAAATAAAACCAATGCAATCAAGATTAGAAGGGAAGCAACAAACTGGGAAAACATTTTCACAGTTAAAGCTTCTGATTAAGGCCTCATTTCCAAAATATATAGAGAACTGACTCAAATTTATAAGAAATCAAGCCATTCTCCAATTGGTAAATGGTCAAAGGATATGAACAGACAATTTTCAGAGGATGAAATTGAAACTATTACCACTCATATGAAAGAGTGTTCCAAATCATTATTGATCAGAGAAATGCAAATTAAGACAACTCTGAGATACCACTACACACCTGTCAGATTGGCTAAGATGACAGGAAAAAATAATGATGAATGTTGGAGGGGATGCGGGAAAACTGGGACACTAATGCATTGTTGGTGGAGTTGTGAACGAATCTAACCATTCTGGAGAGCAATCTGGAATTATGCTCAAAAAATTATCAAATTGTGCATACCCTTTGATCCAGCAGTGTTTCTATTGGGCTTATATCCCAAAGAAATACTAAAGAAGGGAAAGGGACCTGTATGTGCCAAAATGTTTGTAGCAGCCCTGTTTGTAGTGGCTAGAAACTGGAAAATGAATGGATGCGCATCAATTGGAGAATGGCTGGGTAAATTGTGGTATATGAATGTTATGGAATATTATTGTTCTGTAAGAAATGACCAGCAGGATGAATACAGAGAGGACTGGCGAGACTTACATGAACTGATGCTAAGTGAAATGAGCAGAACCAGGAGATCATTATACACTTCGACAACGATATTGTATGAGGACATATTTTGATGGAAGTGGATTTCTTTGACAAAGGGACCTGAGTTTCAATTGATAAATGACGGACAAAAGCAGCTACACCCAAAGAAAGAACACTGGGAAATGAATGTGAACTATCTGCATTTTTATTTTTTCTTCCCGGGTTATTTTTACCTTCTGAATCCAATTCTCCCTATGCAACAAGAGAACTGTTCGTTTCGGCAAACATATATTGTATCTAGGATATACTGCAACATATCCAACACATAAAGGACTGCTTGCCATCTAGGGGAGGGGGTGGAGGGAGGGAGGGAGGGGAAAAAAAATCGGAACAGAAACGAGTGTCAATATAAAGTAATTATTAAATAAAAATTTAAAAAAAAGAATAAAATCATTGGTGGTTTGTTATTTATAAGTAGGCTGCATCATATTACCAGCCATGATACATCAACAAAAGAAGCACACTATCAGAACATTTCAAAATCTGGCCTTTGACACTATCTGTGTAACATTGATCATGTTTTAATTTATGTTTGCCTCAATTTCCTCATATGTAAATTAGAGATAATAATACCACTTATAGCTCAGGGTTGTTATTAGAATAAGATAATATAGTATAGATAAAACCCTGAGCATAGTGCCTAGAACACAGTAGGTGCTGTATAAATGCTATATATCATTATTGACTATCACCGGAAAAGATATAGTGAATCATTTAAAGAAAACACAAAAGAACAATTAGATTGGGCATTTTTTTCAAAAAAATCCATGAAATTTTAAAATGGTAGAGGAAGCTTTCTAGCATACTGGACATAGTGAGATTTTGTAGAAGAGTGAACGGGTAAATAGCCTATGACTTGTGTCAGTAGAAGTAAACATAGGACGAAGATTTGGCAGTTAGGAAATTCACCAATATGTCTCTATGATTTAAAAATTATCTTAAAGTTACAGAGAATTTCCCTAATCTTCATTTTGTGCAGATTTCTCCCCCAAGGAATTTGAATTGATAGAATAAAATGGAACTTTTAAAGTTTCTTCTCCAGTAGCTGCATCCCATGTGGACTGTGAAAATATAAAGGTGTTACTGTTATTAAAAAAAAAGCATGAAACAACATGACTCAAGGTATTGGAAAAAATAATCAAAGCCTGAGAAATATACAAACCAATAGATGAAATTATACTCTAAACATTCTTTTTCTTCAGGTGACATACTTTAGATACGAGTGCTGATGGGATTTTGACATACTGAAATTAGGAACTGAATCTAACAATAAATAACTTAATTGAATTAACTCTAAAGTCCTAAATTTGGATTAAATTCCACAGGATGGAAAATTAGAGATTAGGTAGCATAGAAGTGCAGCAAGAGAAAATGCTAAAGAAATCTTTCACACCATTAGTGGTGATTTGTGCAGCACTGAGGTACTTAATCAATTAATCACTCAACAATAAACATGTATTAAGTATAGGGCTAGGTGTAGGAAATATAAGCATAGGTATGAAAGGGTCCACTCACATCAAGTTGGAAGAGCTGGTTGTTAAATTTTCAGTGCATCTATAATATTAACAAATTATGATGATTTATTTTTAGTTGATTATCTCACTTAAAATTATGATATAAGAAAGTTAATAATATAAGTTAAACTTATTTTTTTTCAAATAACTGGTTTTATAACATTTGCCAGTATATCTAACATTTGCCAGGATATCTCTCAATCCAAAATAAAACTAAAATAGTAAAATGTACTTGAATTAGCATAAAACATGCAAAATAAATTCATTGAATCTTTTGAATGGGAAGGGCACTATCAGCCAGGGATTAAGGAATAGCAATCCTTTTGTGCTGAAATTTTGTTATAACCTTTTTATTTCCTCTGTTCAACATTTTATTTAATATTTTTATTTTCCCTCAGTTACATTTAAAACAAATGTTTTTCATTTGTTTTTAAAACTCTGAGTTCTGGCAAATCTCCCTTTCTCTCCACCCCTACCCCCCCCCCCATGTTGAGAAAGTACATATTTCCATAAATTGGAAAATATTTCCATAAAAATATGATTTAAAAGAAAACACAGAAAAATAAAATAAAATACAAAAATAAATTGATAAAATAATATATAAATTAGAGAGGGAAAGTATGTTTCAATCTGTATTAAGGCAAAATCAGTTCTTTCTATGTGAATGGATAATTTTTTTTTCCACAATAAATCCTTCAGAGTAGTCATACATTATTGTATTGCTGAGAATAGTGAAGTCATTCACATTTATCATTCACACACATTGTTATTACTCTGTACATAATACATTTCTTTTTTTTATTAACACTTTTTATTTTTCAAAATGTGCATAGATAATTCTGTGACATTAGCCCTTGCAAAACCTTGTGTTCCATTTTTTCCTTCCCTTCTCCCACTCTCCTCCCCTTGATGCCAAGCAGTCCAATGTATGTTAAACATGGTTGAAATATATTCATATATTTTATATATATATATATATATATATATATATATATATATATATATATATATATATAATCAAATATATACATACATATTTATACAATTATCTTATTATACAAGAAAAAAATCAAATCAAAGCAGAAAAGAAAATGATGAAGAAAATAAAATATAAGTAAATAACTATAAAAAGAATGAGAATGCTATTTTCTGAACCACATTCTGTTTCCACAGTCCTTTCTGTAGGTATAGATGGCTCTTTTGCTCATAGACCATTAGAATTGGTCTGAATCATCTCATTATTGAAGAGAGCTATATATATCAGAATGGATCAGTATATGATATTGTTCCCATGTACAATGATCTCTTGGTCCTGCTCATTTCTTTAAGCACCAGTTCATGTAACACTCTCAAGTCCTCTCTAAAGTCATACTATTGATCATTTCTCATAGAAAAATCATATTACATAACACTTATATAACATAACACATTCAACCATTCTTCAATTGATGGACATCCACTCAGTTTCCAATTTCTTGCCACTACAAAAAGGACTGCATTGAACATTTTTGCACATGGGGGTCCCTTTCCTTCCTTTACACTTTCTTTGGGATATAGGACCAACACAAATACTGATAGGTCAAAGGATATTCACATTTTGATAACTCTTTAGGTATAATTCTAACTTGTCCTCCAGAATGGTTGGATCCATTCACAATTCTGCCACCAATATATTAGTATTCCAGTTTTCCCACATGCTCTCCAAAATTCATCATTATCTTTTCCTGTCATCTTAGCCAGTCTGACAGATGTGTAGTAGTATCTCAGAGTTGTCTTAATTTGCATTTCCCTGATCAATAATGATTTAGAGCACCTTTTCATATGACTAGAAATGGTTTCAATTTTTTCATCTGAAAATTGCCTGTTCATAGTCTTTGATCATTTATCAATTATAAAATGGTTGAATTCTTATAAATTTGGGTCAATTCTGTATGTATTTTAGGAATGAGGCCTTTATCAGAACTCTTGAATGTAAAAAATGTTTTCCCAGTTTATTGCTTCCCTTCTAATCTTCTCTGCATTAGTTTTGTTTGTACAAATACTTTTTTAACTTAATATAATCAAAATTGTGTATTTTGTGATCAATAATAATCTCCAGTTTTCCTTTGATCACAGATTTCTTCCTTCTCCACAGATGTGAGAGGTAAATTACCCTATTTTCCCCCCCTAATTTATAATGGTATTATTCTTTATGTCTAGATCATAAACCCATTTCAACCTTATCTTAGTATATAATGTTAGGGGTGGGTCAATGCCTAGTTTCTGCTACACTGGTTTCCAATTTTCCTAGAAGTGTCTGTCAAATAGCAAATTTTTGTCCCAAAAGTTGGGGTCTTTGGGTTTGTCAAACACTACATTACTATCTTCATTAACTATTTTGTTCTGTGAACCTACCCTATTCCACTGATTGGTTATTCTCTTTCTTAACCAGTACAAAATGATTTTGATGAATGCAACTCTATAGTTTTTTGTTTTTTGTTTTTTAGATCTGATAGCACTAGGCCATCTTCATTTGCATTTTTCATTAATTCTCTTGAAATTCTTGGTCTTTTCTTCTTCCAAATGAACTTTGTTATTATTTTTTTTTCTAGACTGTAAAATAATTTCTTGAGAGTTTGATTGATATAGTGTAAAGTTCTGGTTTGCTTTCTGGAGGTCTTTGGACCAGCCTTCATTTCAGCCAAGTAATCACCATGAGAATAGCCAGGAATAAAGTCCAAATTCTTTATTATCTCTTTTACAATCTATCTCCTTCACTTGGGATTTGGCTAGCTTTCTGGAGGGCCTTCATACAGGACTTGGTTTCAGTGGAGAAATGAAGGAGGACAGGCAAGACACCAAAAAGGTGGGAGATAGAATGAATGTCTCTCATCCAGTCCTTATTGGCTCTTATATACTCTATAATTACATCACTGTAGGTGTGAATCTTGTAGCATAGGTGTCAATCCTGTAGAAGTATATTAAGTACTAAATACATGATTTATTGAACTAGACAGCTATTAATCATCATGTTAAACTAGATAACCATTGTATTATCAATTCAACTGAATTAACATCTTGTAAATATCCTTGTTCCAAGTACAAAGTTCTGCCCATTACAATAGAGCACTAAATAACTAGATTGATTTAGGCAGTAATGTCATTTTTACTACATTCATTCAACCTCTCCCAAAGCATTTGATATTTTTCCAATTGTTTAGATCTTACATTATTTGTGTGGAAAGTGTTTTGTACTTGTAATCATATAGTTCCTGATTTTTCCTTGGCACATATATTCCAAAGTTATTTTAAATGGAATTTCTTTTTGTATATCTTGCTGGTGGACTTTATTGGTGATGTATAAAAATCCTGATGATTTATGGGGATTTAGTTTGTATTCTACAACTTTGCGAAAGTTGTGGATTGTTTCTAATAATTTTTTAGTTGATTATCTAGGGTTCTCTAAGTATACTATTATATCAACTTCAAAGAGTGATAATTTGGTTTACTCATTACCTACTCTAATTCCTTTAATCTCTTTTTCTTCTCTTATTACTAAAGCTAGCATTTATCTGTAATGACCACGTATTTAAAATCAGCCAGAGTCAGGAATTCAGGTTAAGGGGAAAATCTTCAATCTTTATTGAAGTGAAGAGGTGAATAAGGATTGCGATAGCAATATGGGCAAGAAAGATTGTGATAGCAATATGGGCAGCTGAGACAGGAAGCCAGCTAACAGAGGGGGATCTGAGCTGAAAGGGCCATCGCAAAGGCAAATGCAAGCAGTCTCTCCTTCTCCTGCCTTTTCCACTCCCCTGCCTCCACCCACCAAATCATCATTTCCTATACAACACATCAGGACTTGCACAAAGAATGAGCGGGGACATTCTTTCTCCAAGTTATATATTAATAGAGTATGGTCCAATTACTATTTAGCCTCATGTGCTTGGGACCTCAGTGCATCAACTCAAGCCTCAGCCCATTACATCTCTCGCTTTCTTTTGTTTTAGAACACAGGTGATCATGCCATCCCTAACTCCTCAGGAAGGTCAAAGTCCCCAAGGGGAGGTGATCACACCCTACCTGACTTCTCAGGAAAGGAGGTGAAAGCACCAAAAAGGAGGTGATCATGATCCCCCCTGACTTCTCAGGAAGGGAGGTGAAAGCACTAAAAAGGAGATAATCATGCCCTCCCTGACATCTCAGGAAGGGAGATGAAAAGCACCAAAGGGAAGTGGGGGTTGCTAGCAGGTTTCTGGGCTGAAGGGTCCTTATTATGCACAAACCCATCAGCATGGGAAGTATTACACAAGCACATAGCAACAATGCAGAGGCTACTAGTGATGACTCTCCCCACAGTCAGTGCAGGCTTGATGTGGTGTAACAAACATGAATTATACACCCAAGTAATGGTATAACAAACAATATAAATCAACATTGTGTTGTAAAAGATTGCCAGAAGTCCTAGAAGGAGAGTATGCAAATAGCAGTCACATATGCACCTTCTTCAGCAGCCAGGAGATAGTCGAAAACCAATCTATTGTCCATTGCTTCACATATCAGGGAATCCAATGATCCCCCCAAGTTTTTGAAGTCCAGCAAAAGTCTTTTCATGTTGTAGGGAATCCAATGATTCCAGCAGATTTTGAAGTCCTGTAACAGTCTTATCATTTTTCAGAAAATCCAATGATTCCTGAGGGCTTTCAAGTCTTATGTCTCAAAGAATCTGATGATTCCTGAGGGATTTATCTAATGTCTCAGAGAATCCAATGATTTCTGAGGGTTTTGAAGTCCAATGATTTTCTATATCCATGGGTCAAATGCCATAACTGCCACACTCTTTCAATGGTGAGCTCAATCAGCAACAGAACCACCTGATGTTTCTTGGGTCTTCTCCTTTGTTTCAAGGGTCTGCTCCATCTCTCTGTGAAGGACAAGGCAAATACGGCTTGTTGGCACCCATCTGATTCCTTCTCCACCTGTAAAGACACAAGCAAACTCTCTTCCCCAAGAAGTTAGCCTATCTGGTCCCTTCCATTCACCACTTTCTGGGTCTCTCCACATCACCTGGCGATTATCTAAAGATAGTGGAGCTGCTCGCACTGGACATTGCCCTTCCTGTGGGTTATAAAACCTGTCTGCCAGAGCCAGTGCATTTTTGTTAAAAATCAAGAAGTTAATAGTATAAAGTGCTAGATTTAGTAGTTCTCTAGAGTTACCTGTGGCTCCCCCTTTCTTTTGTTTTTGGAGCAGCATCTTAATGTCTCTGTTTCTCCTCTCTACTATTGACTATCCTTGAGGATTAAAGGGTATGCCAGTGGTGTGTAAAATCTTATACTGTGCACAAAAGTGTGCAAAATGTTTGGAGGTATATGCAGGACCATTGTCTGTTTTTATTGCTTGTGGCACACCCATAATGGCAAATGCTTGCATGAGGAATTCAGTGACCACTCGGGCTGTCTCTTTTGCTGCTGGTATGGCAAAAGTGAATCCTTAAAAGGTGTCTACCACAACATGGATAAAAGACAAACAACCGAAAGATTTATAATGGGTCACATCCATTTGCCAGATTTCATTGGGTCTCAAACCATGAGGGTTCTTCCCTGGAGGCAGTGTAGGAGTGTGGAAAGGAAGGCAAGCTGTACAGCTTTTTACTATGCTCCTAGCTTCCTCTTTTGTAATCCCAAATTGTAAACGCAAAGCTCGAGCAGCCTGATGGTATTTAGAATGGGATTCCTGGGCCTCCTGAAATAAAGATGTACTGGCTAACATAGTTAAAAGGCTATCTGCATTCGAATTTCCATCAAAAATAGGACCTGGAAGTCCTCTATGTGAGTGGACATGCAAGATATAAAGCTTACCTCGATGTTTTCTCACTTGCTCCTGAAGTTCCTTAAAAAGTTGATATATATTAGAAGCTGCAAATTTTATTTGGGCTGTGACAATTCTTTGTGCCACACCTACTGAATAGGCTGAATCAGATATTATATTTATGTCTCCTGGGTAATAAGTGAGAGCTAACATGATTGCATATAATTCGTTCTGCTGAGTGGACTGAAAAGGAGTTCTGACTACTCTCTTTATAGTTAAGTCATGAGAGTATACAGCACAAATATTGCGTTTGGATGCATCTGTAAAGATAGTTGGTCCTTTAAGAGGAACTTTAGAAACTTTTTCTTCAAGAATCCATCGCCAATTATGTAAAAGTCTGGTTATCTTTAATGGAGACCCATGTGTAAAGTTTGGAGCCATGGCTAATAAAATTTGCCACTCTGGGATGGTCTCACAATACACCTTAATTTGTGTATTGATGTAAAAGGTGTATATCTTATCAGGTCTTGCCCCACATAATTGTACTGCTCGCTTAATGGCCTTTAACAAAATTCTAGCCACAAACACTGGGTAAGGAGTAAGGTTTTGTTCTGATTGTGCTGGGAGGTTCACCCACTCTATCACACTGTATCCGTGATGAAGGACTGCTGTGAGTGCCTCTTGTGTGGCAAAAACTGATATTTCCAAGGGTTTTTGAGTGACTCTTTCAACCACATTGGATAAAGCCAGTTCAACTTTTCTCAAAGCCTCTTGAGCTTCTTTTGTAAGCTGGCGTGGTGAATTTAAAGCACTGTTTCCCCTTAAAATATCATATAATGGTTGTAACTGATAGGTAGTCAAGGCTAACACTGGTCACATCCACTGGATATCTCCTATCAATTTCTGAAAATCATTTAAGGTGTTTAGCTTCTCTGTTCTTAACAACAATTTTTGTACTGTAAGGACCTTAGGGTATACTTCAAATCCTAAATATTGAAAAGGAGCATGTCTTTGAATTTTCTCTTCAGCTATGTATAATTTGTAGTATCTTAGTGTTTCTATGGTCTTTTGTAGACATGCTTCTAGCATTTGTTCCTCGGGTGCACATCCCAATATATCATCCATATAATGTAATAGCATAACTTTTGGAAATGCTTTTCTCATTGGAGCAAGAGCAGCAGCAACATACATTTGACACATAGTGGGGCTGTTTTTCATTCCCTGTGGCAAAACTGTGCATTCATATCTTTTATAAGGCTCAGCTAAGTTAACGCTGGACACTGAAAAGGCAATTTTTTTCATGTCCTCCTTATCCAGAGGGATAGAATAGAAACAATCCTTAATATTGATGACACAAAGAGGCAATTGAGTAGGAGATGGAAGTCCAGGCTGAAGAATTCCCATAGTTTCCATCTGTTCATTTACTTTTCTTAAATCAGTGAGCATCCTCCATTTTCCCGATTTCTTTTTTACAATGAACACTGGGGAATTCCAAGGACTTAGAGAAGGTTGTAAATGCCCTTGTTCAAGCTGCTCCTGTACTATATCTAATAAGGCCTGGATTTTATCACTACCTAAAGGCCACTGTTCTATCCACACTGGTGTAGCAGTTTTCCATTGGATAAGAACAGGTGAAAGTGTTGGCAGGCCTTCAACAGCAGCCCTGCTTAAAAAACCGAAGTACTCATTTTTAACCCTAATTGTTGTAAAATGTCTCTTCCCCACAGATTGATGGGGATTTTTTCAACTATAAAAGGAGTAAAAACTCACGTTTTGCCTTCAAAAGTCCATCTCATAGGGGCAGCACTAACTTCAGCTGCTATTGATCCTCCTACTCCATACATATAGGTGTCTGCTTTAATCTTTGGCCAGTGACTGGGCCAATTGGCACCTCTGATAACTGTACGATCTGCACCTGTGTCTACCAATCCTTCCAATGCTAGGCCATTTATATAGATTGTGAGCATAAGTCAGTCAGCTGTTACAGTTGCTGTCTAGTATATTTCTGGATTTTGTGGTCTGGAGTCAGAACCTGGGTGACTATCACGAGGATGCTTATTAGGATTCTGTATGAGTAAACCTGATGCTACTACGTCTCCTGGGTGATAAGTCACACATTGTCTACCTGTATTAGTGACTGGGATATTATCTACACATTCCCCAGTTTCCCACATCAGTGTATGGATGGACACTGTTTTGTACGTACAAAAAGGAGGTGAAATGGTCAAGCCTACTGTGCCTAGAGGTAAGAGATCCATAGACTGGAGAGGAACAGATTTCACCTCTCCAGGGGGTATCTCAGTTGTCCCAGCTGCATGCAGCTCTATTCTCCCCAATTGTAATTCCCTTCTGCCATCAGGTTGCTTCCTGGCTGGTTGACTGTGTAATCCCCTTCTCCCATCATATGGCTTTCTGGCTGATTGGTCATGTCTGGGTACTGGACTTCTAGGCACTCTCTGGGTGCACCATTGGCTGCCATCATGCCCCAAATATTTTTTTGCCTTGGGCCCTGGGGCTGGGCCCCTCATCCCGTTTCCCTGAATCTGTCTACATTCTGAGGCCCAATGGAAGCCTCTGTTGCATTTTGGATATGGGGTATTGGGTCTTGTTCTCCCACCTTGTTTTCCCATTCTATCTCTATACCAACACTGAGCTTTCAGATGCCCTACTTTTCCACACTGAAAGCATCTATGAGTCTCTCTGGAAGTCCCTTGCCAAGAGGGACTCTGTCTTCCCATGTTTGGATTTTGGGAAGTCTGCATCATAGCCTGGCTATAAAAGGCATCTGTGCCCACTGTGGCACAGCGTCTTATGATCTCCTCTAAAGGAGCATCCTTGCTCAGTCCTAGTATAATTCTTCTGCAAACCTCATTAGCATTTTCCTTAGCAAGTTGCCTTATCAAAATGTCTGTCATTGGATTTTCTCCATTTGTTCTTGTGATAGCTGTCTGCAAATGTCCCACAGAGTCAGCAAAGGGTTCATTTGGCCCTTGTGTTATTTTTATGAAGGCCCCACCCTTGTCGTCTTTATTGTGGAGAGAAGCCCACACTTTGATAGCATTAGCAGCAATTTGCTCATATGCTGCTATAGAATAATTAATTTGTACTGTAACATCTGCATAAGGACCTACACCTGTTAGTAAATCACAGGTGATTGCAGCATGAACTTCACTTTGACTATTTTGTTGGGCTTGTATCCTACAGAGCTCACTATATTCAGAAAGCCACAAGTAGTTTTGTCCAGGTTTTAGGTATGTCTTTGCTATAGATTTCCGGTCATTAGAGGTCAAGATTTCAAAAGCCAAATTCTGTAATAACATCTTAACATAAGCTGATGTAGCCCCATAAAGAGTGCAAGCTTTTTTCAGGTCTTTGAGGATATCTATACCAAAAGGAGAGTATCTTCTATTTTCTTGACCTGAAGAATTAAACTGTTGAATAACAGGAAAAATGTGATGTTGAAATTCCAATACATTTCTCTCTTCCTCTTTGGCCTTAATTAGTCCCTTTTGCAATCTACTCAAAGGAGCAGCTGGATGCAGGGCAGGAGGTGCTGGATGCTGGGGGGGAGGTGTTGGTGCTGTCACTCCACCCCCACCCCCACCCCCACCCCCCGCCCCACTCCTCCCCTCCTTCCATCCTGGAGGGTGGAGTTGATGGAGGAGAGTCAATTACCTGCTCCTTAGGTGGGGCTGAAGCTGCCTCAGATTCACCCCACCCTTGAGCCTCACTTAAGTCTCCATGCCCTGTGGGGATATGGCCATTAATCTGTTCTTTGTCTTCCTCCTTTATCTCAGGCTTCCCCATTTGGCTATTCCTAGAGTTTTTTGTTTTTTTTTTTTTTCCTTTTCTCCTAGAACTGTATCTTAAGGCCAACTGTATCATATTGTATAAATAGAATGCCTTGATGGAAATTGAATGAGGACCATTTTCATTGTAATATGCAGAGAGCTGTTGATCAACCAATGCCCAGTTATCTAGAGAGATTTGCTCTTCCTCTAAGAACCAAGAGGAGGTGCGTTTTAATGTACCCAGAATGTACCCTGTTCCCAAGTTATAAGTAGCCCTTGATCTTCTATCAGCTTAAGCAGGCTTTCTATAGCACCACTCCTGGGTGGGGCTGGGGGTGGGGAGGTTAGGGTGGGGGATGGAAAATCTTTACCTAGGATCTGTCCCATATCAGCCAAAAAGTTACTAGTTTTGTCTTTAAGAAAATAAGTTCCCTGTTTGTCTTATACTCACCTAAGTTTCTGGTCACTAGAGACTTCTTCAGTGAAAGTAGGGTCCTTGGTTCCCACGCTTGGGCGCCAAATGTAATGACCATGTATTTAAAATCAGCCTTAGTCAGGAATTCAGGTTAAGGGAAAAATCTTCAATCTTTATTGAAGTGAAGAGGTGAATAAGGATTGCGATAGCAATATGGGCAGCTGAGACAGGAAGCCAGCTAACAGAGGGGGATCTGAGCTGAAAGGGCCATCGCAAAGGCAAATGCAAGTAGTCTCTCCTTCCCCTTCCTTTTCCACTCCCCTGCCTCCACCCACCAAAATCGTCATTTCCTATACAACACATCAGGACTTGCACAAAGAGTGGGCGGGGCCATTCTTTCTCCAAGCTTATATATTAATAGAGTATGGTCCAATTACTATTTAGCCTCATGTGCTTGGGACCTCAGTGAATCAACTCAAGCCTCAGCCCATTACATTTATTATATAAGATTGAATAGTAGTGGTGATAGTGGATAAACTTGTTTCATCCCTGCTCTTATTGGGAATGGTTCTAGTTTATCCCCTTTTGCATATGATTCTTGCTGACATGATTTGAAATAGATACTACTGATTATTTTAAGGAAAAAAATCCATTTATTCCTATGCTCTCTAGTATTATAATAGGAATGGGTGTTGGATTTTATCAAATGCTTTTTCTGTATCTATTGAGATAATCATATGATTTTTGTTAGTTCCGCTACTGATATAGGCAATTATGCTAATAGTTTTCTTAATATTCAACCATGCCCTGCATTTCTGGTATAAATCCTACTTGGTCATGGTGTATTATTCTGGTTATGACTTTCTATAATCCTTTTGCTAACATTTTATTTTAGATTTTTACTTCAATATTCATTAGAGAAATTGGTCTATAATTTTCATTCTCTGTTTTCCTCCTACTTAATTAAGCTATAAGTGCTATGTGTATATCATAAAAGAAATTTGGCAGGAGTACTTCTTTCCCTATTTTTTTTCAAGTAGTTAATATAGTATTGGAGTTAATTGTTTTTTAAATGTTTGGTAGAATTCACATGTAAAGCCATCTGGTCCTGGAGATTTTTTTGGGAGGAGTTGTTCTATATCTTTTTTTTTTTTGAAATGGGACTATTTAAGTAATTTATTTCCTTTTCTGTTAATATGGGCAACCTGTATGTATGTAGATATTCCTCCATTTCATTTAGGTTATCCAATTTATTGTCATAAAGTTGGGCCAAATAAGTTCCAATTATTGTTCCAATTTCCTCTTCATTATTAAGAAAGTTCTCCCTTTTTAGATTTGAGAGTAACAATTTGATTTCCCTCTTTCTTTTTTCTGATCAAATTAACTAAGGCTTATCTATTTTTATAGGGTTTTTTCATATAATCAACTCTTAGTTTTATTTATTAATTCAATAGTTTTGTATTTTCAATTTTATTAATCTCCCCTTTTATTTTTAGAATTTCAAGTTTGGTATTTCATGGGGGTTTTAATTTTTGTCTAACTTTGTACTTGCAAGACCAAAGCTAGACAAAAATTAAATACTTTCTCTATTTTATTCAAGTACACATCCAAAGATATAAAATGTCCCCTTTTTACTGCTTTGGCTGTATCCCACAAACTCTGGTATATTGTCTCATTATTATCATTCTCTTGGATGAAATTACTGATTGTGTCTATGAGTTTCTATTTTGTCCATTCATTCTTTGGAATAAGATTATTTAGTTTCCAATTGATTATTGATCTATTTTCCCTGGGCATTTTATTGAATATAATTTTATTGCATCATGATCTGAAAAAATGCATTTACTATTTCTGTTTTTTCATTTGATTTTGAGGTCTTTATGTCTTAATATATGGTCAGTTTTTGTATAGGTTCCATGAACTCCCAAGAAAAAAAGTGCAGACCTTTCTGCTCTATTCAATTTTCTACAAAGATCTATTATATCTAACTTTTCTAGTATTCTATATACCTTCTTAAATTCTTTTTTATTTCTTTTGTGGTTCAATTTATCTAGTTCTGAGAGAGCAAAGTTGAGTTCTCCTCCTATTATAGTTTTGCTGTCTATTTGTTCTTGCAGTTCTCTTAACTTCTCCATTAGGAATTTAGATGCTATACCACTTGGTACATATAGGTTTAGTATTGATCTTGATCCATCATCTATGGAAAACCTTTAGCAGGAGTTAGTTTTCTTCCTTAAATCTTTTAGTTAGATCATTTTTTTTTTTTTATTTTGCTTAATCTGAGGTCAGGATGACTTCCTCTACTTTTTTTTTTTTTTACTTCACCTAAAGCATAATAACTTTTCCTCCAGTCTTTTATCTTTACTCTGTATGTATCACTCTGCTTTAAATGTGTTTCTTGTAAACAAGATATTATAGGGTTCTAGCTTTTAATCCAGTCTGCTATCCACTTCTGCTTTATGGAAGAGTTTATTCTATTCATATTTACAGTTAACACTCCTGATTCTGTATGTCTGGCCATCTTATTTGCCCCAAATTATACTTTTCTATTTCTTTTTCCCTTTCCCTCCTCCCCAGTATTTTCCTTATGAGCACTACTTGCCTCAAGCAGCCTCCCCCTTTAGAATCCCTCCTTGTTTTTTATACCTTTTCCCTACTATTTCTGTTTTCCCTTCTATTTGATCTTTCTCTTCATTTTTCCCACTCCCCCTTTCACTTATTTAGATATTCCATCTCATTTACCCCAAAATATGCTTTTCTCTTTTTCCCCCATTCCCTTCTCCTTAGTGTTTTGCTTTTGAGCTCCACTTGCCTCAACGAGCTCTCCCTCTTTATATCTCATCCCCCTTTTTATCTCTTTCCCCTACTATTGCTCTTTTCCCTTTTATTAGCCTTCCCCTTCCCTTTCTCATTTCCCCTGCAACTTCCCTATAAGGTGAGAAAGGTTTTTCTGTGAAACTAATATATCTTATGTTCTCTCTTTGAGCCAAATCTGATGAGAGTAAGATTCACACAATGTTCATCCCCCTCCTTTTTCCCCCTCAATTATAATAGGTTTTCTTTGCCTCTTTTTTCCCTCATTTACTTCCATTTTCCCCTTTTTCCATTATAATCTTCTTTCTACCTCTATTTTTAATAGTATAAAAGTAAAATCAAATTATACATGCACTCTCTATGTATACCCATAATAGAGATATATTTTGCAAGATTTCTTTCTTTTCTTTTCTTTTCTTTTCTTTTCTTTTCTTTCTTTTTTTTTTTTTTTTTTACTTTTTTATGTTTCTCTTGACTTCCATATTTGGAGGTCAAAATTTTTTCTTCAGCTCTTGTCTTTTCATTAGAAATAAGTTAAATTCACCTGTTTTATTGAATGCTCATCTTCTTCCATGAAAGGAAATGCTCAAGCAAATAGTTTATTCCTTGCTTCATTGCAAGTTCCTTTGCCTTTTGAAATATCAGATTCCAGACCTTTGGTCCTTTAAAGTGGAAACTCCTAGGTCCAGGATAATCTTTATTTTGTCTCCTCAGTATTTGAATTGTTTCTTTCTGGCTGCTTGTAATATTTTTATCTTGGTCCAATAGTTCTGAAATTTAGTCATAATATTTCTTGGCATTTTCCCTTTGGGGTCTCTTTCAGAAGATGATCAGTGAATTCTTCCAATGGGTATTTTACCTTCTGATATTAAAACTTTGGGACAGTAATCTTTGTTGATTTCCTGTAAGATAATGTCTAGATTCTTTTTTTTTTATCATGATTTTCAGGAAGTCCACTAATCCTTAGAATGTCTCTCTTAGATCTATTTTTCAGGTCAGTTATTTTCCCAAGTAGGTATTATACATTTTCTTCTATTTTTTCAGTTTTTTTTTTTTTTTTTTGGTTTTATTTAACTGATGTCTTCTTGAGTCATTCATTTTCATTCAGTTCTGAGTTTTAGTGAATTGTTTTCTTCATTTATTTTATTTTATTTTATTTTATTTTATTTTAATTTTTGTATTTGCCCAAATGAATTTTTAGATGAGTTGTTTTGTTCTGTGGATTTTTTTTTTCTTTTCCATTTCATCAGTTCTGTTTTTCAAGGAGCTGTTATCTTTTTCCATTTCCATTTTCCAGTAGTCAAATCTATTTTGTAAGTTGTTATATGTTTTTTTTTTTTCCATTTCACTAAATCTATTTTGTAAGGAGTTTTCTTTAGGTAATTTCTGTGTTTCCTTTTCCAAATCCTATTACAAAGTTCTAATTTCTTTTCCCCATTTTTCTTCTAGGTCTCTTTTAAGATCCTTTTAAGATGTAGAGAAAATGTGCTTTTAGTCTCCTCTAGGTTTGAAATCTGTTCTTTTCTTTCACCATAAGCCCATGTATACTCAGAGTTGTTTTGGTTTTTTGTTTAGTTTTTTTTTTTTTTTTTTTTTCTTTTTTGATGTTGAGAACTGCTTTTCAGGCAAAGGAGATTGTCTAAGTTTTCACTACATGGGTGGGAGCTGTGGTGGGTCAGTGCTGACTGATTTCTGGTGCTGAGTAAGCATGGCCAGGCCCTGTGAATTTCTAGCTTTCTGGAGTTCACTATTTATCTTTTGAGTATGTGCTGAATGTTTTATAACTTCTCTGCTGATCTACTGGTTTGCAACCAGAGCAGAGTAGTTAACACTACTGTAAGGTCCTTCCCATAGATTCTCCAGCCCCAGAGCTGTATGCTTTCTGCACTTGGGTCCATGGTTGATCTTCTTGCACTTTTTCTGCCTCCATCTGTACCTGATTGAAACACACCTTTTTTGGAGATCTTCAAAATTATCTTCTGCTGGTAATCTGATACACTCCCAATATTTGTGAGTTCTGTCACTTCAGAGCTAATTAAGATCTAGTTTTGCTGGTTAGTAGGAGTGTCATGTGAAGAGGTAAGAAAAAAATGTGTGTCCTCTCTGCCATCTTGGCTCTGACAATAAATATCTACATAATACATTTCAATTTGCAGTAGTTAATGCAGGACTTTACAGGTCTTAATGAGAGGATCCTGCTCATCAATTTCCCATAAAACAATAATATTCTGTCATAATCACATACCACAATTTATTCAGCCATTTATTAATTGATGAATATTCCCACAAATTCCTCTTTTTTTTTTGTCCTGAAAGGAGAGCTGCTATACATAATTTTTTAAGTATAGGTTATTTTCCTTTATAAAAAATATTTCTTTTGGAATTTGTGCCTAGTGATGGTATTTTTAGATCAAAGTGTATGCATGATTTTATAGCCCTCCAGACACAGTTTAAATATTTTGATCATTTATCAACTAGGTAATGATTTTTAAATAAATTTAATTCAGTTTCCTATAAATTTGACAAATAAAGTCTTCATCAGAAATCCTTCTCCAACATTCTTTCTCTAGTTACTATTGCTAACTGTATCTTCCTCTTATTTATTCCATATTGTCTCTCCTTTCACCTTGAGCTTCCTCAAAAGTTTTTTGCTACTAACCACCCTTTCTTCTAATATGCACTTCTGTCACCCTCACCTCTTCCCATATGTTTTTTACTTCCTACTTTACTATAGGGTTAGATAGATTTCTATACCTACAGTGAGTTTGTATATTATTTCCTCTTCTGGCTAATTCTGGTGAAAGTAAAGTTCACTGATCCCTGCCCTCCTTCTCTTCCACTATAAAAGCTTTTCCTTGCCTCTTATTGAAGATGTCATTTTACTTCTCCCATTCCCTTTCCTCTAGTACACTCCTCTTTCATCACTTAATTTTATTTTTAAGGTATTATCCCTTCATCCTCAACTCACACCCATGCCCTATATTTATATATACTTATTCTAACTACCATAATAATGAAAAAGTTCTTATGCATTATAAGTGATATCCTCACTTCCTGTAAACAACAGATTGTAGGGTTCTGACTTTTGATCCAGTCTACTATCTGCCTCCTCTTTATGGGAGAGTTCATCCCATTCACATTTACAGTTAAAATAACCAAATCTGTATTTCCTGACATCCTAATATCCTCAGATTATACTTTTCTTTTCCTTGCCCTCCTTCCCTTCTTCCCTAGTATTAAACTTATTGGTCCCCTTGTGTCACACAGATCTCCCTCTTTAGTATCCCTCTCTCCTCCCTTTCAATCACTTCCCCTTTCTTGTACCCTTTTCTTATTACTTTTTTTCCTTCTCCCTTTTCCTCTCCCACTTTTTAATGAAGTGAGAGAAGAATCTCTGTAAAACAAATATGTCAGTTGTTTCCTCTTTGAGCCACCTCTGATGAGAGTAGGATTCACACAATGTTCCTCCCCCCTCTAAATTCCCTCATATACGATAGGTTTCCTTTGCCTCATTGTCGCATGTAGTTTCCCTCTTTTTATCTCCCCTCTTACCTTTTTCTGACACTATCCCTTTCCATTTCTACTTCCCTTTTTTATCTTATATTGGTAAAATCAAATTATACTTATGGTTTTTATGTATATCCACAACAGAAATACAGTTCTCAAGAGTTCCTTTTACCTTTTTCTACTTCTCTTGATTCCTTTTGTTGGAGATCAAATTTTTTGTTTAAGTCTGGTTTTTTCCTTAGAAACAGATGGAATTCCTCTATTTCATTAAATGTCCATCTTCTTCTATGGAAAAAAAATATTCAGCTTAGCTGGGTAGCTTATTCTTGGCTGCATTCCAAGTTCTTTTGCCTTTCAGAATATTTGATTCCAGGCCCTTCAATACTTTAATGTTGAGGCAGCCAGATCTTGCGCGACCCTTATTGTGGCATCTCGGTATTTGAACTGTTTTTTTCCTGGCTGCTTGTAAAATTTTTTCTTTAGTCTGAAAATTCTGAAGTTTGGCCACAATATTCTTCAGAGTCTTTATTTTAGGGTCTTTTTCAAAAGATGTTTGATGAATTTTTTCAATGCCTATTTTCCCTTCTGGTTCTATTACTTCTGGGCAGTTCTCTTTGATGATTTCCTGTAAAATAGTATCTAGGCTCTTTTTTTCATCATAATTTTCTGGTAGTCCGATGATCCTCAGGTTATCTCTCCTAGACCTATTTTCCAGGTCTGTTGTTTTTCCTATTTGACATTTTTTTCCAATCTTTCATTTTTTTTTTTTTTTGGTTTTGCTTGACTGATTCTTGATATCTCAAAGAATCAGTCATTTCTATTTGTTCAGTTCTGATTTTTAGTGAGTTATTTTCTTCATTAGATTTTTTTTTTTTTACTTCTTTTTGTATATGTCCAATTGAGTTGTTTTGCTCTATGGAATTTTTTTCCATTTCACTATTTTTTTTTTTTTAATGAGTCATTTTCTTTTTCCAATTCACAAATTCTGTTTCCCTGCACTTCTTAGGAGTTTTTTACCTTTTCCAATTCACATTTCAGGAAGTCGTTTTCTTTTTCCACTTTATCAAATTTTTCTTTTAGTGAGTTATGTGCCTTTTCTGTACTCTCTTGCATAGCTTCTCTTTCCTTTCCCCATTTCTCTTCTAGGTCTCTTTTAAGGTTTTTAATAGTCTCTTCTAGGAGAGCCTTTTGTATTGGAGACCAACAGTTGTCTGGAGACTGTCTGCTATTAGTCTCTTCAGGGTTGAAAAGCTGTTCTCTTTCTGTATAGAAACTATCAATCATTCTTTTGATTTTTTTACTCATTTTGTTAAAGCCTGTAAGGTCTGCCTTCAGAGCCAGGAGGTTACCAGCTTCCTCTGCAGAGCTGTGAAAGGTGTATGGATGGGTAGCTGTCCTGCCAGCCGGCTACAAAAAGAAGCTAGGTATTGGAGTGCTCTGGGAAAGAGTTCCCCACCCGGGAGTAACTCAGGCCTGCAGGGCCGAGCTGGGAAAGTGCCCTGCAAAGAACCCCTGCTGTGTGAAATAAGGACTGCCCTGGGGCTAGACTCTAAGCAGTGAGAGTTTCACTTCCCAAGCCAAATCCCACCCTGGGACTGTGGGTATTAGCAGTTGAGCAGTGAATGGATTTGCAGGGACCAGAAGTGTCTGCCCAGGGAAGCACAGTCTGCTGGGGAAGTTCTATTACCCCAGACGGAGCCCCCACTTTGCAGATTAGAGGCTGCCCAGGCTGTGCCCCACTGCTGTGCAGATTTGTAACTGCCCCTGCAAAAGCCCCGAACTGCAGGATATGGCTGCAGGGCTGTGTTAAGTCTGCCTGAGTCACTTCTGGGCTTGAAGGGTTACAGCCAGTTCTTGTTAGGTTCTGGTGTTTTTTAGAGTACCCTCTGTTTTAAGCTTTAATTTCTCTGCCCGTTTACTGCTTTGTAGTCAAGGCAGAGCAGTTAGCCTATAGCAGAATCGTATAGAAATGACTACCCTCTAGCCACAGAGATTACCACCATCCCTGATCTGCTCAGGATGATAGTCTCTTGCTGCCTGTGCTAGTCTGTTCCTGGCCCCTCAGGACAAACCTTTCCTGGCAGTCTTCCACATTGATTTCAGCTGGTAAGTTGTAGTTCTTCTAATCTTTATGAATTTAAGCAGTGAAGAGCTATTTTTGAGGCTGGATTAAATAGTTGGTTATGAGAGGAATGAGAGGAGCTTAGAGAGTCGTTTGTGCCTGCTCTGCCATCTTGGCTCCACCCAAATATTATTGTTCTGTAAGAAATAACCAGCAGGATGATTTCAGAAAGGCCTGGAAAGAATTACATGAACTGATGCTGAGTGAAATGAGCAGGACCAGGAGATTATTATATGCTTCAACAATACTATATGATAATCAATTCTGATGGATGTGGCTCTTTTCAACAATGAAATGAACTAAATCTGTTCCACTTATGCAATAATTAATGGAACCAGCTACACCCAGTGAAAGAACTCTGGAAATGAGTGTGAACCACTACATAGCATTCCCAATCCCTCTGTTTTTGTTCACCTGCATTTTTTATTTCCTTCACAGGTTAGTTGTACATTATTTCAAAGTCCAATTTTTCTTGTGCAGCAAAATAACTGTATGGATATGTATACATATATTGTCTTTAAGATATACTTTAATATTTTTAACATGTATTGGTCTGCCTGCCATCTGATGGAGGAGATGGGGCAAGAAAGGGGAAAATTGGAATAAAAGTTTTTTGCAATTGTCATTGCTGAAAAATTACCTTTCATATATCTTGTTAATAAAAAGCTATAATAAAAAAAGAAAAAAAATCTCATAATTACATATACAAACCTCATTATCTGATTTGACTATATGACATTGGTTTTAACAGAGAACATCTGTTTATAATAACATATTCCAACAATTCAAAATTACTCATTGGCCATATGTCCTGACATCTAATTCTTTAACCACTTCATTTAAAAACCACTATCTTTTTATTTTTGTAGAACAACTAATATTGCCCAGTGGATAGAATGCAGGACTGCAAGCTGCAATCAAGTATATTCATCTTTTAAAAGTCAGATCTGGCTCACTGTGACTTTAAGTCATTTAATATAGTTGGCCTCAGTTCCCTCATCTGTAAAGTAAGATGGAGAAGGAAGTAGCAAAAAATCAAACTGGGTCATGAAGAATTAGTTCTCTCCAGGGCTAACAGAAGCATGTAGAAATCATAAAGATGCATAGAGTACCTGCCTCCCTAGTAGAGAGAACACAAGTATGCTACTACTTTTGGAAAAAGCGAATCTGCTTAAGAGAATCTATATTAAAGTGAGTTCCTTCCTTAGAAGGGAGTAGAATGAAATCAGGATGGGATATCAGAATAGAGTAAGGAGATAAATATGGGAAAATACAATTAGCAGAAAGATTGGTAGTAGAATTCAAGTGCCTACTACCAAGGGACAGAGAAGATAGATTTCTTGATTCTGTGTCCACCCAAGATCTCCTGTGTGTTTATAGACAGGGAAAGACATGGAGGTAAGGAGAGAGAAGAAGAGAAAAGTAGAAAAAAGAAAGGTTAGAAGGAAGGGGGGAAAAGAAGAAATAAATAAAATTGGAAATTGAATGTTAAAAGTTCAAATCCTTGATGGGACATCATTGCCAATTGTTGCTGGAAGGTATGAAGGTTATTATCTTGGATCCAGAATCTATTCTTTAGATAGTTGTAGGTAATTTATTTTATCTTTTCACCCAAAAATAACCAGACACTGGCAAAACAGAATCACCCAAATCAAGGTTAAAACACTGATCAATCAACTATAAAATCAATTTATTATTATATTATATGAAATTTGAAGTGATAGCTCAGACTATTTTAATCAGTCAGTAAGCATATACCTTCACAGTAGAGGAATCTGAGAAAACCAAGTAAAAAATAGGGAATTCTCTAGCAAGGAAGTTGACCAACCTTTATTGCTATTAAAATAAAAGACAAATATATTTATTTTAAACAAAGGTATACTTGAAAAGTGGTAGAAAACATTCATTTAAATTGGGCATATCACTTTCTTTCCTAGATCATGGAAGACATGCACAAATAGGTTTTTATTTCTCAACTTACCTTTTATTAGTTTGCTTGAGATCATCACCCAGGTATTTATATTTGCCACACTTTCCAAGATTACAATCTAATCTGATAATCTTTTAATTTATGTGATCTGGAAGCGGTTGTCATGTGATTACCTTAGCTTTTCATTAATACATTAACATACTTTATTTTTTGTGCAGTTTGTTTTTTAATTTTATAATGTTATTTATAAAGAGAAATTCCATTTAAAGTAACTACTGATGGTATAAAATACTTAGGAATCTATCTGCCAAGGAAAAATCAGAAACTTTATGAGTAAAACTACAAAACACTTTTTACACAAATTAAGTCTGATCCCAACCTATTGGAAAAATATTAAATGCTCTTGGATAAGGCGAGCAAATATAATCAAGATGACAATACTACCTAAACTAATCTATTTATTTAGTTCTATACAAATCAGATTCCCCCCAAAAATTGTTTTAATGACCTAGAAAAAATAACAACAAAATTTATTTGGAGGAACAAAATGTCAAGACTTCCAAGGGAATTAATGAAAAAAAAAAAAAATGAAGGTGGCCTACCTGTACCAGATGTAAAGTTATGTTATAAAGCAGTAGTTAGCAAAACCATTTGGTATTGGCTAAGAAATAGACTTAGTTGATCAGTGGAATAGGTTAGGTTCAAAGGACAAAATAGTCAATAACTTTAATAATCTATTGTTTGACAAACCCAAAGACCCCAACTTTTGGGATAAGAATTCACTGTTTGACAAAATTGCTGGGAAAATTGGAAATTAGTATGGCAGAAACTAGGCATTGACCCACACTTAACAGCATACACCAAGATAAGGTCAAAATGGGTTCATGATGTGGGCATAAAGAATGAGATTATAAATAAATTAGAAAAACATAGGATATTTTCCTCTCAGACTTGTGGAGGAGGAAGGAATTTATGATCAAAGAACTAGAGATCATTATTTGTTGGAATCCTTACTAACTGCTAAGTAATTAGAGTTGATCTAATCTTACAAGAAGTTGTTTTGGCCAGAACCTGAAACAAGGTACTAAGTAGAACTAATCAAGACAAGGCTTGTGTTCCCACCTTTACTCATTGGACTCCACAAGTATGCTAGCTTCACAAAGTACACTTTCTAACTTCAAGAGAGTTCACACCTCCCTTAAAGTCATTGGGCCAGAGAGCACTATGGGAGAAAACCCATAATCCCATTCTCTCAGAAGAGGCAGATAAAAAGCCAGCGATGAAGGATCTATGGCAGAATACATTTTTTCCTCTTGGCTGGCTGATCGCGCTAGACTCGAGAGAAACAACTCTGCTGCAGAGAACACTTTTGACGGACTTCAGTGGAGCTACGCCAGAAGCCCTCTCTCCGCGGCAAATTGGTGCCTGGGCCCCCCAGAAGGAGATAAGAGAGATCTTCCATCTCTGTTGGAGGCAGAAGAAGGCAGAGGCAGAGGCTGAAGGACAGAACCTTTGGATTTGGAGACATCCGAAGGGTTCTAAGCCTCTAAACCGGCTGTCCTCTGAGAACAAACTCCAACATTTGAACTCTAACATTTGGCGCCCAAGCGTGGGAACCAAGGACCCTACTTTCACAAGAAGTCTCCAGTGACCAGGAACTGAGTGAGTACAACCTTTTTTGGCTGAAATGGGACAGATCCTAGGTAAAGATTCTCCATCCCCCACCCCAACCCCCCCAACCCCAGACCCACCAGGAGTGGTGCTATAGAAAGCCTGCTTAAGCTGATAGAAGATCAAGGGCTACTTGTAACTTGGGGACAAGCAGCTAGACTTCTGGCTACATTAAAACGCACCTCCCCTTGGCTCTTAGAGGAAGAGAAAATCTCTCTAAAAAACTGGGCATTGGTTGGTCAACAGCTCTCCGCATATTACAATGAAAACGGTCCTCGTTCAGTTTCCATTGAAGTATTCTTTTTATATAATACGATACAGATGGCCTTAAAATACCGTACTTGTTCTAGGAAAAAAGGAAAAAACTCTAGGAATAGCCAAAAGGGGAAGCCTGAGATAAAGGAGGAAGACAAAGAACAGATTAATGGCCATATCCCCACAGGGCAGGGAGACTTAAGTGAGGCTCAAGGGTGGGGTGAATCTGAGGCAGCCTCAGCCCCACCTGAGGAGCAGGTAATTGACTTTCCTTCATCAACTCCACCCTCCTGGATGGAAGGAAGAGGGGTAGTGGGGGGGCAGTGACAGCAACAGCACCTCCCCCCCAGTATCCAGCACCTCCCCCCCAGTATCCAGCACCTCCCCCCCAGTATCCAGCACCTCCTCCCCAGCATCCAGCACCTCCCCCCCGGCATCCAGCACCTCCCCCCCAGCATCCAGCTGCTCCTTTGACTAGATTGCAAAAGGGACTAATTAAGGCCAGAGAAGAAGGGAAAAATGTAGCAGAATTTCAACACCACATTTTTCCTGTAATTCAACAGTTTAATTCTTCAGGTCAAGAAAGTAGAAGATACTCACCTTTTGATATAGAAATCCTCAAAGACCTGAAAAAAGCTTGCACTCTTTATGGGGCTACATCAGCTTATGTTAAGATGCTATTGCAAAATTTGTCTTTTGAAATCTTGACCCCTAATGACTGGAAATCGATAGCAAAAATATGCCTAGAACCTGGACAGAACTACTTGTGGCTTTCTGAATATAGTGAGCTCTGTAGGATACAAGCCCAACAAAATATTCAAAGTGGAGTTCATACTGCAATCACCTGTGACCTACTAACAGGTACAGGTCCTTATGCAGATGTCGCAGCACAAATTGGTTATTCTGTAGCAGCATATCAGCAAATTGCTGATAATGCTATCAAAGCGTGGGCTTCTCTTCACAATAAAGACGACAAGGGGGGGCCTTCACAAAAATAACACAAGGGCCAAATGAACCCTTCGCTGACTTTGTGGGACGCTTGCAGACAGCTATCATAAGAACAAATGGAGAAAATGCAATAACAGACATCTTGATAAGGCAACTTGCTAAGGAAAATGCTAATGAGGTTTGCAGAAGAATTATACTAGGACTGCGCAAGGATGCTCCTTTAGAGGAACTCATAAGACGCTGTGCCACAGTGGACACAGGTGCCTTTTATAGCCAGGCTATGATGCAGACTTCCCAAAATCCAAACATGAGAAGACAGAATCCCTCTTGGCAAGGGACTTCCAGAGAGACTCGTAGATGCTTTCAGTGTGGAAAAGTAGGACATCTGAAAGCTCAATGTTGGTATAGAGATAGAATGGGAAGACAAGGTGGGAGAACAAGACCCCAAACCCCATGTCCAAAATGCAACAGAGGCTTCCATTGGGCCTCAGAATGCAGACAGATTCAGGGAAACGGGATGAGGGGCCCAGCCCCAGGGCCCAAGGCAAAAAATACTTGGGGCATGATGGCAGCCAATGGTGCACCCAGAGAGTGCCTAGAAGTCCAGTACCCAGACATGACCAATCAGCCAGAAAGCCATATGATGGGAGAAGGGGATTACACAGTCAACCAGCCAGGAAGCAACCTGATGGCAGAAGGGAATTACAATTGGGGAGAATAGAGCTGTATGCAGCTGGGACAACTGAGATACCCCCTGGAGAGGCGAAATCTGTTCCTCTCCAGCCTATGGATCCCTTACCTCCAGGCACAGTAGGCTTGACCATTTCACCTCCTTGTATGTACAAAACAGTGTCCATCCACACACTGATGTGGGAAACTGGGGAATGTGTAGATAATATCCCAGTCACTAATACAGGTAGTCAATGTGTGACTTATCACCCAGGAGACGTAGTAGCATCAGGGTTACTCATACAGAATCCTAATAAGCAGCCTCGTGATAGTCACCCAGGTTCTGACTCCAGACCACAAAAACCAGAAATATACTGGACAGCAGCAGTAACGGCTGACCGACCTATGCTCACTATCTATATAAATGGCCTACCATTGGAAGGATTGGTAGACACAGGTGCGGATCGTACAGTTATTAGAGGTGCCAGTTGGCCCAGTCACTGGCCAAAGATTAAAGCAGATACCTATATGTCTGGAGTAGGAGGATCAATAGCAGCTGAAGTTAGTGCTGCCCCTATGAGATGGACTTTTGAAGGCAAAACAGGAGTTTTTACTCCTTTTATAGTTGAAAAAATCCCCATCAATTTGTGGGGAAGAGACGTTTTACAACAATTGGGGTTAAAAATGAGTACCTCGGTTTTTTAAGCAGGGCTGCTGTTGAAGGCCTGCCAACACTTTCACCTATTCCTATCCAATGGAAAACTGATACACCAGTGTGGATAGAACAGTGGCCCTTAAGTAGCGATAAAATTCAGGCCTTATTAGATATAGTACAGGAGCAGCTTGAACAAGGGCATTTACAACCTTCTCTAAGTCCTTGGAATTCACCAGTGTTCGTTGTAAAAAAGAAATCGGGAAAATGGAGGATGCTCACTGATTTAAGAAAAGTGAACGAACAGATGGAAACTATGGGAACTCTTCAGCCTGGACTTCCATCTCCTACTCAGCTTCCTAGAGAATGGCCTCTTTGGGTTATAGACATCAAGGATTGTTTCTATTCCATTCCTCTGGATAAGGAGGATATGAAGAGATTTGCCTTTTCGGTGCCCAGTGTCAATTTAGCTGAGCCTTATAAAAGATATGAATGGACGGTTTTGCCACAGGGTATGAAGAACAGCCCCACTATGTGTCAAATGTATGTTGCTGCTGCTCTTGCTCCAATAAGAAAAGCATTTCCAAAAGTTATGCTATTACATTATATGGATGATATATTGGGTTGTGCACCTGAGGAACAAATTCTAGAAGCATGTCTACAAAAAACCATAGAAACACTAAGATACTACAAACTTCATATCGCTACAGAAAAAATTCAAAGACATGCTCCTTTTCAATATTTAGGATATGAAATATATCCTAAGGCACTTACACTACAAAAACTGTCTTTAAGAACAGAGAGGTTGAACACCTTAAATGATTTCCAAAAATTAATAGGAGATATCCAATGGATGCGTCCAGTATTAGGTTTAACTACCAATCAATTGCAACCCCTATATGACATTTTAAGGGGAGACACTGCTTTAAATTCACCACGCCGGCTTACAAAAGAAGCTCAAGAGACCTTGAGAGAAGTTGAACTGGCTTTATCCAATGTAGTTGAGAGAGTAACTCAAAAACCCTTGGAAATATCAGTTTTTGCTACGAAAGAAGCACCCACAGCAGTCCTTCATCAAGGAGACAGTGTGATAGAATGGGTGAACCTCCCAGCACAACCAGAACAAAGCCTTACGCCTTACCCAGTGCTTGTGGCTAGAATTCTATTAAAGGCCATTAAGCGAGCAGTACAATTATCTGGGACAAGACCTGACAAGATATATACCTTCTATACAAATGCACAAATTAATGTATGCTGTGAAACCATCCCAGAGTGGCAGATTTTATTGGCCATGGCTCCAAATTTTGCACATGGATCTCCATTAAAGATAACCAGACTACTGCATAATTGGCAATGGATTTTTGAGGAGAAGGTTTCTAAGGTTCCTCTTGAAGGACCAACCATTTTTACAGACGCAGCCAAACAAAATATTTGTGCTGTATACTCTCATGATCTAACTGTAAAAAGAGTAGTCAGAACTCCTTTTCAGTCCACTCAGCAGAACGAATTATATGCGATCATGCTAGCTCTCACTTATTACCCAGGCGACATAAATATAATATCTGATTCAGCCTATTCAGTAGGTGTGGTACAAAGAATTGCCACAGCCCAAATAAAATTTGCAGCTTCTAATATATATCAGCTCTTTAAGGAACTTCAAGAGCAAGTGAGAAAGCATCCAGGAAAGATTTATATCCTGCATGTCCATTCACATAGTGGACTTCCAGGTCCTATTTTTGATGGAAATTCAAAGGCAGATAGCCTTTTAACTATGTTGGCCAGTACGCCTTTATTTCAGGAGGCCCAGGAATCCCATTCTAAATACCATCAGGCTGCTCGAGCTTTGCGTTTACAGTTTGGGATTACAAAAGAAGAAGCTAGGAGCATAGTGAAAAGCTGTACAGCTTGCCTTCCCTTCCAAGCTCCTACACTGCCTCCAGGGAAGAATCCTCGTGGTTTGAGACCCAATGAAATCTGGCAAATGGATGTGACTCATTATAAATCTTTTGGTCGTCTGTCTTTTATCCACGTTGTGGTAGACACCTTTTCAGGATTCACTTTTGCCATACCAGCAGCAAAAGAGACAGCCCGAGTGGTCACTGAATTCCTCATTCAAGCATTCGCAATTATGGGTGTGCCACAAGAAATAAAAACAGATAATGGACCGGCATATACCTCCAAACATTTTGAACACTTTTGTGCACAGTATAAGATTCTACACACTACTGGCATACCCTTCAATCCTCAAGGTCAAGCAATAGTAGAAAGAAGAAACAGAGACATTAAGACACTCCTCCAAAAACAAAAGAAAGGGGAGCCACGGGTAACCCTAGAGAACTTCTAAATTTAGTTCTCTATACCATTAATTTTTTAATCTTTGATAAAGATGCACTGGCTCCAGCAGACAGGTTTTATAACCCACCAGAAGAGCAGTGTCCAGTGCGAGCAGCTCCACTATCCTTAGATAATCGCCAGGTGATGTGGAGAGACCCAGAAAGTGGTGAATGGAAGGGACCAGATAGACTAACTGCTTGGGGAGAGGATTTGCTTGCATCTCTACAGGTGGAGAAGGAATCAGATGGGTGCCTACGAGCCGCATTCGCCTTGTCCATCGCAGAAAGATGGAGCAGACCCTTGAAACAAAGGAGAAGACCCAAGAAATATCGGGTGGTTCTGTTGCTGATTGTGCTCATAAGAATTATTAGATTCCTGGCACATGAACTAATGGACAATGGAATCCTATTGGACTGTTTCTAGGACTTATGGACATGTGTAAATTTTCAGATTGATTCTTGTTATTTGTTACATTACTACTAGCCTGTGTTATATTGCTATGTGCTCATGTAAATTATGTATAATGCCTCCCATATTGATGGATTTATGTATACCATGTATATCTGTTACAAAGTTCTGGCCCATATTGATGGATTTATGTGTACCCCCTCAGAAACCCCCTATATTTTAAAACAAAAGAAAGGGGGAGATGTTGGAATCCTTACTAACTGCTAAGTAATTAGAGTTGATCTAATCTTACAAGAAGTTGTTTTGGCCAGAACCTGAAACAAGGTACTAAGTAGAACTAATCAAGACAAGGCTTGTGTTCCCACCTTTACTCATTGGACTCCACAAGTATGCTAGCTTCACAAAGTACACTTTCTAACTTCAAGAGAGTTCACACCTCCCTTAAAGTCATTGGGCCAGAGAGCACTATGGGAGAAAACCCATAATCCCATTCTCTCAGAAGAGGCAGATAAAAAGCCAGCGATGAAGGATCTATGGCAGAATACATTTTTTCCTCTTGGCTGGCTGATCGCGCTAGACTCGAGAGAAACAACTCTGCTGCAGAGAACACTTTTGACGGACTTCAGTGGAGCTACGCCAGAAGCCCTCTCTCCGCGGCAAATTGGTGCCTGGGCCCCCCAGAAGGAGATAAGAGAGATCTTCCATCTCTGTTGGAGGCAGAAGAAGGCAGAGGCAGAGGCTGAAGGACAGAACCTTTGGATTTGGAGACATCCGAAGGGTTCTAAGCCTCTAAACCGGCTGTCCTCTGAGAACAAACTCCAACATTTGAACTCTAACAATTATTGATCACAACATAGAAATTTTTGATTATATCAAATTGAAAAGTTTTTTTTTTTTTTTAACAAACAAAACTATTGCAGACAAGATTAAAAGGGAATCAATAAACTGGGAAAACATTTTTATACTCAAACATTCTAATAAAGGCCTAATTTCCAAAATATATAGAGAATTGACTCTAATTCATAAGAAATCAAGCCATTCTCCAATTGATAAATGGTCAAAGGATATGAACAGACAATTCTCAGACAAAGAAATTGAAACTATTTCTAGCCATATGAAAAGATGCTCCAAGTCATTATTAATCAGAGAAATGCAAATTAAGACAACTCTGAGATACTACTACACACCTGTCAGAATGGCTAGAATGACAGGGAAAGATAATGTGGAATGTTGGAGGGGATGTAGGAAAACCGAGACACTAATACATTGTTGGTGGAATTGTGAATACATCCTGCCATTCTGTAGAGTGATTTAAAACTATGCTCAAAAAGTTATCAAACTGCACATACCCTTTGATCCAGCAATGTTACTATTGGGCTTATATCCCAAAGATATCTTAAAGAAGGGAAAGGGACCTTTATGTGAAAGAATGTTTGTGGCAGATCCTCTTTATATTGGCCAGAAACTGGAAACTGAGTGGATGCCTCTCAATTGGAGAATGGCTGAATAAAGTGTGGTATATGAATGTTATGGAATATTACTGTTTTGTAAGAAATGACCCGCAGGATGATTTCAGAAATAGAGAGACTTACATTAACTGATGTTTAGTGAAATGAGCAGTATCATATCATTATCTACTTCAGCAACAATACTATATGGTGATCAATTCTGATGGACGTTGCCCTTTTCAACAATGAGATGAAAAAAGCAGCTCTAATAGAACAGTAATAAATTGAAACAGCTACACCCAAGAAAAGAACTCAGGGAAATGAGTGTGAACCACTACATAGAATTCCCAATCCCTCTACATTTGTCTGCCTGCATTTTTTATTTCTTTCACAAATTAATTATACACTATTTCAAAGTCCAATTCTTTTTGTGCAACAAAATAAATGTGTGGACGTGTGTGTGTGTGTGTGTGTGTGTGTGTGTGTGTGTATTGTATTTAACATATACTTTAACAAATTTAACATGTATTCTGCCATTTTGGGGATGAGATGGGGGGAAGGAGGAGACAAATTGGAACAAAAGATTTTGCAACTGTCAATGATGAAAAAATTCCCATGCATATATCTTGTAAATAACAAACTATAAAAAAGCAATATTGCCTCTTAATTCTCTCCTTTTTGATCTCCAGTATCTGATGAAGAGACAATTATCTTTTCCAAGGTCAGTTCCTTTACTTATGCTATTGTTGCCTTGTCCTTTTGTCTCATCTGGGCGCTTTTGTCATTGGTCATACTTTTCTCTTTCTAATCTTCAGTCTCTCTTTTTCTCCCAAATCCTTTTGCTCTGTCTGAAACACATTCCAGGTTCCTTCTCTTTAAAAAAAATTTCCCTGTTCATGTCTCCTTTCCAACAAAATATTCTGCCAATCTCTTTTTCTCAAAAAAAAAAATCTTAGAAAAAATTATATAATACATTGCTGCCACTTCTTAACCTTCTATTAACTTCTCATTCTCTTCAGATTTGATTTTTGATTTCATCCTTCAATAAAAGTTTTCTAGAATGTTACCAAAGACATTAATTTCTGAATACAGTACACAAGTTGTACTGTTGGTGAGATGAGAAAAGACTATTTGACTATTGGAAAATGAGGACAAATAAGTTTTCATTATTCTAATGTCTATATAGTGTTTGATATTTTATCCTTTCTTCCTGTGTAATTACTGCTCACTAAAATTTTGTGACAGTTCTATCTCTATAAAGAGCATTTTTTTATTGTAAGTATTTCAGAGTAGTCACAGATCTTTGTATTGCTGAGAATAGCAAAGTCATTGATCCCCCAACACTGCTAATACTTTGTACACAGTACATTTCAATTTGGTTGAGTTCATCGAGGATTTGCTAGGTTTTTCTAAGAGCATCCTACTCATCAGTTTCCATAGAACAATGATAATCTTTCATAATAACATATCAAAATGTATTTAGTCATTCCCAAATGATGAGCATCCCACAATTTCCAATTCTTTGCCCTGAGAAAAGAGCTACTGTAAATATTTTTCTATCTATAAGACTTTTTTTTCCTTTTTTAATAATGCATTTTGGTATTCATTTCTAGTAATAATATTATTTGATCAAAGGATATCCATGAATTTGTAAACTTTTCATATCTTTTGATCATTTATTAGTTGAGAAATGGCTTTTATTTTTATAAATTTGACTCAACTCTTTATACATTTGAGGAATGAGGACTTCATCTATGGAGAACTTAGTGGTTCAATGATTCAAGGCTATCCCAAAAGGCTTTGGATAAAAAATGTGATGTGCATTCAGAAAATAGTACTAAAGGGACTGAATATAAATCAACACATGCTATGTTCACTTTTTTTCTTTTTTTTTCCCCTCTCCCATTTTTTTCCCTTTTGTTCTGATTTTTCTCTCCTAACATAATTCATAAAGCAATATTATGAAAAATAAATAAAATAAAGAAATGAGACCTTCATCAGAGAAACTTGCTTCAAGATAATCTTTCCAATTACTATTTTTAACTGTATTGGTTCCCATTTATTCTATTCTATTCTTGCTCTTACTCACCTCTTTCCTCAATATGCTCCCTCTTCTATCACTGTCCCTCCTTCCTGTATCCCCTTCCCCTCCTATTTTTCTGCAGGGTAAGAAAGATCTATTATCTAAATTTCCTGTGTATGTTATTTCCAATTTGAGCCAATTGTGATAAAAATAAAGTTCACCCATTTGTCCTCTCATTCCCCTTTTCACCTCCACTGATGAAGCTTTTTCTTGCCTATTTTATGACAGATAATTTATGCCATTATATATCTTCTTTTCCCATTCTTTCAGGATCTTCCTATCTTATCTCTTAATTTTATTTTTTAGGTTATTCCTTCATGTTTAACTCACACTTGTTCCCTTTGTCTATACATATTCCTTCTAACTGCTATAATAATTAGAAAATTCTTATGAGTTACAAGTATCATCCTTCCATGTAGGAATATAAACAGGTAAACATTTTAAAATCCCCTATGGCATTCCTTTCCTGATTACATTCTTATGTTTCTGTTGAGTCATATTTGGAAATCAATATTTCTATTCAGCTCTGGTCTTTTCAGTACAATACTTGAAAGACCTCTATTTCATTGAAGATCAATTGTTACCCTTATGATTATATTCAGGTTTTCTGGGTAGCTGATTCTTGATTGAAATCCTGGCTCTTTTACTCTCCAGAATATCATATTCCAATACCTGTAATCTTTTAATGGAGAAGCTTCTTGCAATATATTCTCTTTGACCTGGAAGTTTGGGGAGTTTTCTTCTTGGGATTTCCTTCATGGGGCAATTGGTGGATTCTTTAAATTTCTATTTTACACTCAGGTTCTAGAATATCAGAAGAGAGACAAAGCTAATATGTTGGAGAATAGAGAGAACTTTTTCTGAGCTTTTCCTGATGGCTCTCTGAATCAACAGTAGATCAAGCCTCAAAACAGATTTTGGAGTGAGAGAACTCACAAATATTTGAAATGTAACAAATTTCCAGCATAAGAACTCTTAGAAGGACTTCAGAATTCAATTGGGAATGGGGTTACATGTCTCATCACAGACACAATGAGGAGAAGCCAAGAGTAGAGGGGCTCCACATGTAGGAAAAGAGGCTCTTAGCTAAAATACTGCAGCTCATGGTTTAGAAGGATCAACATACTAGCTGGGAGACCTTCAATGCAACTACAAAAAGAAAATAGTTTTCCCATAAACCCCAGAATAACAGGCTGAATTTGGCAAAATCCACCCAATTCAGAAGAAAAGGCTGCAAAAATAGGAACCCAAGAATAGATAACTTGAAGCCCTTGTCATCCTGTAGGAGAAGCTTGGGGAAATCTCCTGTATACACTAGGAGCAGATCTCAACCTATAAAAATGAGCAAAAAAGCCAAAAAAAAATGTTCTGACCATAGACAGCTTTTATGGAGAGAGGGAAAAAAGACTCTAAATCCAAAGACACTAAAAGCAAAATATCTCCAATGAGTCTTCAAAGTGTAATATAATTTGGTCTCCAACTCAAAAGGCTCTCTTGAAAGAATTTTTTAAAAGAATCTTAAAAGAGTTAGAAGAAAAATGAGAAAAGGAAATAAAAGTTTTGCAAGAGAGTAACATGGGACAAGGAAACATGGAAATTGAAGAAAATGACTCCTTAAAAATAGATTTGATGAAATAGAAAAAGAAAAAAAAATCTCCTTGAAAAAAACAGAATTGGTGAAAGGGAAAAAGAAAACAACTCCCTAAAAAGAGAGTCATTAACCAATTCCTTTAAAAGTACAATTGGCTAAATGCAAAAGGATGTAAAAAAGCTATCTGAAGAAAATATAACTAAAATTAGAATTGCACTACATTAAGAACCAATCAAACAAAACTTTAAAAAATGGAAACAGAAGAAAATATAAAGTGCCTCATTGGAAAAAAAAAAACTGACCTAGAAAACAGATCAAGGAAACACAGTCTTAAGAATTATTGTTGTACCTGAAAATCATGATAAAAAAAAAAGACCTGGACATTACCTTTCAAGAAATCATCAAGAACTTCCCTGATATCCTCAAAACAGAAGGGTAAAATAGCCATTGAAAGAATCCATTGATCACCCCCTGAAAGAGATCTCAAAGGAAAACTCCAAGAAATATTGTAACTAAATTTATCAAGGAGAAAATACTGCAAGCAGCCAGAAAGAAAAAAAAATAATCAAATATTAAAGAGCCACAATTAATATAATACAGCACCTAGAAGCTTCCATTTTAAAAATGGAAGCAGATATTTCAGAGGTCAAAGGACCTTGGACTGTAGCCAAGAATCAACTACCCAGCAAAAATAAGCATCACTTTTCAGAGGAAAAGATGAACACTTGCTGAAACAAGGGATTTTTCATTTATTTTTGATGTAAAGACCAAAGCATAACAGACAATTTGATCTTTAAATAGAGAACTCAAGAAAAGTATAACAAGATAAAAAGCTAAGAAAAATCTTGTTTTAAAGATTAAAATGTTTACATCCCTTCATGGGAAAATGATATGTGTAACTCTTCTTAGGTTAGGTTAGGGGGTATACACATAAGATGTAGGTATAAGTTGATTTTAATGTGATGATAAAAAATAAAATAGGGATGGAAAAGGAATTATATTGAAAGATGAGATAAAATTGGGTAAACTACATCACATGAAGAGGAAAAAAAATGCCTATTACAGTAGAAGAAAAGAAAGGAGAGGGGTGAGCATCCCACTGGATTTGTCCCAAGACAAAATATCAGACATGTTTAGTTTCATAGAGAAATTTGTCTAATCCAATAGGGAGGTAGGATATAAAATGGAAAAGGAAAAGGAAAGGCTAATAAAAGGGAAAACATAAGTAGAAGGAGAAAGGAAAAGAAAGGGAGATGGGTTTTAATAGGGGAGGGCAGATTGAGGGAAGTGGTGGTCAGAAATAAAACAATGGTGAGGAAGGAAAGATGAAAAAGAAATAGAAAAGTACAACTTGGAGAAAATAAGAAACCATGAAATACAGAGTCAGTAATTGTAACTATGAATGTGAATTGGAATTCCATAAAATGGAAGTGGATAGCAGACGGGATTAAAAACAGAATCCTGCAATATGTTAACAAGAAACACATCTGAAGCAGAGAGATACATACAGAGTAAAAGTAAAAGGCTGGCACCAAATCTATTATGCTTCAACTGAAGTTAAAAAAAAAAAAGCAAGGTTAATGATCCTGATTTCAAATGAAGCAAAAGCAAAAATAGATCTAATTTAAAAAAAAACTACATCTTGTTAAAGGATAATGAAGTAATATAAACATATATGCAACAAATGCTATAGCATCCACTTTCCTAGAGAAGTCAAGTGAGTTGTAAGAAGAAATAGGAAAAAAAAACTAGATTAGTGAGGGATCTAAACTTTCTTCCAACAAAATTACATAAATCCAAACACAAAAGAAAAAAATTTAAGGAGGAAAATAGAATAGTAGAAAAGTTAGATATGAGAGTTTTGGGGAAAATTGAATGAAAATAAAAAGGCAGAAATAGTAAGTGCATTATTTTCATATCATGATGCAATAAACATTACATGTAATAAAAGCCAGGGAAAAATAGACCAAACATTAATTGGAAACTAAATAATTCCAACCTAAAGAATGAAACAACAAACTATAGAAACAATCAATAATTTCATGTAAAAGGATGACAAAATTGAGACAACATACCAAAATTTATGGAATGTAGTCAAAGCAATTCTTAGGGGAAATTTATATCTCTACATGTTTGCATAAATAAAATACAGAGAGGATGAATAAATTGAGCATACAACTAAAAAATTGAGGAAAAAAAATAACCCCCCCAACTAAATGCCAGATTTGAAACTATGAAAATAAAAGGGGCACTTAATAAAACAGAAAGTAAGAAAACTATTGAATAAACAAAACTGAGAATTGGTTTTATGAAACGAAACCAACAAAATACATAAAACTTTAGTTAATTTTATTAGAAAAAGAAAAGAATAAAATCAAATTGCTGGTATCAAAGATAAAAATGGTGAACTTTCCATCACTGGAGAGGACATTAGAGCAATGATTAGAAGCTATTTTGCCCAAATATATGCCCATAAAACTGATAATCTAAGTGAAATGGTTGAATACATACAAAAATATAAATTGATCAAAAAACATAGGAAAGAATAAATTACTAATATAGTCCCATTTTCAAAAATGAAATTGAAAAGACTATTAATCAACTTCCTAAGAAAAAAATCTCCAGAGCCAAATGGATTTAGATGTGAATTATATCAAACATTTAAAGAACAATAAATTCTAGTACTATGCAAACTTTTTGAAAAAATAAGGAAAGGAGTCCTAACAAATTCATTTTATGATACAAAAATGATGCTGATGCCTAAACCAAGCTAACTCAAAACAGAAAGAAAATGATAGGCCAATTTCCCTCATGTATATTGGGGCAAAAATCTTTTTTTTTTAATATTAACAAAGATTACAGCAAGTTCTCATCAGGATAATATAACATGACCAAATAGGATTTATACCAGTAATGCAGGACTGGTCAAGATGCGAAAACTATTAGCACAACATACTATATCAATAACAAAACTAACAGAAATTGTATGATTAACTCAATAGATGCAGAAAGAGCATTTGAGGAAATCTAACTCACATTCTTATAAAAAATGCTCAAGAGCATAGGATTTAATGGTGTTTTTCATAAAACGATCAGGAGCATCTATTATAAAACCATCGGCAAGCATCATATGTAATGAGGATAAAGTAGAACCATTCTCAATAAGATCAGGGGTGAAGCAAAGTGGTCCACTATGATTATTATTATTCAATATTGTATTGGAAATGTTAGAATTAGCAAAAAGAGAAGAAAAAGAGATTAAGGAAATTAGAATAGATAATGAGGAACTCAAGTGAAAACTCTTTGCAGATGATATAATCATATTTTTAAAGAATCTGAGGAGAGTGGAGACAAGGTGGCAGAGAGGAGATATGTCTTCATCTGAGCTCTCCCCAGTCTCCCTCAGATAAATACCAAATCAAGCCTCTGAACTTGTGTTGGAGTAACAGAACTCACAAATATTTGGAGTGTAACAAATTTCCCAAAGAATATATTTTGGAAGAACTTCAGAAATGGTCACTTTCAATTGGGCATGGAGGGAGGGGCCAAATGTAGGCAAACACAGGATCCCAAAGTGGTGTAGCATTCTGCTAGTCAAGGAATATAGTCAGAAGAATCTAGAGTAGTGATAGCTACTCTCTCCTGATTGCAAGCCAGTAGATCTACAGATTAGAAGTAATAAATCCCATACAATAGAAAAGGCAAATAGTTAGTTCCTTAGCCTCAAAATAATGTGGGACCTGGTCATGCCCACCCAGCACTGGAAATTAACCAACACTACACCAGCACAGAAGAAGCTTGGAAAATCTTCCCTTTACCCTAAAAGCAGACCTCAGCCTTTGAAAAAAAAGGAACAAAGAAGGAAAAAGATTCTGATCATAGATAGTTTTATGGAGAAAGAGAAGAATAGACTTCAAGTCCTGGGGACACTAAAAGGAGATCATCTCCAGATGGAGTCCCAAAGGGTGATAGGAATTGGCATTAATCTCAGTATTGTTTCCTGTCATTGTAGCCAATCTGAGAGGTGTGGAGTAATACCTCAGAGTTGTCTTAATTTGCAATTCTATGATAAATAATGATTTAGAACACCTTTTCATATGACTAGAAATGGTTTTAATTTCTTCATCTAAAAATTACATGTTCATATCTTTGACCATTTATCAATTGGATATGACTGAATTATTATAAATTTTGGTCATTTCTCAATATATTTTAGAAATGAGACCTTTATCAGAACATTTCAATATTTTTTTGTAGTTTATTGTTTCCATTCCAATCTTGTCTGCATTGGTTTTAGTTGTTAAAAACAAAACAAAACAAAACAAAACAAAAACAAACAAACAAAACCTTTTGCATTCCATAATGTACTCAAATTCTTTTTTGGTCACAAATTCCTTCCTTGTCCACAAATCTGAGAGGTAAACTATCTTATGTTCTTTCTGATTTGCTTATAATATCACTATGTCTAGATCATGAATTCATTTTGATAGTATCTTGGTCTATAGTGTTAGGTATAAGTCAAAGCCTCATTTCTACTATACTATTTTCTAATTTTCCCAACAGTTTTTGTCAGATAGTGAGTTCTTATGCCAAAAGCTGAGACCTTTATGTTTGTCAAACACTAGATTTCTATATGATTTGGCTATTTTGTCCTGCGAATCTAATCTATTCTACTGATCAATTACTTTATTTCTTAGTCAGTACCAAATGATTTTGATTACCAGTGCTTTCCAATGTACTTTTAGGTTTGGTACAGTGAGGTCACCATTGACCCTTGGAATTCTTGACATTTTGTTCTTCCAGATGAATTTTGTTATTATTTTTTTAGCTCTGTAAGATAATTTCTTGGGTGGTTGATTGGTATGGCTCTGAATAAATACATTAATTTAGATAGTATTATCATTTTTTATTATATTAGTTTAACCTACCCATGAACATTTAATATTTTTTCCCAAGAAATTATATCTGACTTTATTTGTGTGCAAAATATTTTGTGATTTTGTTCACACATTTCTTGACTTTGTCTGGATAGGTAGATTCCTAAATATTTTATGTTATCTGTAGGTATTTCAAATAAAATTTCTTTTTTTATCACTTGCTGCTTGACTTTGTTGGCGATATATATAAATGCTGATGATTTATTTTGTATCCTGCAGCTTTGCTAAAGTTGTGAATCATTTCTAGTATTTTTGTTGTTGTTGTTGTTGATTCTCTTGAGTACTCTCTCTGGAAACAGTAATAATTTGGTTTTCTTATTACCTACTCTAATTATGTTAATCATGTTTTCTTTTCTTATTGCCAAAATTAACATTTCTAATACAATAATGAATCGTAATGATGATAATGGACAACTTTGTTTCACCCCAAACTTAATAGGAATGATTCTAGTTTATGTTTCCTAATGGCTTTAAATAGATGCTATTTGTCATTTTAAGGAAAATTCCATTTATTCATATGCCCTCAATTATTTTAATAAGTGTGTATTGGATTTTGTCAATTTTTTTCTGCATCTATTGGAATAATAATATGATTTTTGTTAGTTTGGTTACTGATATAGTCAATTATGTTAATGGTTTTCCTATTGTTGAATCAGCCCTGCATTTCTGAAATAAATCCTACATGGCCATATTGAATTATTCTGGGAAAAACTTGCTGTAATTTCTTTGCTAATATTTTATATAAGATTTTTGCATCAATATTCATTAGGAAAATTTCTCTATAATTTCTTTTCTCTGTTTTGACCCTACCTGATTTAGATAGCAGCACCATGTCTGTGTTATAAGAAGAAGTTGGTAGGATTCCTTCTCTCCCTATTTCCAAAAGAGTTTGTACATTGAACTTAATTGCTCTTTGAATGCTTGGTAGAATTCACATATAAATCCAACTAGTCATCAAAAAAAAATTTTTTTCCCTTAGGAAAAGTAATGCTTAAGGAGTTAACAGCTTGTTCTATGATTTTTTTCTAAAATGCTACTTTTCTAAAACAAATTAAGTAATTTGTTTCCTCCTCTGTTAATCTGGGCAATCTATATTTTTGTAAATATTTATCCATTTGACTCATTTTTTTCCTATTTCTTGGCATACAGTAGAGAAAAATAGTTCCTAGTTATTGCTTCAATTTCCTATTCATTAGTGGAAAGTTCATGCTTTTCATTTTTTAATTTAAATTTTATTTTATTTAATAATAACTTTGTATTGACAGAATCCATGCCAGGATAATTTTTTTACATTATCCCTTGCACTCGCTTATGTTTCGTTTTTTCCCCTCTCTCCCTCCTCCCGCCCTCCCCAAGATGGCAAGCAGTCCTATATATGTTAAATGTGTTGTAGTATATCCTAGATACAATACATATTTGCAGAACCGAACAGTTCTCCTGCTGCACAGGGAGAATTGGATTCAGAAGGTAAAAATAACTCGGGAAGAAAATCAAAAATGCAAATAGTTCACATTCATTTCCCAGTGTTCCTTCTTTGGGTGTAGCTGTTTCTGTCCATTATTTATCCATTGAAACTCAGTTAAGTCTCTTTGTCATAGAAATCCACTTCCATCAGAATACATCTTCATACAATATCGTTGTTGAAGTGTATAATGATCTCCTGGTTCTGCTCATCTCACTTAGCATCAGTCCATGTAGGTCTCTCCAAGCCTCTCTGTATTCATCCTGCTGGTCATTCCTTACAGAGCAATAATATTCCATAACATTCATATACCACAATTTACCCAGCCATTTTCCAATTGATGGACATCAATTCATTTTCCAGTTTCTAGCCATTACAAATAGGGCTGCTAGAAACATTTTGGCACATACAGGTCCCTTTCCCTTCTTTAGTATCTCTTTGGGGTATAAGCCCAATAGAAACACTGCTGGATCAAAGGGTATGCACAGTTTGATAACTTTTTAGGCATAATTCCAGATTGCTCTCCAGAATGGCTGGATTTGTTCACAACTCCACCAACAATGCATCAGTGTCCCCGTTTTCCCGCATCCCCTCCAACATTCATCATTATTTTTTCCTGTCATCTTAGCCAATCTGGCAGATGTGTAGTGATATCTCAGAGTTGTCTTAATTTGCATTTCTCTGATCAATAGTGATTTGGAACACTCTTTCATGTGAGTGGTAATAGTTTCAATTTCTTCATCTGAAAATTGTTTGTTCATATCCTTTGACCATTTATCAATTGGAGAATGGCTTGATTTTTTATAAATTTGAGTCAGTTCTCTATATATTTTGGAAATGAGGCCTTTATCAGAACCTTTAATTGTAAAGATGTTTTCCCAGTTTGTTGCTTCCCTACTAATATTGTTTGCATTCGTTCTGTTTGTACAAAGGCTTTTTAATTTGATATAATCAAAATTTTCTATTTTGTGATCAGTAATGGTCTCTAGTTCATCTTTGGTCACAAATTTCTTTCTCCTCCACAAGTCTGAGAGATAAACTATCCTATGTTCCTCTAATTTATTTATAATCTCGTTCTTTATGCCTAGGTCATGGACACATTTTGATCTTATCTTGGTATGTGGTGTTAAGTGTGGGTCCTTGCCTAATTTCTACCATACTAATTTTCAGTTATCCCAGCAGTTTTTATCAAATAATGAAATCTTATCCCAAAATTTAGAATCTTTGGGTTTGTCAAACACTAGATTGCTATAGTTGACTATTCTGTCTTGTGAACCTAACCTTTTCCACTGATCAACTAATCTATTCCTTAGCCAATACCAAATGGTTTTGGTGACTGCTGCTTTATAATATAATTTTAGATCAGGTACAGCTAGACCACCTTCATTTGATTTTTTTTTCATTAATTCCCTTGAGATTCTCGAGTTTTTATTGTTCCATATGAATTTTGTTGTTATTTTTTCTAAATCATTAAAATATTTTCTTGGAAGTCTGATTGGTATAGCACTAATTAAATAGATTAGTTTAGGGAGTATTGTCATCTTTATTATATTCGCTCGGCCTATCCAAGAGCACTTAATATTTTTCCAATTATTTAAGTCTGACTTTATTTGTGTGAAAACTTTTTTGTAATTTTGCTCAAATAATTCCTGACTTTCCTTTGGTAGGTAGATTCCCAAATATTTTATGCTACCAACAGTTATTTTGAATGGAATTTCTCTTTGTATCTCTTGCTCTTGGATTTTGCTGGTGGTGTATAAGAATGCTGAGGATTTATGGGGATTTATTTTGTATACTGCTACTTTGCTAAAATTATGAATTATTTCTAATAGCTTTTTAGTAGAATCTCTGGGGTTTTCTAGGTATACCATCATATCATCTGCAAAGAGTGATAGTTTGGTTTCCTCATTGCCTACTCTAATTCCTTTAATCTCTTTCTCGACTCTTATTGCAGAGGCTAGTGTTTCTAATACAATATTGAATAATAATGGTGATAGTGGGCAACCTTGCTTCACTCCAGATCTTACTGGGAAAGGTTCCAGTTTTTCCCCATTGCATATGATGCTTACTGAAGGTTTTAAATATATGCTCCTAACTATTTTAAGGAAAAGTCCTTTTATTCCTATACTCTCAAGTGTTTTTATTAGGAATGGCTGTTGGATTTTATCAAATGCTTTTTCTGCATCTATTGAGATGATCATATGGTTTTTGTTTGTTTGGTTGTTGATATAGTCAATTATGTTAATAGTTTTCCTAATATTGAACCAGCCCTGCATTCCTGGTATAAATCCTACTTGGTCATAGTGTATTATCCTGGGGATGATTTTCTGTAATCTTTTTGCTAATATTTTATTTAAGATTTTAGCATCAATATTCATTAGGGAGATTGGTCTATAATTTTCTTTCTCTGTTTTCAGCCTACCTGGTTTAGGTATCAGTACCATGTCTGTGTCATAAAAGGTGTTTGGTAGGACTCTTTCAATCCCTACTTTTTCAAATAGTTTATTTAGCATTGGAGTTAATTGATCTTTAAATGTTTGATAGAATTCAGATGTAAATCCAACTGGTCCTGGGGATTTTTTCTTAGGGAGTTGATTGATAGTTTGTTCTATTTCTTTTTCTGAGATAGGAGTGTTGAGGATATTTACTTCTTCCTCTGTTAGTTTAGGCAAGCTATATTTTTGGAGGTATTCTTCTATTTCATTTAAGTTGTTGAATTTATTGGCGTAAAGTTGAGCAAAGTAACTCCTAATTATTGCTCTAATTTCCTCTTCATTAGTGGTGGGTTCTCCCTTTTCATTTTTAAGACTAACAATTTGATTTTCCTCTTTCCTTTTTTTAATCAGATTTACTAAGGGTTTGTCTATTTTGTTGTTTTTTTCATAGAACTAACTCTTAGTTTTATTAATGAATTCAATAGTTTTTTTACTTTCAATTTTATTGATCTCTCCTTTTTTTTTGAATTTCAAGTTTAGTGTTTGATTGGGGGTTTTTAATTTGTTCCTTTTCTAGCATTTTTAGTTGCAAGCCCAATTCATTGACCTTCTCTTTCTCTATTTTATACAAATAGGCCTCTAGAGATATGAGATTTCCCCTTATTACCGCTTGGCTGCATCCCATACATTTTGGTATGATGTCTCATTATTATCATTTTCTTGGGTGAAGTTATTAATTATGTCTATAATTTGCTGTTTCACCCAATCATTCTTTAGTATGAGATTATTTAGTTTCCAATTATTTTTTGGTCTACTTTCCCGTGGCTTTTTATTGAATGTAATTTTCAATGCATCGTGGTCTGAAAAGGATGCATTCAGTATTTCTGCCTTACTGCATTTGAGTTTGAGGTTTTTATGTCCTAATATATGGTCAATTTTTGTATAAGTTCTATGAACTGCTGAAAAGAAGGTATACTCCCTTCTGTCCCCATTACATTTTCTCCAGAGATCTATCATATCTAATTTTTCTAGTATTCTATTTATCTCTTTGACTTCTTTCTTATTTATTTTGTGGTTTGATTTATCTAATTCTGAGAGTGCAAGGTTGAGATCTCCCAGTATTATAGTTTTACTGTCTATTTCTTCTTGCAGCTCTCTTAATTTCTCTTTTAAGAATTTAGATGCTACATTACTTGGTGCATATATGTTTAATATAGATACTTCTTCATTATTCATTCTACCCTTTAGCAAGATATAGTGCCCTTCCTTATCTCTTTTGATTAGATCAATTTTTGCTTTAGCTTGATCTGAGATCAGGATGGCTACCCCTCCTTTTTTGACTTCACCTGAAGCATAGTAGATTTTGCTCCAACCTTTTATTTTTAACCTGCATGTATCACCCCGCTTCAGGTGTGTTTCCTGTAAACAACATATTGTAGGATTCTGGCTTTTAATCCATTCTGCTAACCGCTTCCTCTTTATAGAGGAGTTTACCCTGTTCACATTTATGGTTAAAATGACCAATTCTGTATTACTTGCCATCTTGTTAACCCCAGTTTATGCTTTTCTCCCTTCTTATTCCCTTACCCCACTTCCCAGTATTAAGCTTGTGAGCACCACTTGCTTCTCACAGCCCTCCCTTTTTTAGTATCCCTCCCCTGCCCTTAGAGTTTCTCCCCCTAACTTACCCCTTTCCCTCCCAGTTACCGTATTCCCTTCCCCTTAGCTTATTCTTTCCCTTTTCACTTTTCCCTTCTCACTTTTCAATGAGGTGGGAGAAGTTTCACCATAGATTGAATATATCTAAAATTTTTCTCTTAATACCAATTCTGAAAGCAGTAAAATACTCACTATATTCATCCCTCTCCATTCTTTCTCTAAGATATAATAGGTTTTCTTTGCCTCTTCATGAAATGTAGTACCACCACTTTCCCCTTTTTCTGGTACAATATCCTTTCCACATCTAGTTTCTAGAACAAGGTATACATATATTCTTTATACATCTTTATAGCTGAAATATAGTTCCCAAGATTAATCTTTACCTTTTTGGATTTCTCTTGAGTTCTGTACTTGTAGATCAAATTTTTTGTTAAGTTCTGGCTTTTTCATCAAAAATAGGTGAAATTCGCTTACTTCGTTGAATGTCCATCTTCTTCCCTGGAAAAAGATGCTCATTCTCGCTGGGTAAGTTATTTTTGGTTGCATACCAAGTTCCTTAGCCTTTCGGAATATCATATTCCAGGCCCTTCGATCCTTTAATGTGGATGCTGCCAGATCCTGGGTGATCCTTATTGTGGCTCCTTGATACTTGAATTGGGTTTTTCTAGCTGCTTGCAGTATTTTTTCCTTTGCCTGAGGGTTCTGGCATTTGGCCACTATATTCCTTGGTATTTTGATTTTAGGATCCCTTTCAGTAGGGGATTGATGAATTCTTTCAATGTCTATTTTACCCTCTGTTTCTATGACTTCTGGGCAGTTCTCTTTGATAATTTCCTGGAAAATGGTGTCCAGGCTCTTTTTTTCATTATACTTTTCTGGGAGTCCGATGATTCTCAGGTTGTCTCTCCTGGATCTGTTTTCCAGGTCTGTTGTCTTCCCCAGAAGGTATTTCACATTCTTTTCCATTGTTTGATTTTTTTTGGATTTGCTTGACTGATTCTTCTTGTCTCCTCGAGTCATTCAATTCCATTTGTTCGACCCTGATTTTCAGTGAAGTATTTTCTTCACTCATTTTTTAAAGATCTTTTTCTAATTGTCCAATTGAGTTCTTTTGTTCTGTGGAATTTTTTTCCATTTCGCCAATTTTGTTTTTTAGAGAGCTGTTTTCTGTTTCCAGTTCACCAATCCTATTTTTCAAGGATTTGATTTCTTTATCCACTCTCTCTTTAACTGAGTGGGATGACTTCTCCAGGCTCTTTTGCCAAGCCTCCCTCTCCTTTTGCCAAATCTCCCTCTCCTTTTGCAAAGCCTCACTCTGCTTTTGCCAAGTCTCCCTCTCCTTTCGCAAAGCCTCCCTCTGCTTTTGCTAAGCCTCCTTCTCCTTTTCCCATTTTTCTTCTAGCTCCCTTGTGAGAGCCTTTTTAATTTCCTCCATGAGATTCATCTGTGCTGAGGAACAGATGATCTCCTCCTTTGGGGATTCACCTGAGGACTGTTTGTTTTTAGTCTCCTCAGGATTTGGAGTCTGCTCTTTATCTGTATAGAAGCTATCAAGGGTTAAAGTCTTTTTCAGTTTCTTGCTCATTCTATCTAATAATCAAAGACAAACTATCAAAGAAACAGAAGAAAAAAAAAAACCCTTGAATGGAGGCTGCTTTCTTTGGGGGAGGGGCTGGGTGGTGTTACCAATCTTTTTCTACAGACTGCGGGGGGTAGTAGTGAAGCCCTAACAGGACAGCGATGGCTGTGCTGCACCTGCGCTCTGAGATCCGAGAGCGTGCTGAGACACTGTGGGGGAGGGGTGGCCAGGTCCCAAGAGACTCCAGCTGTTTGGGGTTGTATTCTTCACCCTCGGTGTTTTTAGCTTCTCTGCTGGGCTGCTGACTTGCTGCTGGAGCAAAGTATCTAATCCTGTAGCAAAGCTCTCCCCTCAGAGACGGCTGCGATCACGCCCCACCCCCTCTCCACTCTGCTCGGCTCTGAGCTGCTTTCTGTGCTCTCGCTGCAGCTGCTGCCCGCAGTCTGCTTCCGTTCTAATAACCATCCCCGCCCTCATGCAAAAACAGACTTTTCTTGACGAGTCTCAAGGATGGTTTCTCTTGGTAAGTAATTGTATGGTTTTTTTTTTTTTCAGTCGAGCATTAATTCAGAGGCATGAAATGAAATGGATAGTGAGAGAAAAGCACAGAGGTTACACAGCAGTGTGCCTCCTCTCCACCATCTTGGCCGGAAGTCTCCATACTTTTCATTTTTGATACTAACAATTTGATTTACTGCTTTCCTTTTTCTGATCAAATTAAAGGCTTATCAATTTTGTTGGTTTTGTCATAAAACCAGTTCTTAGTTTTGTTTATTAGTTCAAAAGTTTTTAATTTAAATGTTAATATTCTCCCCTTTTATCTTCAGAATTTCAAATTTTTTATTTACTTGGCAGGTCTTTATTTGTTCTTTTTCTTTGCTTTTTTAGTTGCATGTCCATTGAACTTCTCTTTCTATATTTTATGCAAGTAAGCATCTAGAGATTTAAAACTTCCCCTAAAAAATGCTTTGGCTGCATCCTATAAATTGTGTTATGCTGCATCCTATAAATTGTATTATGCTGTCTCATTATTGTCATTCTCTTGCATGAAATTATCAGTTGTATCTATGAGTTGTTTTTTGCCCATTCATTCTTGAGGATGATTCAGTTTATGATTAATTTTTGGTCTATTTTTCTCTGGCTCTTTATTATATGTAATTCTTATTTCATCATGATCTGAAAAGGATGCATTTACTATTTCTGCCTTTCAGAATGTGATTTTGACTTTTTTATTCCCTATTATATGGTCAATTTTTATATAAGTTCTATGAACCACTGAGAAAAAAAAAAGTATAATCCTTTCTCTCTCCATTCATTTTTTCTTTTCTTTTCTTTTCTTTTTTTTCTTTTCTTTTCTTTTCTCCATTCATTTTTTCAAAAAATTTATCATATCTAACTTTTCTAAAATTCAATTTACCTCCTTAACTTCTTTCTTATTTATTTTGTAGTTTCAGTTACCTAGTTTTGAGAAACCATGTTTGAGATACTCACTAGTATAGTTTTGCTGTTTATTTCTTCTTGCAGCTCTCTTAACTTCTCCTTTAGGAATGTGGGAGGTATAACATTTGATGCATATATGTTTAATATTGATATTACTTCATTTTCTATGGTACCCTCTAGAAAGATATACTTTCCTTCCTTATCTCTTTGAAGTAAATTATTTTTCCTTTTGAATGATTTGGATCAGGATTGCTACTTTTGCCTTTTTTTTTTTAACTTCACCAGAAGGTCTTTTATCTTTACTCTATATGCATCACTATTCTTTAAATGTGTTTCTTGAAAACAACATATTGTAGAATTCTGGCTTTTAATCTAGTCTGCTATCCACTTCAGTTTTATGGGAGAGTTCATCCCATTTCCATTCACAGTTAAAATGACTAATTCTGTATTTCCTGGCATTTTATATACCCCAAGTTTTGCTTTTCTCTTTCATTTCACCAATTCCCTATTCTCCAGTATTTTGCTTCTGACCACATTTCTCAAAAAGCTCTTCTTTACAGCCCCTGCTTTCTTATACCTTTTCTCTGTTACTCCTGTTTTTCCTTTGTACTACCCTTCGACTTTCCTTTCTCCTTTCCCCTCCCATTTCCCTACAGATTGAGACAAATTTCTCTTTGAAGCCAAATGTGTCTGATATTACCTCTTTGAGCCAAATCTGATGAGAGTAAGATTCATACAAATTTTCATCTCCTGCCTTTCTTTCCTTAAGTTATAATAACTCTTCTTTGCTTCTTCATGAGGTGTAATTTCTCTCATTTTGCCTCCATTTTCCTCTTTTTCCAGTACAATCCACTTTCCATCTCTAGTTTCTTTTTTTATATTATCACAATAAAATCCAATTACACCTGTAACAGTGTTATAGTTCTCAGTTCTTTCCTTTTTATCTTTTCATTCTTCTTTTGAGGTCTGTATTTGGCAAACTTTTTTTTTTTTGTCAGCTCTGGTCTTTTCATCAGAAATAAATGAAATTCACTTGTATCACTGAATGTAATCTTCTTCCCTGAAAGGTAATGCTCAATTTAGTTGGTTAGTTGATTATTGGCTACAATGCAAGTTCCTTTGCTTTTTGGAATAACAGATTCCAGGCCCTTTGATCATTTAAGGTGGAAGCTACTAAGTCCTGGGTAATCTTGATTGTTGCTTCTGAATATTTGAATTTATCTGGCTGTTTGCAATATTTTCTATTTATTCCCATAATTTTGAAATTTAGCCATGATGTTCCTTAGATTTTTCATTTTTCATTTCTTTCAAGAGGGGATTGGTGAATTCTTTCAATGGCTATTTTACCTTCTGGTTCTAAGACATCAGGGCTGTTTTTCTTGATGATTTCCTGAAAGATAATGTCTGGAGTCTTTTTTTCATCTTAGTCTTCAGGAAGTCCAATAATCCTTAGATTGTCTTTCCTAAAGCTATTTTCCAGGTAAGTTGCTTCTCCAATGAGGTACTTTACATTTTCTTCTATTTTTTTTCATTATTTTGCTTTTGTTAGATAGATTCTTGATGTTTTGTTAAGTCATTCATTTCCATTTGTTCAATACTAATTTTTAGTAAATTATTTTCTTTAGTTACTTTTTTAAGCTCCTTTGGTATTTGGCCAATTAAAATTTTAAATGAGTTGTTTTATTCAATGGATTTTTTTTCCATTTCATAAATTCTGTTGTTCAAGGAGTTGTTTTCTTTATTAATTTTGTCAAATCTATTCTTTAAGGAGTTACTTGTTCCATTTCACTAAATCTATTTTAAGGAGTTTTCTTCACATAATTTCTGTTTCCTTTTCCAAAACCTCTTACAAAATTCTCATTTCCTTTCCCTATTTTTCTTCTAGCTCTCTTTTAATATATATATTTTTTAATTCTTCCAAGAGAGGCTTGTGAAAACAAAAGTCCAATTGATATTACCCTTTGTGGCTTCATCTGGAGACAATTTGCTTTTAGTGTCCTCAAGGTTTGAAATCTGTTCTTCTCTTTCTCCATTAAAAACAACAACAACAAAAACAACAACAACAACAACAACAACTATCTATAGTCAGAGTTATTTTTGCTTTTTTGCTCATTTTTGAAAAGGTTGAAGTCTTTTTAGGGAAAAGGGGATACTGGCCAAGCTTTCTCTTTGGGGGATAATGTAAGTGCTGGGTTGGTGCTGACTAACTTCCGATGTTAGTATGGCCAGGTCTTGCATTATTCTGTATTTCAGGGTCTCAGTTTTTGCCTTTTATTTATATTTGGTGTCTTGCTGCTAATCTGCTAATCTACTGGCTTGCAACCAGGGCAGAGTAGCCAATACTGCTGTAGATCCCTGTGTTTATAATTCCTGGCTCTCAGGACACCACACTTCCCCGAGTCCCTGGACTTACATGTACTCAGACCTTTCCTCTGTGCCTGATTGAAAGAGACTTTTTTTGGAGTTCCTCCAAAATATCTTCTGTTGGAAGTTTGGTATACTCCAAATATTATGGGTTCTGTCACTCCAAAACCAGTTGAGAAGCTTTATTTTGGTGTTGATCTGAGGGATATCAAGATCTCAGATAAAGACCTGTCTCTTGTCTTCCATCTTGGATCTGCCCCAAATTTTAATTTTTAGAAAAAATATTTTTCTTAACTTTTGTATCTTTTTTTTCCCCTTAGACTAATTTTCCTTCTGGAGGAATTCTTTTCCTCATTAGCTTTTTGAATTTTCTTTTGTACCACTATAATTTATTTTCCCAATTTTTCCTCTAGCTAATTTATTTGATTTTCAAAATTATTTTTGAGCTCTTTCATGACCTGACAAATTTTTATTTGTTTGTTTTTAGTGGAGGCTTCAGATGTAGGGACTTTACATTGTTACCTTCTTAGTATGTGTTTTGATCTTTCTTATCACCATAGTAACTTCTGATGCAATATTTTTTCTGTTGTTTGTTCATTTTTCCAGCCTATTATTAGGGTTTTAGCTCTTTCTTAAGTGAGCTTCCATTTCCAGAGTGGAGAGTGAACTGTCTCAATCTGTTTTCACAGATCCTTTTAGGTACCTGACCATACAAACACTTTTTTGCCTGAAAATCTGAGGAGTTTCCCTGTGCCACTGTGACTGTAAGTTATAGTATGCTAAAGCAACAGAATCCTTTTTCAATGCTATTAAAGAGACTTTCTGTAAGCTGAAAATTTTGGAAATGGTTGCTGCTAACTCTGCTCATTTCCACTACTGATTTTATGTTTTGCCAACATCCTTTTACCCTACTGACAGATCTTTCCTGCTGACCTTCTAAGTCATCTTTGTAATCTCTGAGCCTGAGAAGTCTAGAAACCATCATTACTGGGCTGATTCAAAGGCCCAGGACTTATTTGGGCCCAGCCTGATGTGATGCATTCTGCACTAAGACTGTTTGCTGTACTCCTATTCTGGTGCCCCCCCCCCCATCTTTCCTATTGACCTTCTAAATTGTCTTAGGCTGAAAAATGTTCCACTACATATTTTTATTTGTCCTGACATTTAAAAATTTGTTTGGAGTCATTATTTAAAGACTTTTGAAGCAGTTTGTGTCAGAACTCCCTGAGCCTCAGTCCCTGTCTTTACCTTAGCTATCTTGTCTCCTCCTTACAAACTGATATTCTTGAAGGGCAATTCTGATCATGTCACCTACCTACGAAGGAAGTCTAAGTGGAGCCTATTCTTTTTAAGATAAAATACAAAGTTTTAATCTTACAATTTTTAAATATTCTTTCTCTGACTTCAACTAATATTTCCAGATTGATTTCCCACTACATAATTTCAAACAGTGTCCTAGAAAAGACAGCCTACATACTCTTTCTTCTATTTAAATTTAGATTTTTTTTTAATGAATAAATATCCATCTTTCTACTGGAAAGTGTGGAAAACAAATATAATAACAAATGTACATGAACAAGTGAAAAAAATTCTTACAATGATCATGTCCAAACATGTGTGTCTCAATTTCCATTATTGAATTCCTTATTGCTCTCTTTTAGGGTGTTACATAACATTTCCATTGCCAGTTAAATGGTCTAGTCATTCTGGAAATAAACTGAAATACTGAATCTCTTATATATAGTATTTCATCTCCTTTTATATGGCTTTTATTGGCTTTTTTCTTTACCTTGAATTTTCTCCTCCCTCCTATTTCTTATAAGTCCTTATTTTTATATTTATACATATATATATACATTAATTTTTCTATCTTCACATTGTTTCCTCTAAGATTAATATGTTACTTGAGTTTAGAAACTACTTTGTTTTTCTAGTCATAGAACCTAGAAATGCTTGGCACATTGTCAGTATCAAATAAGGTCCATTTGCTTCAATAATATTGTGATTTGCCAGAAAATATCCCTGCTATTTTAAATGCCATGATTATTGTATATCCTATATGAACTGAATCTGTGATTTCTTTGGTCTAGAAAACTCTGAGAACAGTAATCTCAGTAGTTCCATTACCCATGAAGGTCTGTAACTACTTTTTAATTTACAAATGTAGAGAATTGCCTGAAGCATAGTATGTTTAATTATGTGCTTTCTCTGGGATTTATTGATTTTTCATTTATGCAGAATTTGGTTTCTCTTTAGTGATTTTTTTCATTTACATTGTTTTAATCATTGAGCATATCATTGTTCTGATTCTACTTGTTTTACTATGTTAACTCTAATGAATGTTTCTATTAATTTCTCATATTTTTTTTTCCATTTTTCCTCTATACAAATATGTTCATGACATTCTTTTACTTCAGACTTTCAGTCATTCCCTGATGGATGAACATCTACTTTGGTTTTTGTTTTTCTTATATACTAAAGTGTTGCTATAAATGTTTTGTTACATACTGGATTTTTTTTTTCACTTATTTATTTTAGTCTCCTTGGGGGCCTATATCTTATATTGAGATTTTTGCAGCTAAATGTATAAATAGATTAGTAACTTTTCTTGCTCAATTCCAAATTGTTTTACAAAATGGTGAACTTTATTCACAGCTTTACCTTTCTATAGTACCCCAAGGAAGATTATTCTGGCAGTTTTTTTTTTTTTTCAAACTGAGTACTGTAAGGAAGGCAGAGGGAATGGACAAGGAAGGAAAAAATGGCAATAGACTAGGATGAATCAGAGTATTGACTATAGGAAATTATCAATAAGCTTTCATTAGAAGTTCACAATGTTCTGGGCAGTAAGTTAGATGGTGAACCTACTAACATTAAAACATAACATTACAAAACAATATATAATATAGATACTTTTGTGAATGCATTAGCTAATGGAGGACTTCATGCATGGTGAGGTCCACTAATATAGGAACAGGCAACAGTTTGTTGATAGGGTGTGAGAGAAAGTGTAATCAAAATTATAAAAAAAATTTCCTTCCTTCTGTCTTTCCTTGCTTGCTTGCTTGCTTCCTTCTTTGGTATCTTGGTGTTCATGGGCTAGATTTCTTTATTAAGACCCATACCTTAAATTTAAATCATTGATTGACCAACAAAAAGTCCTGGCCAAGCTCACTTGATCTTTATCTGGTCCCTGTTTGCCTCACAGTGAATGTAAATAGCAATTGTTGCCATTTTGTTAAAAACCCTGAGGATCTCCATCAAGACTGATTTTTTTTTTTTGGAATAGGTAAAAAGACTATTCTATGCTGAATTTCTTTATTACCTAAATGGATAGATACCACAGTCAAACTAAAACCTGTTTTTAAAAAATTAGTTTTAAAAAGCCAAGATCTCACATCATATCCAGTGCCATCTTTAGTCATCATGATCTATTATCTAGCCTTTGAACTTAGAGGACCCTGGAGGATAAAGTGAGCCTGGTGGCCTCATACAGTCCTTCCTTCCTCAAAACCAATTTATTTTCATGTCATAGCATTAGGTCCCTGATGTCATCTTTAAGAAAGAAGGACAAACAATAACCTCTTTGAGTAGGAGCTGTCCCACAAAAGGCTAAACAACACAACTTCCTTCCTCCTTCTCTCCTTTCCTTTCTTCTGGATCTATTGATTAGTCAACAGAAGTCCCAAGTAAAGCTCAATTTGCAGAGTTATAGAGGTAAATTGAAAAAGTAGTATGAGTGATGATAAAATAATTAGTGATAGGAGTTAGAAAGTGAGTGGGATGGTTTGCTCTTAGGTACACAAGGTTTCAATATTATTGGACTTGGAAAGAAACATTGCAAAGATCAGGAATTAATCTAAGAAGAGACTATAAGGATACCATTATTAAAAGTAGATGAAGAAAATGATTTTTAAGAGAATTCAATGGAATAATGTATATAAAAGATTTATAAACAGCAAGCTAATATATATCTAAATATAAATTCTTAATTTTCAAAATTATTGTCTATAATAGCTAGATTATAATATTAGCAATTATTACAATATTAATATTGTGTCTATATTGTGAAAATCAGTCACCCAAATTCAAAAGTTTGCAGTCACTCTTACCTCCTTCTTTCCCCTTATCTCTATATCCAATTAATTACTGAGTGTTATTGATTTTTTTTTTTTTGCTTCAATAGCCACTTGATAGATACTGAGCTTCTAAAGTCTCTATCTTTCAACCTGTTGGACATAATGTTACCAGACTAATATTCCTAAAACATGATTTCTAAGATCCCTTCCTAGATTTAAAATAATAATATTTTTTCCACTCTGAGGATGAAAAGAAAATTCTACCCCTTAATTCAATCTAACACCAATCTAATTTCCCACCATTACCATCCTTTTCTCTCTAATGTGGCACAGAGAAAAGAATACTTGAATGATAGTTTTAAGACATGAGTTTGAATATCAGGACTGGTCCTTGGAAAAAAAAAAAGAATTGATTAAGTTACATAAATTCTCTGATCATCATAGCATTTAAGTGTAGAGCCAGAACAACCTTGTTTCACTCCTGATTTTATTGGGAATGTTTGAAGTTTTTACCCATTACATATGATGCTTACTGATGGTTTTTATCAAAATGTCTTTTCTGCATCTATTGAAAAAATCATATGGTTTTTGTTAATTTGGTTATTAATATGGCCAATTATACTGATAGTTTTCCTAATATTGAACCAGTCCTTCCCGGTTTAGGTATCAGTACCATGTCTGTGTCATAAAAGGAATTTGGTAGAACTCCTTCATTCCCTATTTTATCAAATAATTTATATAGCATTGGGGTCAATTATTCTTTAAATGTTTGGTAGAATTCACATTTAAATCCATCTGGTCCTGGGGATTTTTTCTTAGGGAATTCATTAATGGCTTGTTCTATTTATTTTTCTGAAATGGGACTAGTCAAGAAATTTACTTTCTCCTCTATTAATCTGGGAAGCCTATATATTTTTGGAGATAGTCATCCATTTCACTTAGGTTATCAAATTTATTGGCATAAAATTGGGCAAAGTAACTCCTTATTATTTCTCTAGTTTCCTCTTCATTGGTGGAAATTTCTCCTTTTCATTTTTAAGACTATTAATTTGATTTTCCTCCCTCCTTTTTCTAATCAGATTTACCAAAGGCTTATCTATTTTATTGTTTTTTTCATAGAACCAACTCTTAGTTTTATTAATTAGTTCAATAATTTTTTTTACTTTCTATATTATTAATTTCTCCTTTTAATTTTAGAATTTCAAATTTAGTAATTGATTGGGGGTTTTTAATTTGGTCTTTTTCTAGCTTTTTAAGTTGCAGGCCCAATTCATTGATCTTCTCTTTCCCTCTTTTATTCAAGTAAGTCTCTAAGGATATAAAATTTCCTCTTATTACTGCTTTGGCTGTATCCCACAAATTTTGGTATGATGTCTCATCACTGTCATTATCTTGAGTGAAATTATTAATTGTGTCTAGAATTTGTTGTTTTACCCAATCAATCTTTAAGATGAGATTGTTTAGTTTCCAATTCCTTTTTGGTCTATTTACCCTTACCTTTTTGTTGAATGTAGTGTTTATTGCATTGTGGTCTGAAAAGAAAGCATTTACTATTTCTGCTTTCTTGCATTTAATTTTGAGGTCTTTATGTCCTAATATATGGTCAGTTTTTGAGTAGGTTCCATGAACTGCTGAGAAGAAAGTAGATTCTTTTCTGTCTCCATTCAGTTTTCTCCAAAGACCTATCATACCTAATTTTTCTTATATTATATTTACCTCTTTAATTTCATTCTTATTTGTTTTGTTGTTTGATTTGTCTAATTCTGAGAGTGCATGGTTGAGAGCTCCCACTATTACAGTTTTGATGTCTATTTCTTCTTGTCACTCTCTTAACTTCTCCTTTAGGAAGTTAGATGCTATACCACTTGGTGCACATATGTTAGTATTGATATTGCTTCATTGTCTATGCTACCCTTTAGCAAGATATAGTTTCCTCCCTTATCTCTTTTGATTAGATCAATTTTTGCATTTGCTTGATCTGAGATAAAGTTGGCTACCCTTGCCATCTTTCACCTGAACCATAATAGATTATCCTCCAGCCTTTTACATTTATTCTGTATGTATCTCCCTGATTTAAAGGTGTTTCCTGTAAACAACATATTGTAGGATTTTGACTTTTGATCCAGTCTGCTATCCGCCTCCTCTTTATGGGAAAGGTCATCCCATTCACATTTACCGTTAAAATTACTAATTCTGTATTTCCTGCCATCCTGATATCCCCAGATTATGCTTTTCTTTTTCTTGCCCCCAACACTCTTTCCCAGTTATAAACTTATGTGCCCCACTTGTATCATGACACTCACTCTCTTTAGAATCCCTCTCTTCCCCTTCCCCCTTGAATCTCTTCCCATTTCTTATACCCTTCCCTTATTACCCTTTTTTCCCCTTTTCCTCTCCCCCTTTTTAAAGAAGTGAGAGACGATTTTCTGTACAACAAGTATTTCAATTATTTTCTCTTTGAGCTAACTCTGATGAGAGTAAGATTCACACAATGTTCCTCCCCCTCTCTGAGTTCCCTCAGATATGATATGTTTCCTTTGCCTCTTCATGGGATGTAGTTTCCCTCTTTTTATTCCCTTTTTTCCCCCTTTTCTGACATTATCCCTTTTCCATTTCTACTTCACTTTTTTATGTTATATCAGTAAAATCAAATTATACATGTAGTCTTTTTGTATATCCACAACAGAAATACAATTCTCAAGAGTTCCTTTTACCTTTTCTGCATCTCTTGAGTCCTATGATGGGAGATCAATTTTTTTGTTTAGTTCTGTTTTTTTTTTTTTTTCCTTACAAACAAATGGAATTCATCTGTTTCATTAAATGTCCATCTTCTTCCCTGGAAGAAAATGCTCAGCTTAGCTGGGTAGTTTATTCTTGGCTGCATTCCAAATTCTTTTGCATTTCAGAATATCAGATTCCAGGGCCTTCGATCCTTTAATGTGGAGGCAGCCAGATCTTGGGTGATCCTTATTGGGGCACCTCGGTATTTGATTTTTTTTTTTTCTGGCTGCAGATAATTTTTTTCCCCCTTAATCTGATAGTTCTGAAATTTGGCCACAATATCCCTTGGAGTTTTTATTTTAGGGTCCTTTCAGAAGGTGTTCGATGAATTCTTTCAATGCCTATTTTACCTTCTGGATATTACCTCTGGATAGTTCTCTTTGATGATTTCTTGTTAAATAGTAGCTAGGCTCTTTTTTGCATCATAATTTTCAGAAAATCCAATAATCCTCAGATCTATTTTACAGGTCTGTCATTTTTCCAAGCAGATATTTCATGGTTTTTTTCCAATTTATGATTTTTTTTTTTGGTTTTGCTTGACTGATTCTTGGTGTCTCAATGAATCAGTAGTTTCTATTTGTTCAGTTCTGTTTTTTAATGAATTATTTTCTTCATTAGCTTTTATTACTTCTTTCTGTATATGTCTGATTGTGTTTTTAATGAATTGTTTTGTTCTATGGAACTTTTTTCCATTTCATTAATTTTTTGTGTGTGTAAATTGTTTTCTTTTTCCAGTCCACAGGTCATACTTTCTTCAGTTCTTTGTCTTTTCCAATTCACAAATCTTACTTTCCAGGGATTTTTTTGCTTTTTCCAATTCACAAATTTTGTTTCCCTGTACTTCCTCCGAATTTTTTATCTTTTCCATTTCATATTTCAAAGCTTCTCTTTCCTTTCCCCATTTTTCTTTTAACTCTCTTTTGAGACTTTTAATGGTCTCTACTATGAGAGCGTTATTTAAAAGGGGACAGGTAACATTCCTCTTCATGGTATTGTCTGGTGACTGTTTGCTATTAGATTCTTCGGGGTTGCAAACCTGCCCCTTTTCTATTTAGAAGCTATGGATTGTGCTTTTAATTTTTTAACTCATTTTAAAAACCTTTAGGATATGCCTTAAGGACAAGGGGGTTACCAGCTTCCTCTACAGAGCAGGGAGAGATGTAGCCTGGCTTCAGCCTCCAAGGTGTGGAAGTGCTCTGAGTGAAAGTTTCCCCTTCCCCCAACTGGAGGTAATTTAGCACAGCTGAACTGTGCTCAGTGGAGCTGTGTGGTTTAGCAACTGCCCTAAGGCTAGAGACTAAGCAGTGAACGTGTCACTGCCCCAGGCCAGAGTCCCTTGTGGGGCTGTGGGTATTGGCAGTTGACCAGCGAATAGTGGGGATAGGACTGGAAGTCTCTGCCTGGAAGAAAATTGCCCTGTTAAAATCTATTGCCCCAAGCTGAGCCCCCAACTGTGCAGATTAGAGGCTGCCCAGGTCTGTGCCCTCCTGCTGTGCAGGTTGGCAAGTGCCCCAAGGAAAATCCCCGTACTACAGGTTGGGACTGTGAGTTTGTGCTGTGATCTATGCTCTCACTTCCAGTTTGGAGCTCCTCGTGGAGCCTCTAGTTCTCTTCCTTCCTGGGCTGATCTTCTCCCCAGGCCCTGAGGACAAATCTTTTCTGATGAGATTCCAGATTATCTTTGGCTGGTGAGTTGTTGTATTTCTAATCTTTATGAGTTGTAGCAGTCAAGCCTATTTTTGAGGCTGAATATGGTATTGATAGTGAGGGTAAGAGAGGAGCTTAGAAAGTCTTTTCCTACTCTCTTGGCTCCACCCCCTGGATTATTTCTAATAGCTTTTTAGTAGAATCTCTGGTCTTCTCTAAGTATACCATCATATCATCAGCAAAGAATGATAGTTTGGTTTCTTCATTAACTATTCTAATTCCTATAATCTCTTTCTGAACTTTTATTGCTGAAGCTAGCACTTCAACTACAATATTGAATAGTAATTGTGATAATGGGCAACCTTGTTTCACTTTTGATCTTACTGGGAATGGTTCCAGTTTATCTCCATTACATGTGATGCTTACTGATGGTTTTATATAGATGCTACTGATTATTTTAAGCAAAAGTCCATTTATTCTTCTCAAGTGTTTTTAAGAGGAATGGATATTGGATTTTATCAATTTTTTCTGCATCTATTGAGATGATCATATGGTTTTTGTTAATTTGGTTATTGATATAGTCAATTATGCTAATAATTTTCCTAATATTGAACCAGCCTTGCATTGCTGGTATAAATCCTACTTGGTCATCATGTGTTATCCTAGGGTTGATTTTCTGTAGTCTTTTCACTAATATTTTCTTTAAGATTTTAGCATCAATATTCATTAGGGAGATTAGTTTATAATTTTCTTTCTCTGTTTTCAACCTACCTGGTTTAGTTATCAGTATCATGTCTGTGTCATAAAAGGAATTTGGTAGGAGTCCTTCATTCCCTATTTTTTGAAATAGTTTATATAGCATTGTAGTTATTTTTTCTGTAAATGTTTGTTATAATTCACATGTAATTCCTGGGGATTTTTTCTTAAGGAGTTGATTAATAGCATGTTCTATTTTTTTTCTGAAATGAGACTATTTACACACTCTACTTCCTCCCCTCTTAATCTGTGAAGCCTATATTTTTGAAGCTACTCACTCATTTCACTTAGGTTATCAAATTTATTGGCATAAAGTTTGGCAAAATAACTCATTACTATTGCTCTAATTTCCTCTTCATTGGTGGAAAATTCTCCTTTTCATTTTTAATACTAACAATTTGATTTTCCTCTTTCTCTTGTCTAATCAGATTTAACAAAGGTTTGTCTATTTTATTGCTTCTTTCATGAAACCAGCTCTTAATTTTATTTATTAATTCAATAGGTTTTTACTTTCAATATTATTAATTTTTCCTTTTAATTTTATAATTTCAAATTTGGTATTTGATTAAAGGTTTTTAGTTTTTTTCTTTTTCTAGCTTTTTAAGTTGCAATCCCAATTCATTTATTGTTTCTTTCTCTATTTAATTCAAGTAAGCCTCTAAAAATATAAAATTTCCCCTTATTACCACTTTGGCTGCATCCCACAAATTTTGGTATGATGTCTCATCGTTGTCACTTTCTTGGGAGAAATTGTTAATTGTGTCTACAATTTTCTGATTCATCCAATCATTCTTTTTTTTTTAATATTTTATTTTATTTTATAATAACTTTATATTGACAGAATCCATGCCAGGGTAATTTTTTTTTTTTTACAACATTATCCCTTGCACTCGCTTCTGTTCCGATTTTTCCCCTCCCTCCCTTTACCCCCTCCCCTAGATGGCAAGCAGTCCTATATATGTTACATATGTTGCAGTATATCCTAGATACAATATATGTCTGCAGAACCAAGCAGTTCTCTTGTTGCACAGGGAGAATTGGATTCAGAAGGTAAAGACAACTCGGAAAGAAGAACAAAAATGCAATAGTTCACATTCGTTTCCCAGTGTTCTTTCTTTGGGTGTAGCTGCTTCTGTCCATCATTGATCAATTGAAACTGAGTCTTTGTCAAAGAAATTCACTTCCATCAGAATATATCCTCATACAATATCGTTGTCGAAGTGTAAAGTGACCTCCTGGTTCTGCTCATTTTGCTTAGCATCAGTTCATGTAAGTCTCTTCAAGTCTCTCTGTATTCATCCTGCTGATCATTTCTTACAGAACAATAATATTCCATAACATTCATATACCACAATTTACCCAGCCATTCTCCAATTGATGGGCATCCATTCAATTTCCAGTTTCTAGCCACTACAAATAGGGCTGCCACAAACATTTTGGCACATACAGGTCCCTTTCCCTTCTTTAGTATTTCTTTGGGATATAAGCCCAATAGAAACACTGCTAGATCAAAGGCTATGCACAATTTGATAACTTTTTGGGAATAATTCCAGATTGCTCTCCAGAATGGTTGGATTCGTTCACAACTCCACCAACAATGCATCAGTGTCCCAGTTTTCCCGCATCCCCTCCAACATTCATCATTGCTTTTTCCTGCCATCTTAGCCAATCTGACAGGTGTGTAGTGGTATCTCAGAGTTGTCTTAATTTGCATTTCTCTGATCAATAATGATTTGGAACACTTTCATATGAGTGGTAATAGTTTCAATTTCATCATCTGAGAATTGTCTGTTAATATCCTTTGACCATTTATCAATTGGAGAATGGCATGATTTCTTATCAATTTGAGTCAGTTCTCTATATATTTTGAAAATGAGGCTTTTATCAGAACCTTTAACTGTGAAGATGTTTTCCCAGTTTGTTGCTTCCCTTCTAATCTTGTTTGCATTAGTTTTGTTTGTACAAAGTTTTAATTTGATATAATCAAAATTTTCTATTTTGTGATTGGTAATAGTCTCTAGTTCATCTTTGGTCACAAATTTATTTCTCCTCCACAAGTCTGAGAGATAAACTATCTTATATTCCTCTAATTTATTTATAATCTCGTTCTTTATGCCTAGGTCATGGACCCATTTTGATCTTATCTTGGTATATGGTGTTAAGTGTGGGTCCATGCCTAATTTCTGCCATACTAATTTCCAGTTATCCCAGCAGTTTTTATCAACTAATGAATTCTTATCCCAAAAGTTAGGATCTTTGGGTTTGTCAAACATTAGATAGCTATAGTTGACTTCTATCTTGTGAACCTAATCTTTTCCACTGATCAACTAATCTATTTCTTAGCCAATACCAAATGGTTTTGGTGACTGCTGCTTTATAATATAACTTTACATGTGGTACAGGTAGGCCACCTTCATTTGATTTTTTTTTCATTAATTCCCTTGAGATTCTCGACTTTTTATTGTTCCATATGAATTTTGTTGTTATTTTTTCTAGATCATTAAAATATTTTCTTGCAAGTCTGATTGGTATAGCACTAAATAAATAGATTAGTTTAGGGAGTATTGTCATCTTTATTATATTTGCTCAGCCTATTCAAGAGCACTTAATATTTTTCCAATTATTTAAGTCTGACTTTATTTGTGTGGAAACTTTTTTTGTAATTTTGTTCATATAATTCCTGACTTTCCTTTGGTAGATAGATTCCCAAATATTTTATGCTATCAACAGTTATTCAGAATGGAATTTCTCTTTGTATCTCTTGCTGTTGGATTTTGTTGGTGATTTATAAAAATGCTGAGGATTTATGGGGATTTATTTTGTATCCAGCTATTTTGCTAAAATTATGAATTATTTCTAATAGCTTTTTAGTAGAATCTCTGTTTCACCCAATCATTCTTTAAGATTAGATTATTTACTTTCCAATTACTTTTTGTTCTATTTACTCCTAGCTTTTTGTTGAATGTAGATTTTATTGCATCGTGATCTGAAAAAGAATGTATTTACTATTTCTGCCTTCCTGAAATCAATTTTGAGGTCTTTATGTCCTAATATATGGACAATTTTTGTATTGGTTCCATGAACTGCTGAGAAGAAAATATAATCCTTTCTGCCTCCATTCAGTTTTCCCCAAAGATCTATCATACCTAATTTTTCTAATATTCTTTTAATTTCTTTCTTATTTTTTTTTTTTTGTGGTTTGATTTTTCTAATTCTGAGAGTGCAAGGTTGAAATCTCCTACTATTATAGTTTTGCTGTCTATTTCTTCTTGCAACTCTCTTAGCTTCTCCTTTAGGAATTTAGATGCTATACCACTTGGTGCATATGTAGTTTGTATTGATATTGCTTCATTGTCTATGCTACCCTTTAGCAAGATATAGTTTCCTTTCTTAGCTCTTTTAAATAGATCAATTTTTGTTTTTGCTTAATCTGAAATAAGAATGGCTACCCCTGCTTTTTTGACTAATCCTAACCCTAACCCTAAATGTCCTTAGGTCTTTTAATGTGGAAGCAGCTAGATCTTAAGTGATCCTTATTATAGCTCCTCAGTGTTTTTATTGTTTTTTTTTTTTTTTTCCCTGACCGCTTGTAATATTTTTTCCTTATTCTGAAAGTTCTGAAATTTAGCCACAATATTCCTCGGAGTTTTTATTTTAGGGTCTTCTTCAAAAGGTTTTCAATGAATTCTTTCAATGCCTATTTTACCTTCTTATTCTATTATATCTGGGCAGTTCTCTTTTATGATTTCCTGTAAAATAGTATTTAGGTTCTTTTTTTCATCATAATTTTCAGGAAGTCCAATCATCCTCAAATTATCTCTCTTAGATCTATTTTCCTGTTCTGTTGTTTTTCCAAGTAGATATTTAACATTTTTTCTATTTTTTCCATTTTTTTTTTTTTTTGGTTTTGCTTGACTGATTCTTGATGTCTCATCAAATCATTCATTTCTAATTGTTAAGTTTTGATTTTTAATGAGTCATTTTCTTCATTAGCTTTTTTAACTTCTTTTTGTATATGTCCAATTGAGTTTTTAAATGAGTTGGTTTTTTCTATGGATTTTTTTTTCCATTTCACTATTTTTTTTATTGAGTTATTTTCTTTTTCTCATTCACAAATCCTTCTTTACTGGGTGTTCTTTACCTTCTGCAATTCACATTTCAGAATACTGTTATTCTCTTACATAACTTCTCTTTCCTTTCCCCATTTTTGTTCTAGCGCTCTTTCAAGATTTTTATATAATTTCTTCTAGGAGAGCCTTGTATGATGGGAACCAGGTTACAACTCCCTTTGGGATTTTGTCTGGAGATGGTCTGCTATTAGTCTCATCGGTGTTGAAAACCTGCTCTCTTTCTGTATAGAAGCTATCGATAATCCAATTGGCTTTTTCACTCATTTTTTTTAAAGCCTTTATGGTCTGCCTTCAAGGTAAGGAGATTACCAGCTTCTTCTGGAGGGCAAGGATAGGTATATGGACAGTAGTTATCCTGCAAACAGGCTGGAAAGAGAGGCCGAGCTGCGGAAATGCCCTGGGTAAAGCTCTACACTGGAAGTTTCTCTGCTCTGGGGAGCACAATCGCATTGTGGAAGTTCTATTGACCCAAGCCGAGCTCTCTGCTATGAAGATTAGTAGCTACCGTGACCTGATGCCCCCTGCTGAGAAGATTTGTGACTGCTCCAGGCTAAAGCCCGGTGCTACAGAATGTGGCTGGATAGCTGTGCTGTAGTCTGTGCTGAGTCACTCACTTCCAGTGCTATGTTGGTATAGACAGATCCTGTTAGAGTCTGGCATTTTTTGGAGTAAACTCTATCTTTGGCTTTAATTTCTCTGCTGGTCTACTACTTTGCAACCAAAGCAGAGCAACCAACGTGTGGTAGAGTCCTCTCTGCAAATTGTCCAACCATGGAGACCAACCCTGCCCTGGTCCGCTCAGTATGCTAGCCTCTCCTTCCATCCCCCTGCTTGTACTGGTCTGCTCCTGCAGATCAGGACAAACCTTTTCTGGCAATTTTCCAGATTATCTTAGGCTGGTAAGTTGTTGTACTTTCAATCTTCATGAATTTTACCAGTCAAGCCCTATTTTTGAGGCTGAATTTGATAATTAGTAATGAGGATATGAGAGGAGTTTAAAATGTTGTATGTGTCTTCTCTGCCATCTTGGCTCCACCTGGTAATATTGATAAGATCATAGAATCATCAATTTAGATCTGTTGGAGGTCCCATTCATGATGAAATCCATGCAGCTTATTTTAGAGATTAAGAAACTAAGACCAATATATATTGAAAGTTATGCCCAAGGCCACACAGATAGCAAAAAGCAGATGTATGATTTTGATTCTAAATCTTCAGAGAATTTTAACTATTTAATTGAAATGAGGAAAGGACTAACTTTTTTTTTTTAATTTTCTTAATAAAGTATGAGGTGTTGCTCTTGTTTAGAATAAAGTTCAGGATTGTACCAATAACTTCAAGAAAGAAGAAAAACTTTGGTAGTGAAGCCATGATTAATGTGATAAGGAAGTCAACTAGGGGAAAATTGTGTTTTTTTTTTTAATTTTTATGGTAATTAGGCCCCAGTTAATATCAGATATATGAAAGTGAAGCCAGTTAAATGATTAGTCAGTAGAGGCCAATTGGAAGAACAATCTTCCTAAGCTTTGAGAGGCTTGTGTTCCTGACTTTGTTACATAGTGATTATAAAACATGCAGGTATCTGATCTCTCCATATTTTTAATTTATTTATGTATAGAGAAAAATAATAGTATTTTCCCCACATAATCCATAGGTTTATTATGAGAGCCACTTCTGTAATACAGATTTAACAATGAAAAAAAAATTTCTTTAATTCAATGACATGGAATTATTTTCTAGTGATGTGATTCTGTTTTTAAATTCAAGAACAACTAAACAGTAGGTTTGTGAAAGGGTGTTAAAGGCCTTCTGGATGTTTCTTTCATCAACATTTTTTTTTTAGTTCATAATTTATTTCTAGCTAGCAGGCAGGCTATAACATGACCAGAAGTTTGAAAAATAAATGATTGCAGCTGTCAGTGCCTCCTGCCTGGATTCCTGACTTCCCTTGTGAGAATTTGGGCTGTGCTATGTTTTCCAGTAGCAAGCCATTTCAGAAAAAAAAAAATGATGGCTCTTTCATATAAATTAATTTCTACAGCTGTAACTTTCACACTTACCCAGAGGCTTTTTGTTGTGCTTTTGTATTTTATCAAGAGCACACCGTTAAAAATAGTCATTTAAATATGTTTTTTTTTAAATGAATCCAATTTTTATTGAAGCCAGATTGTAGGTAATGACTGACTGCATATTGAAAAAAAAAAACTGTAAACCATGTCCTATTTGCATTTCTACTAGTAGATTATTAAACATCTCTGATGTGCTTTGTCCATGTTATTCATAATGCAGCCCACCTTATGGTTGTTTTTACTCTTGTTATAATTCATTCACTTTTTGGGTCCCTACTACTGCACTCAAGGTAGCTCGACTAAGGAAAGTTTTTGTTTTTTGTTTTTTGTTTTTTTAATTTAAGTGATCATTTATTTGAGAAACCTGTGCATTCTAGACATATGCTAATCTAAATTTTTATCTAATATTGAAAATAGAGACCCAGAAAATTAATTGTATTTTCTAGGATATTTTATTTTGTTTAAAAAAAAAACACACACAACAGATACAATTGTTATCGTTTTATTTTGGCTATTTGATATTTTTTTGTCATTTGTCATTCTCAACACTTAATCAGTGGCAGCTTCCTTCAGGGGCAAAATATGTTCTAGTGTTCACTAATAATAGCAATAATCATCTTTTCACTTTTTTCATTTGAAAAATTTGGAAATTCTCCCAAAAGAAAAGACAACATTTGACAGTTCTTATTGACATCTTGCAACAACTGGCATATTATATTGACAATGATGTTTAAAGAATCATGGAGAATGCACAGCTAACTATAGGATAAGATAGTAAAAATCTGTCTTCATTTTTTAAGAAAAAGCATGGGTGTGAAATGTACAAACAATTTTCCACAAAAATGCCAATTTTATTCTTGGTAATATTCTAAAGGGATAATCTGTAAAGCTTTGGTTAAAATGAACTAGCATAGGTTCAGTGTGTCCAATTAAGGTTGGACTCTATTTTTAAAAAAAGGTTTACTGTGGTGATAAGATTGGTAGAATGCAATATGAAAAATATGCCTGTATGTCATAAAAGTATTTGACAAAACCTCTTGTGTTATTTTTGTGAATGAAATAGAGAAATATGTGTAAGATAATGGTATAATTTAATTATTAAATTGAATTTAATGAGCATTTGACGTTTAGTGAGCAATGCAGCAATATTAATTCAGAGGGATATTTTATAATGTAATGTCACAGGAATTTATTCTTGACACTTTATTGTTCAAAAATTGTATCCATAACCTGAATACAGACATCAGATCAATCACATGTACAGATGACACACAATTTAGGGAGCTAGTTAATCTGTTAAATGACAATCTTTAAGAAACTAGAAAAAGTTTTAGTTCAGATTACCATTGGGTCCATTTCAATGATATGTAAATTCAAGAAAATACATTTAGCAAAATTAAAATGAAGTGGTGTAATAAAAATTCACATTTATGTTGAGCCTTAAAGCTTTCATTACTAAATGACCACTCTATTCTTCTTGAAAACTCATGAAACAAGAAAAAAAAATTAAAAAGTAGCCCTTAGTTTTATATAAATGCCTTCTGCTTTGAAAATTACTGTGCCAGTGTGGCAAAAAAAGGCAACAGAGTATGGTAAGAAATACTATCTTTTTAAACCATCTATAAATTTTAATTTAAATATCAATGTACTAAATATAAGCTACACAGCAAATTTAAAATGAATGGCAGCCATAGTAATAGAGAATAAATAAATTGTAATATCAATATGAATAAAACCATAAGGAAGAACAAAGTATGTAGTTACCTATAGAGGTTGAATCACAGGTTCTCTTAGGAGGAAAAAAAATGTACATTGGGTTTTCCCATGTACTCAAAAGTAAAAAAAAAAAAAAATCACAATTTCATGAGATATTCAGCAGTGTATTATTGTAATGCTCATATGCAAAAGAGTGTTCAATAAAATAATTGCTTATATAACAATATCTGTTGTTGGTGACAAGGAATAGAAAAATTATATGAAGATCTTAGAAAGACTGTAATTTAAATCTATATATGGTTTTTTACTTGAGAGTTTCAATATAGACCCACACTTAACACCGTACACCAAGAAAAGGTCAAAATGGGTTCATGACCTAAGCATAAAGAATAAGATTATAAATAAATTGGAAGAGCATAGGATAGTTTACCTCTCAGACCTGTGGAAGAGGGAGGAATTTATGACCAAAGAAGAACTAGAGATCACTATTGACCACAAAATAGAAAATTTTGATTATATCAAATTGAAAAGTTTTTGTACAAACAAAACAAATGCAGAAAAGATTAGAAGGGAAACAATAAACTGGGAAAACATTTTTACAATCAAAGGTTCTGATAAATATTTCCAAAATATATAGAGAATTGACTCTAATTTATAAGAAATCAAACCATTCTCCAATTGATAAATGGTCAAAGGATATGAACAGACAATTCTCAGATGAAGAAATTGAAACTATTTATAGACATATGAAAATATGCTCCAAATCATTATTAATCAGAGAAATGCAAATTAAGACAACTCTGAGATACCACTACACACCTGTCAGATCGGCTAGAGCGACAGAGAAAGATAATGTGGAATGTTGGAGGGGATGTGGGAAAACAGGGACACTGTAGTGTTGGTGGAAATGTGAACACATCCAGCCATTCTGGAGAGCAATTTGGAACTATGCTCAAAAAGTTATCAAACTGTGCATACCCTTTGATCCAGCAGTGTTTCTACTGGGCTTATGCCCCAAAGAGATACTAAAGAAGGAGAAGGGACCTGTATGTGCCAAAATGTTTGTGGCAGCCCTGTTTGTAGTGGCTAGAAGCTGGAAAATGAATGGATGCCCATCAATTGGAGAATGGTTGAGTAAATTGTGGTATATGAATGTTATGGAATATTATTGTTCTGTAAGGAATGACCAGCAGGATGAATATAGAGAGGACTGGTGAGACTTACATGAACTGATGCTAAGTGAAATGAGCAGAACCAGGAGATCATTATATACCTCAACAATGATACTGTTTGAGGATGTATTCTGATGGAATTAGATCTCTTCCATAAAGAGAGCTAATTCAGTTTCAATTGATCAAGGATGGGCAGAAACAGCTACACCCAAAGAAAGAACACTGGAAGATGAATATAAACTGCTTTCATTTTTGTTTTTCTTCCCGGGCCATTTATACCTCCTAAATTCAATTCTCCCTGTGCAAAAAGAAAACTGTTCGGTTCTGCACACGTATATTGTATCCAGGATATACTGTAACCTATTCAATATGTAAAGGATTGCTTGCCATCTGGGGGAGGGAGTGGAGGGAAGGAGGGGAAAAATTGGAACAGAAGTAAATGCAAGGGATAATGTTGTAAAAAATTACCCTGGCATGAGTTCTATCAATAAAAAGTTATTTTAAAAAAAGTTTCAATATAAAAAAGAGAATACAGAGGGATAATAAAACCTATTTTGGAAAACATGTATATAAAAAAAAGAAATACATGACCACAATTTGACAAATTATACAGAAGATTTAGATTTATTCATTATGAGTATTTACTTTGAAAAAAACAGAATTAAGAAGCACTGGTCATGATGAAAACTGAATTAACTATCACAAAAACATAAAATTGATGATATTTTAATAGACTAAAAATAACTTGCTAGCAATATAGTCATTATTTCTGAATTATGTCAGAATATCAATTTTTAAATTCAAAATTAGTACAAATGCATGAGTAAAAACAAGAAAATATTACATGAAATCAAAAGTGCTATTATAAGCTTTTTTTCATTTATTGATAAAGAAAATGGAATATAAATGGAAGGCAACAAAGGGATATAATACAATCATTTTATAGAACAGTTTAAATATATAGATCATAATGAGATAATGATTGGTCTCAAATACACTTAAAATCCAAGATTTGGCAATCAAGAATAATATAATCTAAGTGTCTAAACTTATTTAGAAAATATTTTGAAGAAGCTTCAGAAGATGAAGCAGAAGAAATGAAGGAGAAGACAAAAGAATGAAAATTATATTGTGTTTATCATATTATAATCATTTAATATATTTTGTATTAATGAACAGATTGCTAAAGAATCAGAAAAAGATGGTCCCTCTTCTTTAGGAGCTCATATTCTAATAAACAAAGATAACACAAGTCAGATTTTAAATTCAAATCACAAATAAAGACCTCTTACTCCTTAGGATTTAGTACCAAAGTGGATGGTAATGAAAATTCTTTAATAAATGTTATTTTATTCAAACAATCATAACAAATAATGATGTTGAGCTATTAAATAATGTAAAGTATTTTGGTAAAAAAATTTTTCTTTAATTTTAAGATTATAAAATATATAACCTCAGAAAAGCAAGAGAAACACATAGGGATGAAATTGTTTTAAAGGAAACTTGGAAAAAATCTTAGCCAAGTCACACAATGGAAAAGGGATCAACAAAGAGAAGGATGATAGAAATTATCCATAATGATTTTATAAGCAATTTTTTATTATTATCAAGAACAAAGACAACTGAATAGGGTCTAACTTTAGACGTGGCTATACATATTGAAGACAGAAAAGTGGAACTAATGGAAATTGTATTTTTTTAAAAGATTTGAATTATACTACCTGTTTACAGAAGGAATCCAAGTTGAAGTGTTGCAAATTCAAGGGCATGGCTTGTAGAGGGCAGTAGTTTTGGAGAAGTATACTTTAAACAAGGATACTTACAACAAGGTGTTAAGTCAGTGATAACATGATGGTTCTCCAGTATACATATACTTAGTACTTAGCATAGTAATGTAATGATTCTCTAGTTCACACATAATTAGTATGCTGTAATGATGCAATTGTAATAAAGTATTTATGGACTGAGAAGGAAAAGAGACATTCCATTTTTGACCATCTTCTTGTACTCCTGCCTCCTGTACTCCTCCACTAAGATAAAGACTGGGCCAGAAAAAAAAATCTAGACTCTATTCCTGACCATTCTCCTGGTATCTATCCTGCTGAGACCATGACTTGTCTGAAGGACCTCCAGAAAGCTAGCCTGGACATTGTAATGACTCAATAAAGTCACAATTCACAATGAATGGGAAAGTGAAAGATGCAAATCCATGGAAATTTAATAATGTATGTTTCTCTCACCAAAAAGGCTACTGTGAACACAACTAGCAATACAACTCTATTTTTCTAAATTATTAAAGATTTCTTGAAAGTTCTAAAAATAGAAATAACTCTTGTCAATAATTAATATTTGAAAAGTTATACATGCAGTTATATGTTTACAAAGGTGTTTTCTGCCATTCTGGAAGACCCACAAATGAAACGCCAACTTAAAAAAAAAAAAAAAAAAGCTTATTTATTGTCAATTTTGCAGTTAACACAAACTCACATGTGAAGAACTTGCATTTCCCTGATCATTATCTAGAGTAATATAGTCATTTTTCCATTATTTGTCTTAAAATCTAGTGGGTTGTAAACTCTGTAAAGACAAGAATGGAATCTTAGCTATATTGTGCTTTTCTTGGGTAGCTTCAATTAGTTTCCTGAACACAACATGTATATAGTTAAGTAATGTGTAAGGTTTCTCACAATTTACAGAGCTATAGTCCTATGTTCCTGTGATTTATATTATTGTCATTTCTCAGTTATGTCCATTCCTTCATCACTCTATTTGATGTTTTCTTACTAACGATACTGGACTGGTTTGCCATTTCTTTCTCCCACTCATTTCTTTCCTCCCTCCTTTCCTTTCTCTCTCTCTCTCTCTCTCTCTCTCTCTCTCTCTCTCTCTCTCTCTCTCTGTCTGTCTGTCTTTTATAATAACCTTTTATTTTCAAAATACATGCAAAGATAGTTTTCAACATTCATTCTTTCAAAATCTTGTGTTTGAATTTTTTCCCCTCTTTTCACCTCACCCCTACTCCTCTAGATAGCAAGTAATCCAATGTATGTTAAACATATTTCTATATATCTCTGCATTTATAATGTACACAAGAAAAATCAGATCAAAAAGGGAAAAAAAAGAAAAAGAAAAAAGCAAACAAAAACAAAAAAGGTGAAAATACTATACTGTGATCCACATTCAATCCCCACAATCCTTTTTTTAGATCACACATGTGTAGTGTAAATGTGTACACACACACACACACACACACACGCACACAAACACCAATAAATATGTATGTACTTATAAATATATAGGGTTTCTTAAAATATCTTGCTAGAGTTTTACTCTATACTGTCTTAAAATAATGTTAACTTTTTAGTGATATCTGGGAAGGAAGAAGGAAGAGAGTGGGAAAGAAAAAGAGAGAGACAGAGACAAAGAGTACCCGAGTGAACACAGATAGATAGTGATGATCATACAACTGATATAAATATGAATGTATTTAAGGAATTGACAGCCTTTAAAGGAAAAAGGATGTTAGAGCAACAAAGATTGTGAATAGTTCTTCTCAGATGTCCATCTAGCAATTTTCAATTATACAAAGATGCATATAAATACACATTCACAAACATATATTCACATAAGTAGATGATATATGGAAAGCTATATAGTATTACTTTCAAGGACTACAAGAGCTTTTTGCCTCTAAACTTTATTTCCTGGTTGAAAACTGTTATGATTCTTAGTTAAGTCTTTTCATAAATTTAGCATCAATCTATTTACAGACACCATTTTCTTTTCTTTTTTTTAACATTATTTTCAACACATATGCATGTATAATTTTCAACATTCATCCTTGCAAAACCTTACGTTCCAAATTTTTCTCTTCCTTCTCCTTACTCCCTCCCCTAGATGATAAGTATTTCAAAAATATGTTAAACATGTACAATTCTTCTATACATGCTTCCACAATTATCATGCTGCACAAGGAATATCACATCAAAAAGTACAAAAAAAAATGAGAAAGAAAATGAAATGCAAGCAAACAACAAAAAGAGTGACAATACTATATTATGAACCATGCTCAGTTCCCATAGTCCTTTCTCTGGGTATAGATGGCTCTTTTGATCACTAGACTATTGGAACTAGTCTGAATCATCTAATTGTTGAAGAGAGCCACGTACATCAGAATTGATTTGTGTATAATATTGCTGTTGCCATGTACAATGATCTCCTGGTTCTGCTCATTTCACTAAGCATCAGTTCATGTAATACTCTCCAGATGTCTCTGATATCATCTTGCTGATCGTTTCTTATAGAACAATAATATCAGTCACTTTCCATCCTTTATGATTTCTTTGGAATACATACCCAGGAGAAATACTGCTAGATCAGAGTATGTACAGTTTGATAGCCCTTTGGGCATAATTCCAAATTGTTCTCCAGAGTGTTTGAATCACTTCACAACTCCACCAACAATGTATTGGTATTCCAGTTTTCCTGCATCCCCTCCAACATCCATCATTATCTTTTCCTATAACCTTAACTAATCTGAGATGTGTGTAGTGATATTACAGAGTTGTCTTAAATTTTAATTTCTCTCATCAATAGTGATTTAAAGCACTTATAATTTCTTCATCTGAAAATTGTCTGTTTATATCCTTTGATCATTCATCAGTTGGAGAATGGCTTGGATTCTTATACATTTGAGTCAGTTATCTATATATTTTAGAAATGAGACTTTAATTAGAGCTCTTGAATGTAAAATTTCCCCCAATTTACTGCTTCCCTACTAATCTTGTCTGCATTTGTTTTGTTCATATGAAAACTTTTTAACTTAATATAATCATAAGTACATATTTATTGTTCAATAATGATTTTTAGTTCTTTGGACATAAATTCCTTCCTTTTCCACATATAAGAGGTAAATTTTCTTTGTTCTTTTAATTTGCTTATAATATCACTCTTTATATCTAAATTATGAGCCCATTTTCACCTTATCTTGCTATACAATGCTAGTTGTGAGTTTCTGTCTGCTTTCTGCCATACTAATTAATGATTTTCCCAGCAATTTTTGTCAAATAGTGAGTTCTTAATTCAAAAACTGGCATCTTTGAGTTTGTCAAACACTAGATTAATTTAGATTATTTTATCTGTAAGCATAACTTATTTCACTGATTGATTATTCTATGATAACCACTGCTTTATCATGTAGTTTTACATCTATTACACCTTGGCTATTTTCATTGGAATTTTGTTTCTTTAATTCCCTTGAAATTCTTGACTTTTGTTCTTCCAGAAGAATTTTGGTATTATTTTTTCTAACTCTGTAAGATGGTTTTTTGGCAGTTTGATTACTATGGCACTGAATAAGTTGATTAATTTAGGTAATTGTTTCACTTTTATTATATTAGCTTGACCTACCCATGAATATTTGATATTTTTTCAAGAGATTACATCTGATATTATTTGTATGGAGAGTATGCATTTGATTTTGAAAATTTTATGCCCTAATAGTCAATTTTTGTGTAGGTTCCATGAACCACTGAGAAAAAAGTATAATCCTTTTAATTTCTATTCAATTTTCTCCCAAAGTCTATCATATGTTAAATTCTATTTAACTCCTTAATGTCTTTCTTATTTATTTTGTGATTAGATTTATCTATTTCTGAGAGAGCAAGACTGAGATCCCCCACTAATATAGTTTTGCTGTCTATTTTTTTCCTGCAGCTCTATTAACTTCTTTTCTACTATGTTTCCCCGATAATAAGACACTGTCTTATTGTTTTTTTGGACAGAAAAACACCAGAGGGCTTATTTTCAGGGGAGGGCTTATTTTAATGAACATTGACAGCAATTTCAATAAACAGGTAAATGTGAACAAAAAAAAAGTACTTTTATTCAATAATGATCATGTCATCTTCAACAACAGCATCATAAGTGTCCATATTCTCAATTCTGTCCTGGATGTCTTGTGCCTCTATTTCCTTCAGAAGAAGTGGACCCAATCTGTCATGTCCAGCAATATAGCTCTCTTTAAATGAACATATCTTGTCCAGGTAACCTGCTTGTAGTGCCTTGGTGACACAGCTGTCAGTAATTTTATCCCATGGCTTCTTCACCCAAGTCACGACTTCTTGCAGACAGGGCTTCACAAAGTTTCCAAGCTAATTTCTTTCCATTCTATTTTCAATGTAGTCATTGACTTCCATGCGCAAATGGTCCTTGAATGGCTTGTTTATTGCAATATCAAGGGTCTGGAGATAGGTATTCATTCCTGCAGGAATCATTATTTGATCTATTCTTCTCTCTGCAAGGAAGGTCTTCATTTCTTTAGCACAATGAGTATTGGCTGAGTTCTTCTTTTATCCTCCATCATGCCCCCTGAGTTCTTCTTTTATCCTCCATCATGCCCCCTTACTCCCGGTTACATACCGGGTTTTTATATTGTCCTGCCTCAGCTTTCCTCTGCAGCACTGCTCTCAATGGCTCCAGGAAGCAAATCACTGGAGAAGAACAGGATGATGCTCTCACTGCTGCAGCTCTGATTGGATGCAGCTCGGAGCGCGGCATGCGTTTCACTCGGGGGGAGAGGGGAGACAGTGCATACAGAGGGTACTGTAATGTTGCGTGTAGCACAGGGGATCACCTTCACTACAGTAGCAATCTCAATAGGGCTTATTTTCGGGGAGGACTTATTTTCAGGATAGGTCTTATTATCAAGGAAACATGGTAGTAATTTGAATGCTCTACTGCTTGGTGCATATGTTTAGTACTGATATTACTTTATTATCTATGATACCCTTAAGTATGATACAGTGTCCTTCCCTAACTCTTTGAATTAGATTTATTTTCAGAACAGAAGTGAGTGCAAGGGATAATGTTGAAAAAAAATACCCTGGCATGGATTCTGTCAAGAAAAAGTTATTATGAGCTTCCGGTTAAGATGGCGGAGAGGAGGCACATAGCTGTGTAGCTCCACGCTTTCTCTCACTATCCATTTCATTACAAGCCTCTGAATTAATGCTTGACTGAAAAAAAAAAAAACCCACAAATAGTTACCAAGAGAAGCCATCCTTGAGATTCGCCAAGAAAGGTCTGTCTTTACTGGAGGGCTGGGACGGTTTTAGATTGGGCGCAGGCGGCAGGCAGCGGCAGTGAGAACACGGGAGCAGACTGGAGAGGGGGTGGGGAGTGATCGCAGCCGTCTCTGCGGGGAGAGCTTCGCTACAGGATTAGATACTTTGCTCCGGCAGCAAGTCAGCAGCCCAGCAGAGAAGCTAAAAACACTGGGGGTAAAGAATAAAACCCCAAACAGCTGGAGTCTCTCGAGACCTGGCCACCCCTCCCCTTTCCCCCCCCCCCCACCGTGACTCAGATCTGGGATCTGGGATCTCAGAGCACAGGCGCAGCACAGTCGGGCTAGTCCCAAACTGCTGCCCCCCTCAGTCTGGAGAGGAAGCTCGGTAACACCACCCAGGCCCTCCCCCAAAGAAAGACTCCAGTTTTTTCTGTTTTTCTTGGCTAGTTTGTCTTTGATTATTAGACAGAATGAGCAAGAAACTGAAGAGGACTTTAACCCTTGACAGCTTCTACACAGACAGAGAGCAGACTCTAAATCCTGAGGAGACTAAAAACAGACAGTTCCCAGGTGAATCCCCAAAGGAGGAGATCATCTGTTCCTCAGCACAGATGAACCTCATAGAAGTAATTAAAAAGGCTCTCACAAGGGAGCTAGAAGAAAAATGAGAAAAGGAGAGGGAGGCTTGGCAAAAGAGCCTGGAGAAGTCAGTTAAAGAGAGAGTGGATAAAGAAGTAAAATCCTTGAAAAATAGGATTGGTGAACTGGAAAACAAAATTGGCGAAATGGAAAAAAATTCCACAGAACAAAAGAACTCAATGGGACAATTAGAAAAAGATTTTTAAAAAGTGAGTGAAGAAAATACTTCACTGAAAATCAGAATTGAACAAGTGGAATTGAATGACTCGAGGAGACAAGAAGAATCAGTCAAGCAAATCCAAAAAAATCAAACAATGGAGAAAAATGTGAAATATCTTCTGGGGAAGACAACAGACCTGGAAAACAGATCCAGGAGAGACAACCTGAGAATCATCGGACTCCCAGAAAAGTATGATGAAAAAAAGAGCCTGGACACTATTTTCCAGGAAATTATCAAAGAGAACTGCCCAGAAGTCATAGGAACAGAGGAAAAAATAAACATTGAAAGGATTCATCGATCACCCACTGAAAGGGATCCTAAAATCAAAACACCAAGGAATATAGTGGCCAAATGCCAGAACCCTCAGACAAAGGAAAAAATATTGCAAGCGGCTAGAAAAACCCAATTCAAGTATCAAGGAGCCACAATAAGGATCACCCAGGATCTAGCAGCATCCACATTAAAAGTTCGAAGGGCCTGGAATATGATATTCCGAAAGGCTAAGGAACTTGGTATGCAACCAAAAATAACTTACCCAGTGAGAATGAGCATCTTTTTCCAGGGAAGAAGATGGACATTCAATGAAGTAAGCGAGTTTCATCTATTTCTGATGAAAAAGCCAGAACTTAACAAAAAGTTTGATCTACAAATATAGAACTCAAGAGAAATCTAAAAAGGTTAAGATTAATCTTGGGAACTATATTTCGACTATATAGATGTATAAAGAATACATGTATACCTTGTTCTAGAAATTGATGTGGAAAGGACATTGTACCAGAAAAGGGGTAAAGTGGGGGTACTACATCTCATGAAGAGGCAAAGGAAACCTATTATATCTGAGAGAAAGAATGGAGGGGGATGAATATAATGGGTATCTTACTGCCCTCAGAATTGGCTTTAAGTGAAAAATCTTAAGACATATTCAATCTATGGTGAAACTTCTCCCACCTCATTGAAAAGTAAGAAGAGAAAAGTGAAAAAGGAAGGAATAAGCTAAGTGGAAGGGAATACGGAAACTGGGAGGGAAAAGGGTAAGATGGGGGAGGAACTCTAAGGCAGGGGGAGGGATACTAAAAAGGGAGAGCTGTGAGAAACAAGTGGTGCTCACAAGCTTAATACTGGGAAGGGGGGGAAAGGGGAAAGAAGGGAGAAAATCACAAACCAGGGTTAACAAGATGGCAAGTAATACAGAATTGGTCATTCTAACCATAAATGTGAACGGGGTAAACTCCCCCATAAAGAGGAAGCGGTTAGCAGAATGGATTAAAAGCCAGAATCCTACAATATGTTGTTTACAGGAAACACACCTGAAGCGGGGAGATACATGCAGGTTAAAGGTAAAAGGTTGGAGCAAAATCTACTATGCTTCAGGTGAAGTCAAAAAAGCAGGGGTAGCCATCCTGATCTCAGATCAAGCTAAAGCAAAAATTGATCTAATTAAAAGAGATAAGGAAGGGCACTATATCTTGCTAAAGGGTAGCATGGATAATGAAGCACTACCTATATTAAACATATATGCACCAAGTGGTGTAGCATCTAAATTCTTAAAAGAGAAATTAAGAGAGCTGCAAGAAGAAATAGACAGTAAAACTATAATAGTGGGAGATCTTAACCTTGCACTCTCAGAATTAGATAAATCAAACCACAAAATAAATAAGAAGTCAAAGAGGTAAATAGAATACTAGAAAAGTTAGATATGATAGATCTCTGGAGAAAATGTAATGGAGACAGAAAGGAATATGTTGGAATCCTTACTAACTGCTAACTAATTAGAGTTGATCTAATCTTACAAGAAGATGTTTTGGGCAGAACCTGAAACAAGGTACTAAGTAGAACTAATTAATACAAGGCTTGTGTTCACACCTTTACTCATTGGAGTCTACAAGTATGCTAGCTTCACAAAGTACACTTTCTAACTTCAAGGGAGTCCACACCTCCCTTAAAGCTCGTTGGGCCAGAGAGCACTATGGGAGAAAACCCATAATCCCATTCTCTCAGAAGAGTCAGATAAAAGGCCAGCGATGAGGGATCTATGGCAGAATACATTTTTTTCCCCTTGGCTGGCTGGTCGCGCTGGACTCGAGAGGAGCGACTCTGGTGGCAGATGATGGGTTTTCAGAGGATAAAGCTACGAGTGGAGAGTTCAGTGGACAACCAGATTCATCTTCATCTCACACCACTGTAGTTGGTGGCTGGGCTCCCCAGAAGGAGTCAAGAGAGACATTCCATCTCTGTGTTGGTTGGAGGCAGAAGAAAGCAGAAGCAGAGGCTGAAGGACAGAACCTTTGGATTTGGAGACATCCGAAGGGCTCTAAGCCTCTAAATCGGCTGTGCTTTGAGAAGAACAAAAACACCAACATTTGAACTCAAAACAGTGTGTGTGTGTGTGTGTGTGTGTGTGTGTGTGTGTGTGTGTATATATATATATATATATATATATATATATATATAGACATGAGTGTGAATATACAAAAATTTTGTGTGTATATATATATAAGCTTTAAGGGAGGTGTGGACTCCCTTGAAGTTAGAAAGTGTACTTTGTGAAGCTAGCATACTTGTAGACTCCAATGAGTAAAGGTGTGAACACAAGCCTTGTATTAATTAGTTCTACTTAGTACCTTGTTTCAGGTTCTGCCCAAAACATCTTCTTGTAAGATTAGATCAACTCTAATTAGTTAGCAGTTAGTAAGGATTCCAACAGGAATACACTTTCTTTTCAGCAGTTCATGGAACCTATATAAAAATTGACCATATATTAGGACATAAAAAACTCAAACTCAAATGCAGTAAGGCAGAAATAGTAAATGCATCCTTTTCAGACCACGATGCAATGAAAATTACATTCAACAAAAAACCAGGGGGAAGTAGACCAAAAAATAATTGGAAACTAAATAATCTCATACTAAAGAATGATTGGGTGAAACAGCAAATCATAGACATAATTAATAACTTCACCCAAGAAAACGATAATAATGAGACATCATACCAAAATGTATGGGATGCAGCCAAAGCGGTAATAAGGGGAAATTTCATATCTCTAGAGGCCCATTTATATAAAATAGAGAAAGAGAAGGTCAATGAATTGGGTTTGCAACTAAAAATGCTAGAAAAGGAACAAATTAAAAACCCCCAGTCAAACACTAAACTTGAAATTCTAAAAATAAAAGGAGAGATCAATAAAATTGAAAGTAAAAAAAAACTATTTAATTAATTAATAAAACTAAGAGTTGATTCTATGAAAAAACCAATAAAATAGACAAACCCTTAGTAAATCTGATTAAAAAAAGGAAAGAGGAAAATCAAATTGTTTGTCTTAAAAATGAAAAGGGAGAACTCGCCACTAACGAAGAGGAAATTAGAGCAATAATTAGAAGTTACTTTGCCCAACTTTATGCCAATAAATTTGACAACTTAAATGAAATAGAAAAATACCTCCAAAAATATAGCTTGCCCTAACTAACAGAGGAAGAAGTAAATATCCTAAACAGTCCCATCTCAGAAAAAGAAATAGAACAATCAATCAACTCCCTAAGAAAAAATCCCCAGGACCAGATGGATTTACATGTGAATTCTACCAAACATTTAAAGAACAATTAACTCCAATGTTATATAAACTATTTGAAAAAATAGGGATGGTAGGAGTCCTACCAAACTCCTTTTATGACACAGACATGGTACTGATACCTAAACCAGGTAGGCTGAAAACAGAGAAAGAAAATTATAGACCAATCTCCCTAATGAATATTGATGCTAAAATCTTAAATAAAATATTAGCAAAAAGATTACAGAAAATCGTCACCAGGATAATACACTATGACCAAGGAGGATTTATACCAGGAATGCAGGGCTGGTTCAATATTAGGAAAACTATTAGCATAATTGACTATATCAATAACCAAACAAACAAAAACCATATGATCATCTCAATAGATGCAGAAAAAGCATTTGATAAAATCCAACATCCATTCCTAATAAAAACACTTGAGAGCATAGGAATAAATGGACTTTTCCTTAAAATAGTCAGGAGCATATATTTAAAACCATCAGTAAGCATCATATGCAATGGGGAAAAACTGGAATCCTTCCCAGTAAGATCTGGAGTGAAGCAAGGTTGCCCACTATCACCATTATTATTCAATATTATATTAGAAACACTAGCCTCGGCAATAAGAGTCGAGAAAGATATTAAAGGAATTAGAGTAGGCAATGAGGAAACCAAACTATCACTCTTTGCAGATGATATGATGGTATACCTAGAGAACCCCAGAGATTCTACTAAAAAGCTATTAGAAATAATTCATAATTTTAGCAAAGTAGCTGGCTACAAAATAAATCCCCATAAATCCTCAGCATTTTTATACATCACCAACAAAACCCAACAGCAAGAGATACAAAGAGAAATTCCTTTCAGAATAACTGTTGATACCATAAAATATTTGGGAATCTATCTACCAAAGGAAAGTCAGGAATTATATGAGCAAAATTATAAAAATGTCTCCACACAAATAAAGTCAGACTTAAATAATTGGAAAAATATTAAGTGCTCTTGGATCGGCCGAGCGAACATAATAAAGATGACAATACTCCCTAAACTAATCTATTTATTTAGTGCTATACCAATCAGACTTCCAAGAAAATATTTTAATGATCTAGAAAAAAATAACAACAAAATTCATATGGAACAATAAAAAGTCGAGAATCTCAAGGGAATTAATGAAAAAAAATCAAATGAAGGTGGCCTAGCTGTACCTGATCTAAAATTATATTATAAAGCAGCAGTCACCAAAACCATTTGGTATTGGCTAAGAAATAGATTAGTGGATCAGTGGAAAAGGTTAGGTTCACAAGACAGAATAGTCAACTATAGCAATCTAGTGTTTGACAAACCCAAAGCTCCTAACTTCTGGGAAAAGAATTCATTATTTGATAAAAACCGCTGGGATAATTGGAAATTAGTATGGCAGAAATTAGGCATGGACCCACACTTAACACCATATACCAAGATAAGATCAAAATGGGTCCATGACCTAGGCATAAAGAACGAGATTATAAATAAATTAGGGTAACATAGGATAGTTTATCTCTCAGACTTGTGGAGGAGAAAGAAATTTGTGACCAAAGATGAACTAGAGCCCATTACTGATCACAAAATAGAAAATTTTGATTACATCAAATTAAAAATCCTTTGTACAAACAAAACTAATGCAAACAAGATTAGAAGGGAAGCAACAAACTGGGAAAACATCTTCACAGTTAAAGGTTCTGATAAAGGCTTCATTTCCAAAATATATAGAGAACTGACTCAAATTTATAAGAAATCAAGCCATTCTCCAATTGATAAATGGTCAAAGGATATGAACAGACAATTTTCAGAGGATGAAATTGAAACTATTACCACTCATATGAAAGAGTGTTCCAAATCATTATTGATCAGAGAATTGCAAATTTTTTTTTATTTTTTTTTAAATTTTTTATTTAATAATTACATTATATTGACACTCGTTTCTGTTCCGATTTTTTCCCCCTCCCTCCCTCCACCCCCTCCCCTAGATGGCAAGCAGTCCTTTATGTTGGAATCCTTACTAACTGCTAACTAATTAGAGTTGATCTAATCTTACAAGAAGATGTTTTGGGCAGAACCTGAAACAAGGTACTAAGTAGAACTAAGTTCAATGAGTTCACACCTCCCTTGAAGCTCGTTGGGCCAGAGAGCACTATGGGAGAAAACCCATAATCCCTCTCTCTCGTATCCCACAATTCCTCCCTCTTGGATAAAAGAAACAGACAGAAGCTCTCGGTCAGATTTCAGTTGAGTTACTCCAGAAGCCCTCTCTCCGAGGCAAGGCAGAATATTTTCCACTTGGCTGGCTGGTGGCAGAAGTGTTCTTCAGAGAGAGGAAGACGCTACAAGTCGAGATTTCACTGGAATGACATGAAGACTGGAGCTGGGGAGGCTGAAGAAAGCACAGGCAGAGGCTGAAGGACCAGACCTTTGGATTTAAAGACATTTGGAGAGAACTCTTGGAATGAAGCAGAGAGATAGGCCTCTAAGCTAACCGGGCTATATTGGAAACAATAAAAGATCTAAACTTTTATCACCTGGCTGTGTTTTTGAGAAGAAAAAGCTCACCACATTTTGGCGCCCTGAACGTGGGACAAACAGACCCCCTCAGTGGATTCAAGTGGAAAAGCTCCGATCCTGATTCAAGTGGAAAAGCTCCGATCCTGATTCAAGTGGAAAAGCCTCTGATCCTGATCCAGTGGAAAAAACTTCAACCCAGAAATTAGGGTGAGTGCAACAAAGAAATTTTGTTAGAAGAGTTAAAGTAGAATTTCAGCTAAGATGGGACAGATATTTAGAAAACAGCCTGTTTCTGTTCAAGGAAAATGTTTAGAGAGCATTGTCAAAGTTATGGAAAGCCAAGGTTTAATTATAAGTTTACAGCAAATCACTGAACTTTTACAAACTGTAAAGGACATATGTCCTTGTTTCTCTCTTGATAAGGAATTAGATCTAAATGAATGGAAATTGGTTGGAGAGGATCTTTGTCAATTCTATAATAAAAATGGGCCTAACTCAATAATTAATACATATAATGTAATACAATTGGCTATAAGAAGTTATTTAAGTGATAGAATGATGAAAAGGAAAGTACAGGAGGAAGTGCCAACTTTACTAGGTGAAAAGGAGGATGAATCAGATGAGAATGGAGTTAATTACAATTCTGAGTATGATACTTCACAGCAGGAGGAATTAGGTGATTCCACATCTCATGACCCTCCCCCCGCAATTAACCCTTCATGGGTGGAACAAGGGGGAGGGAGAGAGGCAGAAACACAGTCAGCTTCTCCTATAAAGCAGAATTTGACAAGATTAGAAAAAGCATTAATTAAAGCAAAAAATGAAGGAGAAGATATATCTGATTTTATAAATGCATATCCTGTGATTGAAGAGCTCAACTCCTCAGGTCAAAAAGAGAGAAAATACACTCCTTTTAATTTGGGAAAAATTAAAGATTTGAAAAAGGGTTGCACTCTTTATGGGGCTACATCATCTTATGTGAAGATGTTACTGGATAATTTGTCTAATGAAATCCTAACCCCGAATGACTGGAAATCCATAACGAAAACATGTCTAGAACCGGGACAAAATTTATTGTGGCTTTCGGAGTTTCATGAATTATGTAGGATTCAAGCCCAACGCAATAGGCAAACAGAAGCTGTTGTACAAATCACTTTTGACCAACTAGCTGGTGAAGGTCAGTATGCAGAGAGTTCAGAACAAATTTATTATCCCATAACAGTGTATGAGCAAATTTCTAAGGCTGCAATAAAAGCTTGGAATTCTCTCCCTGGACAGAAAGATGGAAATAATGCTTTCACAAAAATAGAGCAAGGTCCCAATGAACCTTTTGAAGATTTTGTGGGACGTTTACAAACAGCTGTAATAAGAACCATTGGAGATAATGCTGCCACAGAAATAATGACTAGACATTTGGCTAAGGAAAATGCCAATGAGGTTTGCAAGAGAATTATATGGGGGCTAGACAAAAATGCTTCTTTAGAGGAAATCATAAGACGCTGTGCCACAGTGGGCACAAATGCTTATTATGCCCAGACTATGATGAACATGGAAAGACAAGGTCCTTCTTGGCAAAGGAATTATAGAGAAACTCGTCGATGTTTCCAGTGCGGAAAAATTGGACATCTAAGAGCCCAATGTAGAAATGGAGATAAAGTGAGAAGACAGGGTGAGAGAAAACCCAAAACCCCATGTCCAAAATGTAACCAAGGCTTTCACTGGGCTTCTAAATGTATATTGACCCAGAAGAATGAGAGGCAAGGCCCAGCTCCAAAGTATCAATCAAAGGACAGGTGGGGCATGATAGCAGCCGAGGTTACACCCAGAGAGACTTTAGAAATTCAGAACTCTGATGTCATCAACCAACAGAAAAGCAATCAGGATTACAGTTGGGAAGAATACAGGCCTTTTAAAGACAACAAGACAATATCCAATGCAAACAGCTCCAATGTAATTACCAGATGATGAGGAGAAATCCCAAAAGTGGTAAACAGAAGAGAATTAGATAAGTTAACTGCTTGGGGAAGAGGATCTGCTTATATTTCCACAGGTGGAAAAGGAATCAGATGGCTAACAATGAGACTGTCAAAAGAACTTTAAAATCTTCAGCTTTCAGTTCCTGAAAAACCAGCAAGAATCACTGGATTCCCTGAGATGAAAAATTGTTGATGAGACTTTTTGCAGTACTTCAGAGCTTACAGGAATTATTAGATTCCTGGCGCATGAACTAATGAACAATGGATTCCTTATGGACTATTTCTAGGACTTATGGACATTTGTAAATTTTCAGGTCGATTTATGTTGTTACATTACTACTAGCCTGTGTTATATTACTATGTGCTTATGTATTTTAAGCAATTGCAAGAATCATTGGATTTCTTGAGATGAAAGATTGTTGATGAGACTTTTTGCAGTAGTTAAATTTTCATGTTGATTCATGTTATTTGTTACATTACCACTAGCCTGTGTTATATTGCTGTGTGCTTTTGTAAATTATGTATAATGCCTCCCATATTGATGGATTTATGTATACCATGTATATCTGTTACAAAGTTCTGGCCCATATTGATGGATTTATGTGTACCCCCTCAGGAACCCCCTATGTTTTAAAACAAAAGAAAGGGGGAGATGTTGGAATCCTTACTAACTGCTAACTAATTAGAGTTGATCTAATCTTACAAGAAGATGTTTTGGGCAGAACCTGAAACAAGGTACTAAGTAGAACTAAGTTCAATGAGTTCACACCTCCCTTGAAGCTCGTTGGGCCAGAGAGCACTATGGGAGAAAACCCATAATCCCTCTCTCTCGTATCCCACAATTCCTCCCTCTTGGATAAAAGAAACAGACAGAAGCTCTCGGTCAGATTTCAGTTGAGTTACTCCAGAAGCCCTCTCTCCGAGGCAAGGCAGAATATTTTCCACTTGGCTGGCTGGTGGCAGAAGTGTTCTTCAGAGAGAGGAAGACGCTACAAGTCGAGATTTCACTGGAATGACATGAAGACTGGAGCTGGGGAGGCTGAAGAAAGCACAGGCAGAGGCTGAAGGACCAGACCTTTGGATTTAAAGACATTTGGAGAGAACTCTTGGAATGAAGCAGAGAGATAGGCCTCTAAGCTAACCGGGCTATATTGGAAACAATAAAAGATCTAAACTTTTATCACCTGGCTGTGTTTTTGAGAAGAAAAAGCTCACTACACCTTTATATGTTGGATATGTTGCAGTATATCCTAGATACAATATATGTTTGCAGAACCGAACAGTTCTCTTGTTGCGTAGGGAGAATTGGATTCAGAAGGTATAAATAATCCGGGAAGAAAAACAAAAATGCAGATAGTTTACATTCGTTTCCCAGTGTTCTTTCTTTGGGTGTAGCTGCTTTTGTCCGTCATTTATCAATTGAAACTCAGGTCTCTTTGTCAAAGAAATCCACTTCCATCAAAATATGTCCTCATACAATATCGTTGTCGAAGTGTATAATGATCTCCTGGTTCTGCTCATTTCACTTAGCATCAGTTCATGTAAGTCTCGCCAGTCCTCTCTGTATTCATCCTGCTGGTCATTTCTTACAGAACAATAATATTCCATAACATTCATATACCACAATTTACCCAGCCATTCTCCAATTGATGGGCATCCATTCATTTTCCAGTTTCTAGCCACTACAAACAGGGCTGCTACAAACATTTTGGCACATACAGGTCCCTTTCCCTTCTTTAGTATTTCTTTGGGATATAAGCCCAATAGAAACACTGCTGGATCAAAGGGTATGCACAATTTGATAATTTTTTGGGCATAATTCCAGATTGCTCTCCAGAATGGTTGGATTCGTTCACAACTCCACCAACAATGCATTAGTGTCCCAGTTTTCCCGCATCCCCTCCAACATTCATCATTATTTTTTCCTGTCATCTTAGCCAATCTGACAGGTGTGTAGTGGTATCTCAGAGTTGTCTTAATTTGCATTTCTCTGATCAATAATGATTTGGAACACTCTTTCATATGAGTGGTAATAGTTTCAATCTCATCCTCTGAAAATTGTCTGTTCATATCCTTTGACCATTTATCAATTGGAGAATGGCTTGATTTCTTATAAATTTGAGTCAGTTCTCTATATATTTTGGAAATGAGGCCTTTATCAGAACCTTTAACTGTGAAAATGTTTTCCCAGTTTGTTGCTTCCCTTCTAATCTTGTTTGCATTAGTTTTATTTGTACAAAAGCTTTTTAATTTGATGTAATCGAAATTTTCTATTCTGTGATCAGTAATGGTCTCTAGTTCATCTTTGGTCACAAATTTCTTTCTCCTCCACAAGTCTGAGAGATAAACTATTCTATGTTCCTCTAATTTATTTATAGTCTCGTTCTTTATGCCTAGGTCATAGACCCATTTTGATCTTATCTTGGTATATGGTGTTAAGTGTGGGTCCATGCCTAATTTCTGCCATACTAATTTCCAATTATCCCAGCAGTTTTTATCAAATAATGAATTCTTTTCCCAGAAGTTAGGGGCTTTGGGTTTGTCAAACACTAGATTGCTATAATTGACTATTCTGTCTTGTGAGCCTAGCCTTTTCCACTGATCCACTAATCTATTTCTTAGCCAATACCAAATGGTTTTGGTGACTGCTGCTTTATAATATAATTTTAGATCAGGTACAGCTAGGCCACCTTCATTGGATTTTTTTTTCATTAATTCCCTTGAGATTCCCGACTTTTTATTGTTCCATATGAATTTTGTTGTTATTTTTTCTAGATCAATAAAATATTTTCTTGGAAGTCTGATTGGTATAGCACTAAATAAATAGATTAGTTTAGGGAGTATTGTCATCTTTATTATGTTCGCTCGGCCGATCCAGGAGCACTTAATATTTTTCCAATTATTTAAGTCTGACTTTATTTGTGTGGAGACTTTTTTATAATTTTGCTCATATAATTCCTGACTTTCCTTTGGTAGATAGATTCCCAAATATTTTATGGTATCAACAGTTATTCTGAAAGGAATTTCTCTTTGTATCTCTTGCTGTTGGGTTTTGTTGGTGATGTATAAAAATGCTGAGGATTTATGGGGATTTATTTGTAGCCAGCTACTTTGCTAAAATTATGAATTATTTCCAATAGCTTTTTGGTAGAATCTCTGGGGTTCTCTAGGTATACCATCATATCATCTGCAAAGAGTGATAGTTTGGTTTCCTCATTGCCTACTCTAATTCCTTTTATATCTTTCTCGACTCTTACTGCCGAGGCTAGTGTTTCTAATACGATATTAAATAATAATGGTGATAGTGGGCAGCCTTGCTTCACTCCAGATCTTACTGGGAAAGGTTCCAGTTTTTCCCCATTGCATATGATGCTTACTGATGGTTTTAAATATATGCTCCTGACTATTTTAAGGAAAAGTCCATTTATTCCTATGCTCTCAAGTGTTTTTATTAGGAATGGATGTTGGATTTTATCAAATGCTTTTTCTGCATCTATTGAGATGATCATGTGGTTTTTGTTTGTTTGGTTATTGATATAGTCAATTATGCTAATAGTTTTCCTAATATTGAACCAGCCCTGCATTCCTGGTATAAATCCTACTTGGTCATAGTGTATTATCCTGGTGACGATTTTCTGTAATCTTTTTGCTAATATTTTATTTAAGATTTTAGCATCAATATTCATTAGGGAGATTGGTCTATAATTTTCTTTCTCTGTTTTCAGCCTACCTGGTTTAGGTATCAGTACCATATCTGTGTCATAAAAGGAGTTTGGTAGGACTCCTTCAATCCCTATTTTTTCAAATAGTTTATATAACATTGGAGTTAATTGTTCTTTAAATGTTTGGTAGAATTCACATGTAAATCCATCTGGTCCTGGGGATTTTTTCTTAGGGAGTTGATTGATAGTTTGTTCTATTTCTTTTTCTGAGATGGGACTGTTTAGGATATTTACTTCTTCCTCTGTTAGTTTGGGCAAGCTGTATTTTTGGAGGTATTTTTCTATTTCATTTAAGTTGTCGAATTTATTGGCATAAAGTTGGGCAAAGTAACTCCTAATTATTGCTCTAATTTCCTCTTCGTTAGTGGTGAGTTCTCCCTTTTCATTTTTAAGACTAACAATTTGATTTTCCTCTTTCCTTTTTTTAATCAGATTTACTAAGGGTTTGTCTATTTTGTAGGTTTTTTCATAGAACCAACTCTTAGTTTTATTAATCAATTCAATAGTTTTTTTACTTTCAATTTTATTGATCTCACCTTTTACTTTTAGAATTTCAAGTTTAGTGTTTGACTGGGGGTTTTTAATTTGTTCCTTTTCTAGCATTTTTAATTGCAAACCCAATTCATTGACCTTCTCTTTCTCTATTTTATACAAATAGGCCTCTAGAGATATGAAATTTCCCCTTATTACCGCTTTGGCTGCATCCCATACATTTTGGTATGATGTCTCATTATTATCGTTTTCTTGGGTGAAGTTATTAATTATGTCTATGATTTGCTGTTTCACCCAATCATTCTTTAGTATGAGATTATTTAGTTTCCAATTATTTTTTGGTCTACTTCCCCCTGCTTTTTTGTTGAATGTAATTTTCATTGCATCGTGGTCTGAAAAGGATGCATTTACTATTTCTGCCTTACTACATTTGAGTTTGAGGTTTTTATGTCCTAATATATGGTCAATTTTTGTATAGGTTCCATGAACTGCTGAAAAGAAAGTGTATTCCTTTCTGTCTCCATTACATTTTCTCCAGAGATCTATCATATCTAACTTTTCTAGTATTCTATTTACCTCTTTGACTTCTTTCTTATTTATTTTGTGGTTTGATTTATCTAATTCTGAGAGTGCAAGGTTAAGATCTCCCACTATTATAGTTTTACTGTCTATTTCTTCTTGCAGCTCTCTTAGTTTCAGAGAATTGCAAATTAAGACAACTCTGAGATACCACTACACACCTGTCAGATTGGCTAAGATGACAGGAAAAAATAATGATGAATGTTGGAGGGGATGCGGGAAAACTGGGACACTAATGCATTGTTGGTGGAGTTGTGAACGAATCCAACCATTCTGGAGAGCAATCTGGAATTATGCCCAAAAAATTATCAAATTGTGCATACCCTTTGATCCAGCAGTGTTTCTATTGGGCTTATATCCCAAAGAAATACTAAAGAAGGGAAAGGGACCTGTATGTGCCAAAATGTTTGTAGCAGCCCTATTTGTAGTGGCTAGAAACTGGAAAATGAATGGATGCCCATCAATTGGAGAATGGCTGGGTAAATTGTGGTATATGAATGTTATGGAATATTATTGTTCTGTAAGAAATGACCAGCAGGATGAATACAGAGAGGACTGGCGAGACTTACATGAACTGATGCTAAGTGAAATGAGCAGAACCAGGAGATCATTAAACACTTCGACAACGATATTGTATGAGGACATATTTTGATGGAAGTGGATTTCTTTGACAAAGAGACCTAACTGAGTTTCAATTGATAAATGACGGACAAAAGCAGCTACACCCAAAGAACGAACACTTCGAAACGAATGTGAACTATCTGCATTTTTGTTTTTCTTCCCGGGTTATTTATACCTTCTGAATCCAATTCTCCCTATGCAACAAGAGAACTGTTTGGTTCTGCAAACATATATTGTATCTAGGATATACTGCAACATATCCAACATATAAAGAACTGCTTGCCATCTAGGGGAGGGGGTGGAGGGAGGGAGGGGAAAAAAATTGGAACAGAAATGAGTGCAAAGGATAATGTTGTAAAAAAAAAAATTACCCTGGCATGGCTTCTATCAATATAAAGTAATTATTAAATAAAAATTTAAAAAAAAAAGAAAAAGTTATTATAAAATTAAAAAAAAATTTAAAAAAAGAATCTTGGAAATTAAAAAAAAACATGTGATGTGAGAATTAAATAATGTTTGTTTAGCTTACAGAAAAAAATTATGAAATGTGATATTTGTCTTCAAATGTTTAAAAGACTGTCATGAGGGAAAAGTTAAACTTACTTTTGTTGTACTCAGAAATAAAGTATAGAAATTACAAAGAGGCAAAAAAAAAAAAGAATTAGATCTATTTTTGCTATTTGATATCAGGATTTCTAGCCACTGTTATTGTTGTGTTTTTTTACCTGAAACATTCTACTCTAACCTTTTACCTTTACTCTATATGTATCACTCTGCTTTAAAGGAGCTTCTAGAAAACAACATGATGTGGGATTCTGGTTTTAATCCAGTTTGCTACCTACTTCTGTTTTACTGGAGAGTTTATCCCATTCCCATTTACAGTTTAAATGACTTATTTTGTATGTTCCACCATCTTATTTACCCCAGGTTATTTTTTTTCTTTCCATTCCTTCTTTTCCTCCTCCACAGTATTTTGCTTCTAATCACCACCTCCCTCCAACAACCCTTCCCTTTTTCAGCCCCTCTTCCTTTTTTATATTTCCCCCACATCTTTTTATGTTCTCCCTTCTATTGGTCTCTCTCTTTCCTTTCCCCCTTTTCCTCCTATTTCCCTATAGGGAGAGACTAATTTCTCTGTGAAGCTTAATGGTGAGTAAGATTTACACTCCATTCATCCTCCTCCCTTCTTTACTTCAATTATAATAGGTCTTTTTGGCCTCTTCATAAGAAGTAATTTCCCTCATTTAACCTTCTCTCTTATTCCCGTACATTCCTCTTTCCACCTCTGGTTTCATTATTATATTATCACAATAATATCAATTTATTCTTGCATCTTCTAAGTATATCCATAACAGAGATATAGTTCTCAAGAGTTCTTTCTATTTTACCTTTTTATACTTATGATTCTGTATTTGGAGACCAAATTTTGTGTTAAGCTCTGGTTTTTACATAAGAAATAAAATTCACCTGTATCATTGGACATTCATCTTCTTTCATGAAAAATACTATGAAAGATACTACTCAATTTTACTGGATAGTGTATTTTTGGATGCAATCCATGCCCCTTTGTCTTTTGTAATAACAGATTGCAGGACCTTCTATTATTTAAGTGGAAGCGGCTAGGTCCTGGGTCATCCTGATTGTGTATCCTTGATATTTAAATTGTTTCTTTCTGGCTGCTTGCAATATATATTTTTAATCCCATAATTCTAAAATATAGTTATGATGTTCCTTGGAGTTCCATTTTTGGGTCTCTTTCAGGAAGTGATCAGTGAATTCTTCCAATGGTGATTTTACCCTCTGGTTTTAGACAATAAGGACAATTTTCCTGGATGATTAGTTGAAAGTTGATATCCAAGCTCATTTTTTCATCATGGTTTTCAAGAAATCCAATAATTCTTAGGTTGCCTTTCTTATATCTCTTTTCCAGTTATTGAAATACTTCCAATGAGTACTATATATTTTCTTCTATTTTCTCATTTTTTCTACTTTGTTTGACTTTGTTGTCTTTTTGAGTCATTTATTTCCATTTGGTCAATTATAATTTTTAGTGAATTATTTTCTTTAGTTATCTTATTTACATCTTTTTCATTTAGCCAATTAAAATTTTAAATGAGTTGTTTTCTTAAAGGATTTTTGCCATGTCACAAATTCTGTTTTTCAAAGTTGTTTTCTTTTTCCATTTTGTCAAATCGATTTTGTAAGTAGTAATATGCTTTTTTTTCCCATTTCACTTAATCTGTTTTGTAAGGAGTTTTCTTCAGATAATGTCTGTGTTTTGTTTTCCAAAGCCTCTTACAAAGTTCTCATTTCCTTTTCCTATTTTTCTTCTGTGTTTTAAGATCCTTTTAGATCTCTTGCAAGATAGACTTGTGAATTAGGATTCAACTCATATGATCCATTGAAGCTTCTTGAAATGATTTGCTTTTGGTATCCTCAGATTGAAGTCTGACCCTTTTTTTCTCCATAAATACTATCTATAGTCACAGTTGTTTTTGCTTTTTTGCTTATTTTTAAAAGTTGAGGTTTGCTCTTATGAAAAAAAATGGAGATTATTCCAATCTTTCTTTATAAGTGACAGTGTCTGTGCTGTATGGGTATTGCTGAGTTCTGGTGTTGATGAGCATGGCCAAATTCTGAGCTTGTTCAGATGCTCACTATTTACCTTTTTTTGTTGTTGGCTATCTCACAGATAATTTGTTGATAACTGACTTATAACCAATATAGAGTCACCAGTGCTGCTGTATCCTGGCTAACAACCTCCACATAGATTCCCTGGTGTGTGGATGCCACATCACCCGGGATCTCTGTGCTGCACTTACACTCAGCTGCCTTTCTTTCCCCACCTCCCCAGTTGATACAGAACTTTTCTGAAGTTCTTTCAAAATATCTTCTGCTGAGAATTTGTAACACTCCAAATATTTGTGGGTTTTGTCATTCCAAAACCAGTTCAGAACCTTGATTTGGTTTTGATCTGAGGGATATCAGGAAGAACTCAGATAAATTCGTTTCTCCTCTCTGCCATCTTGGCTCTGATCTCACTGCCCCCACCACATTCTTAATCACACAAAATGGTAGATGGAAATATAAAGTTTAGTAAGACCAGAGATGTATCTGCCCTTCAAAAAATTCATTCCCTGGCTCTCCATTTATTTATGTACACATTATTTTTATTCATTTTTTAATTAAACAAACTATTGCAATTAAGAATATTTCATTTGAAAATGCTATTCAGTCCATGCAACTTTTCTCACTTTATCTTTTGGTGAAGTAAATAAACTAAAACAGTGAACATATGCATATCAGTTCATTTGGCAGACTTTTCTCATAGACTAGCTTGCAGGTATTAACACAAACAGAGTTGATGGGAACATCATATTGGTGACATTGTGATGTAATGTAACATAACATTTTGCTGTAACAACCCATGGTTGATGCAAAACAAAATTATAAGCTTTATCCTGTGAAATTAACATTATGTCCAGAATATTTTCATCCAAAGTTGTTTCAATCAATAATTACACAAAACCATGGTTACGCTTGCACAGAACATAAACTTTTATTTGGAACTTGACTGTAAGAGTATTTAAAATGGACTGCTGTTATTTCTGGGATAAGATCATTTCTTCATAAATCATTTATATCCCAGAGACTATCAACTAGTGATGATATCTACTGGACCATTGTGAGATGATTTTTCTAGGTCAGTATACAAAAAAAAAAAAAAAAAAAAAAAAAAAAAAAAATAGAGGTCTAATTCCTGACTAATAAGGTACTAGGGAGATAAAATGATATTGATTTGAAATCAGAGGATGGGTTGATTCCTGGCTCATTTCCATAAATTTTCTGTAACCTTTTTTGTTGGAATGTTTACAAACTGCTAACTCATTAGAGTTGATAGATTATTGATCCAATCTTACAAGAAGATGTTTTGGGCCAGAACCTGAAACAAGGTACTAAGTAGAACTAATTGATACAATGCTTGTGTTTACACCTTTACTCATTGGAATTCACAAGTATATTCACAAAGTAAACTTAGTAACTTTGTGAATTCACACTTCCTTTGAAGCTCTTAGGACCAGAGAGTACTATGGGAGAAACCCATAATCCCTCTCTCTCTCGCATCCCACAATTCCTCTCTCTCGAATAAATAGAGCTTCAAAGGGGCCAGTCAGAAGAGTTTTCAGAGGAAGAAGCTATGAGTCGAGAGTTCAGCTGAAGATTGAGAAGGCTCTCTCAGAGGCAAGACAGATTCAACTTGGTACTGGCTCTGGAGGCTGAAGAAAGCAGAAGCAGAAGCAGAAGTGGCAAGCGCTCTTGGAACCAAGCAGAGAAATAGGCCTCTAAGCTAACTGGGCTATATTAGAGACAATAAAAGATCTGAACTTTTATCACCTGTCTGCATTTTGGGTGATTATTTACTCTTAACTGAAACTAAGGCTGCCTATAGAAAACCTCCCTGAGAAACCTGCTTTCCCCAAGAGAGAACCATCACCTTATATCATTTTAAAGAAGAAAAAGAACTCCACATTTTGGCGTCCTGAACATGGGACTAATTCAGCTCCTGATTCCAGTGGAAAAGCCTCTGATCCTAATTCAATGGAAAAGACTCCTCAACCTAGAAATTAGGGTGAGTACAACAAAGAAATTTTGTTAAAAGAGTTAAAATAGAATTTCAGCTAAGATGGGACAGATGTTTAGAAAACAGCCTTCTATTTCTGTTCAATGAAAATGTTTAGAGAGCATTGTCAAAGTTATGGAAAGCCAAGGTTTAATTATAATTTCACAGCAGATCACTGAACTTTTACAAATTGTAAAGCACATATGTCCTTGTTTCTCTCTGGAAAAGGAATTGGATCTAAACGAGATGAAATTGGTAAGAGAGGACCTTTGTTAATTCTATAATAAAAATGGGCCTAACACAATTTCCAAAGACATACTTAATACATATAATTTAATACAACTGGTATTAGGAAATTTTATAAGTATTAAAATAAGGAAAAAGAAAAAAAAAACAGCAGGAAGGAGAAGTGCCAACTAAACTAAGTGATAAGAATGGAATTAAGTACAATTCTGCGTATGATACTTCACAGCAGGAGGAATTAGGTCATTCTCCATCTCATGACCTTCCCCCCTCAATTAGTCCTTCATGGGTGGAGGAAGAAGGGGGAGAGAGAGAGGGAGAAACACAATCAGCATCTCCTGTGAAACAGAATGTGCCAAGATTAGAAGAGGCATTAATTAAAGCAAAAAATGAAGGAGAAGATATATCTGATTTTATAAATGCATATCCTGTGATTGAAAAGCTTGACTCCTCAGGTCAAAAGAGAGAAAATACACTCCTTTTAATTTGGAAAAAAATTAAGGATTTGAAAAAGGGTTGCACTCTTTACGGAGTTACATCCTCTTATGTTAAAATGTTACTAGATAATTTGTCCTATGAAATCTTAACCCTGAATGACCAGAAATCCATAGCTAAGACATATCTAGAACCGGGACAAAATTTGTTGTGGCTTTCTGAGTTTCATGAATTATGTAAGATTCAAGCCCAACAAAATAGGCAAACAGGAACTATTGGACAAATGACTTTTGACCAACTAACTGGTGAAGGTCAGTATAGAGAGAATTCAGAACAGACTTATTATCCCATAACAGTGTATGAGCAAATTTCTAAGGCTGCAATAAAAGCTTGGAATTCTCTCCCTGGACAGCAAGATGGAAATAAAGCTTTTACAAAAATAGAGCAAGGTTCCAATGAACCTTTTGCAGATTTTGTGGGCCGTTTGCAAACAGCTCTAATAAGAACCATTGGAGACAATGCAGCAACAGAAATAATGACAAGACATTTGGCTGAGGAAAATGCCAATGAGGTTTGCAAAAGAATTATATGAGGGCTAAACAAAGATGCTCCTTTGGAGGAGATCATAAGACGCTGTGCCACAGTGGGCACAAATGCTTATTATGCCCAACCATGATGAACATGAAAAGACAAGGTCCTTCTTGGCAAAGGAATTCTAGAGAAACTCATCGATGTTTTCAGTGTGGAAAAGTTGGACATCTAAGAGCCCAATGTAGAAATGGAGATAGAGAAGACAGGGTGAGAGAAAACCCAAAACTCCATGTCCAAAATGTAACCGAGGCTTTCACTGGGTCTCTAAATGTAGACTGACCCAGAGGAATGAGAGGCAGGGCCCAGCTCCAAAGTATCAATCAAAAGATAGGTGGGGCATAATAGCAGCTGAGGTTACACCCAGAGAGACTTTAGAAAATCAGGACTCTGATGTCATCAACCTACAGAAAAGCAATCAGGATTACAGTTGGGGAGAATACAGGCCTTTTAAGACAACAAGGCACTATCCAGTGCAAACAGCTCCAATGTAATTACCAGATGATGAGGAGAAATCCCCAAAGTGATAAATAGAAGGGAATTAGATAGGTTAACTGCTTGGGGAAGAAGTCTGCTTATATTTCCACAGGTGGAGAAGGAATCAGATGGCTGACAATGAGACTCTTAAAAGAACTTTAAAATCTTCAGCTTTCAGTTCCTGAAAAACCAGCAACAATCATTGGATTTTCTGAGATGAAAGAGAAACTTCAAAACAAAGGAGTTTTAAGAAGTATCTGACACTGAAAGAGCATGGCTGACAATGAGACTGTTAAAAGGACTTTAAAAATCTTCAGGAATCATTGGATTTCCTAACACAAGATGAGACTGTTTTAGTTCTTGAAAAACCAGCAAGAATCATTGCATTCCTTGAGATAAAAAATTGTTGATGAGACTATTGCAGTACTTCAGAGCTTAAAGGAATTGATGTATTATGAACCCTAGAGTAGTTTCAGCAAAAAAAGGGAAATTTTGGTTTGAACAAGACTTTGGGTAGAATGACATATTGTATTAACACATTATGTAAATAAATATGAATAACAACTCCCTTCACTTGAACTTCTAATAGCAGATTTCTTTTAACATTCTTGTCATTAGCTCTAATTTCTTAAGGAAGTAGACACTACTTTTATTTATTAGTTGTAAGAAAAGTAATTTTTTTCTCTGTTTATTGTTGAAAAAACTTATGAATACTCTTCAGCTTACATCTGCTATGTCATTTTACAAAATTCTTCACAAACTGTGTGTAAATTAAATTGGTCTATTAGTCTCAACACCTACCCTCTTCCATCCCCTATGCTATGCATGGGTTATTCTGTATTCATGGAACATATTCTGTCTTCACTGTCATCTCATAAAATCTATAGATTCCTTCAATGGTCATCTGCAATGCCATCTCCCTTAAGAAATGTGTTTCTGATCACACAATTTGTCATAGTTCTCTTTCTTTTTCAAATTTTCTTGTACTTATTTCCTCATACTATATTCTAGAATAACATTTAAGTTCCCTTGATATGAGAAGATAGTGCTTTGCAAGGAGTAGATATTTTATAAATGACTATTAAATTAAATTGAATAGGGTATTTAGCATAAGACATCATTCACTGATGTCCAAGTCAGGAAAAAAAATAAAATTAGATGTAATCTCTTTGGATTTATTTGGTGTATTTTTATATTTCCCATGAAATCAGGTATTCTTTCTATATTAATGTGTCTATATATTTATATCTTTTGAGGAAAAATGTAGGATGTGTTCAAGGGAGATTAGTTCCTCTTGTATGTGGACTACCATGCCATTTTCTGGGCTGATTTCTGCCTTTAACATTTACCTGATCAACTCAGCTCTTACTTGTGACTCCAAGACACTCTACAATGCCACAGATGAAGACATAATAGCCACAATATGGTAAACTATTTTTGCTTAGATTAGCAAAATAGTGAATCCACTGCACAAATAAAAGCTAATTAAAATTTCTGATTATATGGCAAGAGAAGGTTACTCTCAGGCTTTCAATACATCTAATAAATATATTTATATTAGTAAAGGAACTAGGTAAAGGAGAATTCCTGTTCCAATTATGGATGAAAAGTAATGGTGATGTCTCTCTTTCAGTCATTGCTGGCAAGAGTCTTGCTGGCTGATCCTTCTTCCTGAAAGCCAGTGTGTCTCTAGGAAAAACAAAACAAAACAAAACAAAAAACAAACAAAAAACAAAAAACAAAAAAACAAGAAATGGTTGTTATGGTCTTTGCTTCTTTAGAATTCCAAAAGAAATATCAGTACCAGAACAGAGATCTGTAAATCGAGCTTTATGACCAAGGCCTTTGATACTGTCAGCTATGAATGCTTATGGAAAATTATATTAATTTTTTGTTTCCCACAGAAAATCATGGTATATATGATGGCATATTTGCCCAAGTTCTGGATAATGGATGATGTTCTTGTGTTCTTACAATTATCAACAGAATGATGTGAGATGGTGTGCTTCCTCCCATGGTTAAATGCCTTCAGTGAAATGAACATAGTAGCATCAAGATCAACTATTGCACAAGATAAATTAAATGACAAGCTAAAACTAAAGAGAATGAAAAGTTGATGCATGTTTTCTTCTCAGATAATTATACATTTAAAGAAATCTTTGAAGGTACAATATAACAAAGTATAGATGAATTCTCTTCTGCTCATGCTATTTTTTGCCTAATAATTAACAAGAAGCAAACAAAGATTCTTCACCACCTACCACTACATTATACAGAAAATTTTCACAGGAAATGAAGAAATTTTTAACACTATAAATAAGTTTGTTTAACATAGCCGTAAATTTTTTAGGACTATACATATAGAGACACATTGCCAGAACTAGCTCAGTGTTTTGGAGGAAAAATTTGGAGGAAAGTGTGGAAAAAAAAAGATATTAGATTATCTACCCAATTGAATGTCTACAAAACAATTGTATTGATTTCATTGCTGTTTGTCTGTGAAGTCTGGACACTATATCAGCTCCAAGACAGAACACTGAATTATTTTCATCTGAATTGTCTTAGAAAGATTCTAAATATCCCTTGGCAAGATAAGACATTTTACATTGAGGTCATTTCTTGATCTAAATTGCCAAGCATTCAAGTTCCACCAAAGAGGATACAACTCTGATGGTTTGCCTATGTTGTCCAGATAGCAAATTAATGTTTGCTTAAAAAGACTATTTAATTGAGAACTCATGCAAGGATGACACTTACATGGTGGTCAGAAAAAAGTAGTACAAAGGCACTCTCAAAAATTCCCTGAAAAATTTTGGAATTGATTACTTGCCATAGGAGACATTGGTGAAAAATTGATGGCTATAGTATTTCTACATTAAAGAAGGCACTGTATTCTATGAACAAAATAGAATTGTATTAGCTTTAAAGAAACACGAAATATGCAGATTTAGAGACATCTGTAGTCCAAATGTCCATATGGACTACATATAGTTTTCCTGTTGAAGTGCATTCCAAACTTGCATTGGTCTGATAAGCCTCAGTCAAACTTTATTTTGACCCCCAAAATTTGTTTTATTTTGTTTTGTTGCATTTTCAAAAAAAGGAAAGACAATCAAGCAACCAATGTTCTGAAGGAGAGTGAAGGAAACTCAAATATACAATCACATAAGAGCTTTATACATATTAATCATACTGTGAAAGAAGAACAAAACTAAAGGAAAAAATACAAAAGCAAATAAAGGGAAAATAATATGCTGGGATCTTATTCGGACATTATCAACTCTTTCTCTACATGAGTATAACCTTTTCTATCACATATTTTTTGAACCTGTCTTGGATTATTATATTGCTGAAAAGAGTTAAGTCAATAAAAGCTGATCATTACATGATGCTGGTAATACTGTACACATTGTTCTCTTGGTTCTTCTCATATTACTTTGCATCAGTGAATATACATTTTTCCAGATTTTTCTGAAATCCCCTTCCTTGTCATTTTTTTTTGTCACAATATCATTACTTTCACATACCAAAAGTTGCTTAGCTCTTCTCAATAGTTGGGCATCTCCTCAATCACCACAAAAGAGCTGCTATTAATATTTTCTGTAAATGAAAAACTTGTTTTTCCTTTTTAATAATTGCTTTGGGTAATGATGTTGCTGGAATAAAAAGTATGCATAAATTGGTTGACTTGAGGTTTATATTAACTTTAATAATAGTTTTAATAATAAGACTTAAAAGTGTTTCAATGAAGTGTCAAACTTTACCTTGTCAATAATAAAGAAAATAAAAGTTTAAAAACATCAGTACTGTTCATTAGTTTGTTTGGAATCCCTTGATACATATCTTGAACTTCATGCAAGCTGTCCTTCTTAATACCAGGTTTGCAAAAAAGAAAATAATATCTTCTGAGGGAATAGTATAGATGTCTCATTAGTTTCAGGAGGGAAAGAGAATTTTTAACAAGGATTTATTCCAGCCTCTGCTTGATTATAAATTTTATAATTTTTAGAATTTTATATGTATTTTAGTTCATCAGTAGAACTTTAAATACAATTAGTTTAAAGTTAGCTATATTTTTGTGTGTGTGTGTGTGTGTGTGTGTGTGGTATGCATATGGTTATAAAATCACTGAGATGAGGTACTATGCTTCTATGCCTTTTGGTTTATTTCACAAACACAAGTTAATATTTTCTAGTCTGGACTCCTAAGGAGGATGGTTTGCCTCTCTGAGACCCTATTTCTTCATCACTGAAATGAATAGAATAATAGTACTTGCACCGCCTACCTCAGACCATGCGTTGAGAAAAGGTCTTATAACATTTAATGTGCTGTATTAATATAGGCATTTCCCTTATTTACCAATTTCAAGGCTTGATTGTGTTTTCATTTTTAAAATGACATTCATCTTTCTCTGGTTTTCCCTAAACAAAAACTTATCAGGAAATACATGAAGATTGCAAAGGTTTTTTCTTAAAGTGGTGCCTTTTGGGATATATACACAACACTAATCAGTTTGGGGAAGATCATTTTATTTTATTTTTTAAATTATTTTATTTTAGAATGAATTTCTTATATCCTAATTTTTCCTAAAGGTTTTCTGTTGTTATGAAATGAACTGACAGATGCCACTATTATTGAAGATCTTAAAACAGTTCTACTAATCTTCTTTAAATTCAATCATTTTATTGATCATCAGAAAAAATGTAAATACAACTTATTTAATTTTATTAGAAATTGTTGCAGAAAAATTGTTAATCAAATAATAAGTGCCAAGTAATTTACTAAGAAATAGGAAGTCACACCTTTCATCTCACTACAGGAGCTGGACTCCAACAGTGGCGCCTGAAACAGGGACAGAGCTTTGCATGAGTGGAACTTCACATGAGGGAACAGCGCTTCTGTGGAAGGTTGCCCACTTCAACACAGGTGGGCTATTCAGGTAAGTGGGGAATTAAGTAATAAAAAGTGATAAAAAGTAAACAAAAATAAATAAATAAATAAGCAAATAAATAAATAAATAAATAAATAAATAAAGATTTAAAAATGATAATAATAAAATAATAAATTAAAAAGTGGGGAAAAGGTGATCACCAACAGGCACTGTACCCCTGGAAATAATTTAGCATTAGAAATAGTTTTTCATTAAGATGACACAAGGGAGAGGTATGATTTCCAATCTGAATAAAAGTTAGTGCAAATTTTCTAGACACATAGATCTAAAGCATTAAGTGTTTTTTCTCATTTTTACGTTCTTACATCTATCATAATCTTTGCTATCCTTGGTTTACCTTGGTAAACACAAGTAACAAATTAGCTCTTCTAACTTTGTTTCTCGGCCTTTTAATGATTAAGTAATCTATGGTGATTTCTATCATATTTGAGTAAAATACTACCTACTTGCACACAGCATTTTACTTAGGTTTAAGCATAGATCAAGGGATTTTCAAAAGGACTCTTTT